>NC_142070.1:62515000-62837500 GCF_059756535.1 Pantherophis guttatus | reverse complement strand
AAATAATTGGACAAAACAAATATTGTCCATTTGTCAATAAGGGGAATAAAGGCAGCTCAGCAAAATGCAGACAAGTCAGTCTGTTAGATATCTGAGAAGATTATAGAGCAGACAGTAAAATAATGTATAATGACCAGAAACCAGCATGACGTTATAGAAAAATCTAACCAAAAAAACCCTTATTTTTTGTTTGGATGTTCCTTTACTAGATTGGAGAAATGCTGAAAGACAAGATATCTTGCCTTTGGCAAAGCATTTGACAAAATATCATATGTCATGCTGATTAGCAAAATAAATATAAGAGGAGTGACAATTAAGTGGATACATAGCTAATTTGAAAATCATGTTCAAAGATTGCACCTCAATAATTTATTGTCAAACTGAACAAAATTATTTAATGGGCTGCCTCATGCTTGTGGGTCCACCATTAATGAATTGGATAACAGAATGGAAGAAATGTTTATCAAATCTACATAAAATTCCTTAGAAGACAAAATAAAATTCAATAGGAGCAAGATACAACTTAACATACATCTGCAGAATTATTCTCTTAACAAAAAACAAAGAAAATCAGATGCCCAAGTATAGTATGATGGATACTTGACTTGGTAATAATATGTGGAGAAGATTAAACTGAATATATACTATCAGTATGCTGCTGTACTATCAGCATGGTGTTACTGCGAAAAGGAAAGATGTAGTTTTAGTCCAGATCAACAAAAACATAATTTCCAAATTGCAGAATAATTCTGATGAGAGTTGTTAAGCTATATCAAAAGTACTAGTCCAGCATTTGACCTACAAGGTGTTTAGATCTGCCCTGCGGGGCCAACCTGGAATCAACGAAGGACTGGCCTGTGATGCCTCTCCCAGCCAAAACAGAGTTTGGGAGGGCCACGTGGCAGAGAGTTGCAGAAAGCCATTGCAGCCATAAGTGCAGCTCGCGAGCCCATTTTCACTAGCAGATTGCTCGGGCTACCACAGGCACCCCAACACGAGTGATGTCGAGCTGGCCATGCCCACCCTGGCCATGGTCAAAAGCAACCCTGATGTGGCCCTCAGTGAAATCAAGTTCGACACCCCTGATGTGGAGCCTTCTAAGAGTTTTTGGGTAAAGCCCTTTCAAGCCTCTTTTTAAAGACCTCCCCATTCTGGTTGAGTCGTTTCCTTCCCCGGCAGCTGGGCTTAGGCTCTGCCTGCTGACAAGATGATCCCAGCTCCCTGACAGGTATTTCCTTTCTTTGAGTGATACCTGGAGTCTCCAGTGAATTGCAGGCGTTCCGGAGTAGCGGTGGAGCTCTGCGCTCCCATGGGCGCTGGGATTAGTGACTAGTGGGGCAGCCTGGGCAATTCGATCAGCCACCACGGCATTGTTCTTTAATAGGGCTACCTTGCTTTGGCTGCGACAGTTACAGGACAAATTACCAGCAGATGACACCAGACTGCAGCAGGATCTTAATAAGATCATAGCTGTGGTTCAATTCTCAGCTGACGCTATGTTAAATTCTGCCCGTTTTGCCTCCAAGACCATGACTTCCACTCTGGCGGCGCGTCGGCTGCTCTGGCTGAGACATTGGCAGGCAGACGCCCATCACAAGTGGCGCCTTGCTTCTGCCCCCTTTACGGGAGACAAGTTGTTTGGGTCAGCATTGGACCCCTTGCTGGTTGAGATGAAGGACTAGAGTAAGATGCTATCTACCTCTCAGCGAAGGGGCGATTTCTGCTACTCTCCATTTTTCTACAGGCCTCCTTTTCAGGGCTCCAATTGGGGTCCTGGAACCTCCCATTCCCAGGGGTCTTTCAGGCCTAGACAGAGGGGACACCAGGACAGGCCGCCTCAAGGTAGAACCTTCCCAAGCAAACGGCCCTTTCGAGGGAGAGGCAGTCACTCATTCCGACGCCACAGATAACTGCATGTCTGACCCTCCCATCAGGCAGGCTAGCTCTCTTTGCTGACCGATGGGATAAACTCACATCGGACATCTGTGTCAGGGATACTATGAGATCTGGTCTATCCCTTGAATTCATCTCCACCCACCCGAGGTTCTTTATCCCAATGCCCTGTATCTAAAGATATGGACATTAGAGCTATCCAGAAGGTGCTGGAGGATCAGGCAGGGCAGGGGTTCTACTCTCTCTTATTTCTCGTTCCTAAATCCTCAGGTGGGTGGAGACCTATTCTGGACCTTAAAAGGCTGAACCGATACATTGTGTTTAAATGGTTCAAAATGCAGTCTCTTCAATCTATTCTTGCTGGCGTCAGGAAGGGCAACTTCCTCACATCTATTGACCTCACTGAGGCATATTTGCACATTCCGATTTTTTTCTCCACATCGGAGATTTCTTAGATTTTATTATGCCGGTACTCACTATCAGTATCAAGCGTTACCCTTTGGGCTTTCATCTGCACCCCGTACCTCTACCAAGGCATTAGCCACTTTGGCGGCCCACCTCAGGGCCATACCTTCCCAGACATAGCTCTTTATATTCCAGTTAATTTTTATCCTGTTGATTTTGGCCCACTGTTTAAGCCTGTTTAACAAAATCTTTTAATCTTCTAGTCACTACTGTTCTCCAATCTAATGTGAAGCTATGCATAAATTATTTTAAGTACTTCCTGAATACAATAATTTAACTAGTTATAAACATCTAACTGTAGCTCATATTTTACTATTTATTAATAATGATATAATGAATGACTTTGCGAAATGCTTATTAGCAGTAGTCAAGGTATACCATGCCTGCGGCATCCCTGATCTGTTAGAAGAAAAGTAACAGATTTATAATTTTCCAGATCTGCTTTCCAGATAAAAGCTCTTACATGAGATTGGAATTTGTTGGGCTTCTGACTTTTAGCAGTTACATTTCTATATTGTCACTATGATATGCCTGGGAAAGCATAGTCAACCAACATCTGTCTAGGTAGTTTGCAATAAACTCCCAGAATGTTACTACAGGTAGTCCTCGACCTATGACCACAGTGGAGCCCAAAATTTGTTATTAAATGAGACATTTGTTGAGTTTTGCCCCATTTTATGTCCTTTCTTGCCACAGTTTTAAAATGAATCGCTTCAGCTGATAAATTAGTAACCTAAGTTTACTTAACCTTATTTGTTAAGTAAATCTACTTTTCCCATTAACTTTGCTTGTCAGTAGGTCATAAAAGGCGATCACTGAACCTTGGGACACAGCAGCGATCATAAATATGAACAGTTGCCAAGCATTTGAACATGATTATGGAGATGCTGCAAAGGTTGTAACTGTGAAAAACATAAGTCACTTTTTTTCAGTGCTGTTGTAACTTCAAACAGTCACTAAATATTATAAGTCAAGGACTTTTTTCTTTCAAGCCTGTCTTCCCATATTACTCCAATTTAGTTTAGAAGTTTGTATATTTTGTGCGTATACATGTGTGTCATACTTTTTACAGGTTGCTTTGTTCCTATGCTCCAATTTATGCTGCAGACAGAGTATAGTTAACAAAACACTTTCGTATTTCTTTCTGACAGATATGCTTTGATGTACTTTCCTTAATGTGACATAATGTATTATCATCCCTCCTTGAAGGGATGATAATACAGTATTATTATACAGACACATAGCATCTGTTTTAAACAGATGCTATGTGTTTTTGAATTCTTTTTTCTCTCCATTACTGTGATATTGTTTCTGTGTGTGCATATTTGTTCAAGTATGTATACAGCTTAATAATTGTTTAAGATCTGTTCTTAAATGTTTTGAAATGCTCAGAATTCTTTCATGGTATGCCACCATGGATTATGTAAACAAAAGTAAAATATAAATGTCTTGTAGATGCAAGTATTACTACAGACTGATTCATTCTTGTTATCTCATCCTGATTCTCCTCATAAAGTTGAAATGTGTTACATTTTGCAGTTGATGGTTATGGATGGCATTTCACGTGTAATTCTCTTATTTGCTTCAATTATATAAATGCTTATCTGTGATGTTCTGCATTCATACTTTGCGATACATAAAAGTGTTGACAGTCCATGTACTTATTTGTTATGTTACAATCGGTGGTATTAAACAGAATGCTGTCCACAGATGATCAGGCAGAGAAATAGAGAAATATACATACATAAATAGAAGAGTGTGTGAATCAACCAATACTGATTCAATTTAAGGTTCAAAATTAGCAAAGTTCCATTTGTAATTTGAAGACAAATATAAATTTAAATATATTAAAAATTAAGTTTAATAAATGATTTATTCATAGGCCGTAACTGAATCATCAAAATGCCCTCAGGTATTGCATTAATAAATCAAATTAAAATAGGGTAGTGATAGACCTTATAGAGGACATAAACATTACCAAGTATCAATCAAATAGCTGCCAGGATTTCACTGCAACATTTTTTTAAAAAAAACAACAGGAATGAGTTATAAGGATAAAGAAAGGAAAGAAGACAGTTTTAAAAGCTTTTACCAAAGATACAAGGTTTTACCAAAGATATAAGGAACATTCTGATCCATCTGCCTTTCTAGACTGCCATACTTATTGACATAGGTCATTGGCAACTCTTGTCAGTAGCAGAAGCCTCAATATACAATTTCAACCCCTTCAACTTACAATACATAGAAGAAAAATGTAACTATTTGCAATAGTGGCAAATATCTGTAGCTCGGGTGGAGGATGAGGGTGGAGGTTCCTTCTCCAAGCTTGTGGTTGGTTTCCAAATTTTTCATTACCAGGCTAGGCAACAACTTCAGTGGAGTTTAGGGGATGTCAGTGTCAATGTTCTTCTGCTTATAAGGGCTTTGTGTGGTCAGTAGGTCTTGTGATGGTAATGTCAGATGAGAGTCATGTCAGTTCAGGATCTTGTGATAGGTCAGGTGTGCGTTGTGTCAAGCAAGAGTCTTGGATTGGGTCAGGTGTAGGTCAAAATTGAAGGTCTTGGGATAGGTCTTGTGACACAGAGCCTCAATTTCAACCACAAAGACATCAGCCCCATTTAATTCCTAGCCAATCTCGAATCCAATCTAAAAATGAACCATCTGGATCAAGAAACACAAGAAGGCATCAGGCAAAGAATCATCCCCAATATCCAATGCAATAGACACAATGAAATAGCCTAAAGGAGAAGAGAGCACTAAGAAACTGAAATCAGATGAAAGCATTGTAATCCTACCAGCAGACTGATTGTAGTAATGGACAAAACTGACTACATCAGCAAAGCCAAAAAAACAGTTAAACAAAACCAAAACCTTCCAAATAATCCATAATGATCTGACAAAACAGCTAGAGAACAAAATAAAAGATACCCTAAGGAAAATGGAAAAAGATAAAAAGCTAATACCACTAGAGAGAAAGCACATGCAACTACAAGATTCTCCCACATCCTACAGACTCCCAAAAATATACAAGAATGGGATTCCCTCATGTCCAATTATGTCTCTACCTACATCACTGATGTACAAAAACCCTGCAGGGAACTCAAGACACCTGTTCAATGATTCAACCGACTCAATAAACTCCCCAGAACAATTTATCCAACTCATTAAGCACACAAAATCAACAAGGATAAAATCATGGTATCCTTAGATGTCACTGCACTCTTCACCTCAATTGACATTGACTTGGCTAAAGAAACCATACACCACCTACTCACTAAACACTATACTCACAAAGATGATGCCAACACAGAACACTCCATGTCCACGGAAGCCATCATGAAGCTTCTGAATCTACCATGTTTCCCCGAAAATAAGACCCTGTCTTATATATTTTTGAACCTGAAATAAGCGCTTGGCCTTATTGCCATGCGCTCAAAAGCCCGATTGGGCTTATTATCAGGGGATGTCTTATTTGGGGGAAAACAGGGTATGCCTCAACACATATTTCAAGTTTAACAGGAAAATCTATAAGCAAGTATAAGGTACCCCAATGGTATCACCCATATCAGGCCTAATAGCAGAAGCAGTCATGCAACAATATGAATCCATAGCTCTACTCACAATCCAACCGAAATTTTGGAGATGCTACATCAATGACACCTATGTCAAACAGTCACGAACTGAAGAAACATATCACCTACTCCAGTGATGACTAACCTTTTCTGGAACGAGTGCCCAAAGCGTGCATGTGTTCGAATCCCCAAAATGCAATGTGCGTGCAGGCCCCGCACTTGCACGCATGGCCCCGTGCATGCCCCCCACCCCCGCGCATGCACAGCAGAGACCTAAAGACCAGCTGGCTGGTGGGAGGTGCATGCACATGCGCAGCAGAGCTGAACTGGGGCAACAGCTCAGTTGCCATCAGAAACCTACTCAATAGCATATTCCCCATGATCAAATTCACACATGAAGAGGAAACAAACAAACGACTCCCATTCCTCAAGATTGACATAAGATTACACAACAGAGAACTGGAAACCCATGTCTACCGCAAACCCACTCGCATGGACCAGATCCTCAGCTTTGCAAGCAACCACCCCTATCACACACAAAAGAAGCTTTGTCCAGACTCTCTTCAGAAGGGCTAGGACACTCTCCACCATCACAGCACTAAGAAAAGCAGAAGAGAAATAACTGCTTGAAATCTTTCTCCACAATGGTTATCCTTTGTATTCTGACATACAGCACCCAAACCACAATGCACCACACAATCAATGAGCATGCAAAAACTAACCCCACCATACACAAAAGGGGTATCAGAAATGACAGCCAGAATTTTCCAATCTCTAGATATAGCAATAGCCCACAAACCAACAGCCACACTCCACCAATAATTCACATGACCATAGGAATGTCTTCAGACAATGCCTCAGATAAGAAACAGAGATAAGCACCACTCCCTAGAGTCAGACACAACTAGACAGGGCAAATTTTACCTTTACCTTATTCCCATGTATCTTTGATGTTTATTATTGCCACCTTCTCTCTCACGCACACATATTCTGAAATTCTGTCCAAGAGGCCTGTTGTTTTTTATAGAGAATAAATACTTCCTGTTGAGGAAAAATGTTTTCTCGCTGTTATATATATAACAAATATCCCAAATTGACAAGGTCCTCCTTCTGATGTGTAAAATACATTGATATACTTCATGTATTATTTAGATTGGTTCTCTGTTGTTTTATTTAACGTTTGATCAGATATGTACACAAACATACAGGTAGTCCTTGATTTACAAATGTACATTTGCCAATTACATTCATCCTTCCCTGATTTATCCAATGCATTCACTAATCGAATGCTCAAGTTGTTAAGTGCACATGGGGTATTTCAGGGTGGGGAAACCATGGAGGCCCTAGTGCTTCTGACCACTCAATGAGAGAGGTTTTTCTACAGACTAGAGGGTGTGTGGTTTTGTGTGCTGCCTGAATCCCATAGATGGGGCTGGTATGTTACAATAAGTAGGTAAATTTGATCTAGAAGACTGAGTTCTAGTCCAGCCATAGGCATGAAAGCCAGTTGGGTGAATGGACCAGTCACTTTCTCTCAACCCAACTCACCTCACAAAGTTGTTACTTTTGTGGGAAAAATAGGAGGAGGAAGGGGTATTAGGTATCTTCTTTGCCTTAAATTATTTACAAAAATAATAAAGATAGGATAATAAATAAATATATCAATTGTTATTAATTTATTGTTTTATCATAAAAAATAAAATATAAAACAATAAAACAAACAAAATGAAACAAAACACAAGCATACATTCAATCCTTACAACAAAAAAATAGTATACAAAAAAAAGAAGGAAAAAGTCGTGAATTAAATTTCACATTTAACATGAATGATCCATCCTGGCTGGGTCCCCTTTTACACACACACACACACACAAAAGAAAGAAGAAAAAGCAAGCAATAGGTTGTGCTAAACATTATACTAATCTTCAAATTCCTCCGTTAACCATCTGTTCCTGTATTTAGCATGTAGAAAGTCCACAGTTTCCAGTCTCTTCATAAAGCTGTCTAGTCCATTATCTCAAATAAAAGCAGTTAATTTCACCATCTCTTGCTAATTCAGTCAATTTCAAAATCTATTCTTCAACAGTCGGCATCTCTTTTTCTTTCCAGTGTGTTGTGGCCCCGCCCTCTGAGCCTATCTCATCGGAGGAAGAAGGCTCCGAACACGAGGGAGAGGAGTCAGCCAGGCCTCTCTCTCCAGGCCCCTCCCCTCTGGCACTGTCTCAGGTGCCGGCCGAGGGAGAGGAGATTAGCCAGGAGCCAGGTGTCTCGGATGAGAGCGAGGAAGGAGAGTCGTCGTTCCTGGATGCACGCCAACGAAGGCGTGATAAACGGGTTGAGGCGTGCTAGGGATTAGAACTGAGTCACTGGACCACACCCCAGAGACTATATAAGAGAGGGTGGTGGCTGGTAAAACTCCGTGACGAACAAAAACTAACTCTGGATAGTCACTTGAACAACGTCTGAAGCTGCCGAAGGGATATTGTTTTGCTGGACTATTTGCAATGCGTATGTAATTTTATGTTATCTGTTGCAGTAAAGCTCTTGGCAGACGGTGCTTATATTGTTGCCAAGTTTGAGATAACGACCTGTGTGCGTGCCAACCCTCGGCTGGCTGTGTTTGTGTGTGTGTGTAGACTGGGACAGTGTTTGGCAAGTACAATCCTCACAGCTGTCACCATGTGAAGGAATAGCACCCCAAATTGTTTTTCAATTGACTTGTCCATCATACCTAAAAAAAAAGCTTCAGGTTTCATTAATGTTTGTATCTTAAATATTTTGCATTTTCATTGTTATGCTTATCCAGTATGTTTCACATATTTTCAAGACCACCACATATGAACTTGGATTTTGACATTTCCAGCATTTATTAGAAATCCCTTTATTTTCACTAGTCTATCTGGGATACATCATTTTATAAAAGTTTTCTTTCAAATGATGATTTAATGTGAATTTTAGTCCCTTTGTCCATACATTCTCCCATTTATCTAACGTTACATTATACCCAACATTTTTGCTCATTTTTCCATATACTCTTTAACGTATTAATCTTCTAGATTTAACGTATTCATCTTCTAGATTCATCTTGAGTAGCATTTTATATACTTTAGAAATCAAGTGGTCTTCTCCAGAATGTAAATTAACATCCAATTCAGATTTAATTCCTGTGAAAACAAAACTTTTTTATCTAGTTTAAATCTTTCAAAAATTGTATAATAATTAAACCAATCAAAAGAAAATCTTTCACTTACTAGTTACTTCTCTTGTCTTTATCTTAAATCCCTCTTTTTCAAATATCAATAAGTCTTGATATGTCATCCATTTACCTTCCGAAATCATCTCTGTTCTATGTAATGCTTCATGAGGTAATAGCCAAAGTGGCACTTTATCAGCTAATCTTCTTTTATACTTCCACCACACATGCAATCGATTGCCTCTTAAATGAATCTTAAAACCAGGGTTAACTTTTACTTTGTCATATCACGATAGGCATGCCACCCAAATCTCAAATCAAAACCTTCGAGGTCTTTCAATTTTTTAAAGAAATCAATGATGTAGACTAAATTCAGTCCTTAAAGCACAAGACTTTTTGGAAAAACATGGATCGGAACTGCATTATTTTTCAAAACATAACGATCGGAAAGAAAAAGATAAAAATAGGTCTGATGCTTATCAAGGACAAGCTGTGAAGATGGGAGTCTTGGCTGGAATCCCTGGAACTTCCTCTTCATAGCTGGATTGCAAGAAACTCATATTAAAGAAACTGACAGAAAGTATTTAACAAATAATACCTTGGGTCTGGATTAAATAAATATATCAATAAAGTAATGCTGAATAGACTCTGCAGTGGAAGTTGACTTGTTCCTTGGAGGCTGGGTATAATAAAGTAAGTTTAGGATGAATCTCACCAAGATGCAGATAGTGTTTATTCAAAAATTTTCAATTTCAGAACTTTTCCATGTTTATCTCTGGATGGTGAGCCATTGGCTCAAAAAAGCAGGTCTGTAATTTGGGCCTTCTCAACTTGAGGTTTCTGCTAAAGCTGTAGGTGGAGCCATAGCCAACTGGACTCTTGCCTAGCTTTGGTTTTGCTAGATCAGGAAGCTCAGGCACCAGTAACTCATGACCTTATAATACCTGAATTACTGCAATTCACTTAATATGGGGTTGTCCTTAAAGGCAATTTGGAAACTGCAGCTGATCAGAATGCCGTGGTCCATTGGAGTAACACCAGTATTACAGAAATTGCATTACCAATAGGCTTTTTGGCCAATTCCAGGTGTGAGTTGCAAGTAGTCCTTGACTTAGGGCCATAATCGAGGGCCAAAATTTCTGTTGCTATGCAAGACAGTTGTTAAGTGAGTTTTCCCCCTTTTACAACCTTTCTTGCCATAGTTAAATGAATCACTGCTAAGTGAGTAACAAGGTTGCCAAGTGAATTTGGCTTCTTCACTGACTTTGTCAGAAGATCGCAAAAGTGATCCCAGGATACTGCAATCATCAATAAATACATGCCAGTTGTCAAGTGTCTGAATTTTGATCATGTGACCTTGGAGAGCTGCCATGGTCGTAAAGTGTGAAAAACGGCCATAACTCACTTTTTTCAGTGCTGTTGTAACTTTGAACAGTCACTAAACCAATGGTTGTAAGTCGAAGACCACCTGTGTTACCTATAAAATCTTTTCTTGCTCTTTTTGCCTTTGGGACTGTGTGACATTCTTGTCCATTCTGCATGATTTAGGTAGCAGATTAAGAAGTCCTTCCTTGCCAAAAAAAAAAAAAAGGGGGGGGGGTGAGGTCAGGAGGCAGGCTTTCCTGTTGCAGTACCATCGCTTTGGAATAAGTTTTTTTTAACAAGACTAAGATGACTCCCTTTCCTGTTTTGGTTTAGCTTTTTTCAGAAAGCAGTCAATACATTTTTTTTCAGTAGTTGATGTAGTAAAACTGGAACAAACCCACCCAGGAAGGGAATATTTTATTTAGTTCAGACACTGCATGTGTTTTATTTTGTTAGTTTTACTATGTATTGATGCATTTAGCTCTGATTCGAAGGAGGCAGCATGTAAACCACTATAAATAATAATGCTAATAGAAAAGTTTATTTTTTATTTTAGTTAGATATTCGTTTATAATGCACTCAGGATCCCAGGAATTCTTAGATCATCTCTGGTTGCTCTATATGTGTATGTTTGGTATGAATAAACTATCCTCTCTCCTGGCATTTGGAATGTTGCTCAAATAGTACTTGATAGAAGGCCTGGGCAATTCAGGAATATCTTCTTACATTGCAGTGTTAAAAACAGCCATCAGATGATGAAATACAAATTAAAATACAAATTGGAGAGTCTTCATGCAGTGTAGTAATCAATGTATTTAGTAAAATAAGTCAGCGGTAGTCCTAATCAATTTAGTTTAATAAAGTTCAAACAAACTATTGCTTTTTCTTTTCTTTTCTTTTGGCCTGTTATACCCACTACAGTCCTTGGAGGAGTTTTCCATTAAGAGGAAAGTCAAGATTCCTTTGAATCAAGCTCAACTCCTGATGATTACATGTACACATCTGTGTAGTTTTCTTGGCTATAACATAGGATGTTATTGCCATCTTCTGGATTTTTTGTTCCTGACCTCCAAGTTTGTACCACAGTCCTGGGACTTTTTTATCATGTTCTATTCAAATAGTAAAGATGTCTGATCCATGCTTTAGCGTTTATTTGAGATCAGCTAGGTTTCTTAATTCATAAATTACAGATCCTAAATCTGCAGATAGTTTTCCAGTCTTAAAATTTACACTAATTTATTTTAGCACAGAGAAACTACATGCATTCTGAGAATGAGACAAAAAAAGACTGCCTTGCTCAACTCTAGGTCAGTTCAGATTATCTATATGTTACTAAAGTTCTTGTTTCTATAACTTGTAACTGGGCAAAACAAGATATCGTAGGCAGCAGTTGTTGAATCAAGGTACCTCAAATGGGCTTATAAAATGTATTCAAAATCTGGGATCCATGACTGGATGGAACAAAATTTGGGAAATTTGTGGTTTCCTCAGTTGCTGGACTGCTGCAGCAGTCACATATCCTAATTTTCAACATTCTGTGACAATTTTCCAGCCATTCTTGTAATCCTTCATGCTCCGCAGCAACAACCACCACTTGCCTGCTGGAAAGGGAGGGAAGGGAAGGGGAAGGAGAAGAGACAGAGGAACAGAGAGGAACAGGGAAGAAGGAACCCTTACACATCAATTCTGGTCCATGCATGCTCTCCCCAACTTGCACCTTCCCAGATTACACACCCATATGCACCATTTTCAACTCTTGTAATCCCCCATGTGCTTTCCCTGACTCATGCAGCAGCGGCACCTCTTACACACACCCATACACCTTTATGGACTTATGCTGCCTCCCACACACTGTTTCTCACCTGTCTAGTACCTCTCATGCTCTCCCATATACCCGTAGTACCCTTTCCAACCCACACCTTCTCCACATACCCTCCCCAGCCTGCATGGTATCTTTATTTTTGTGATCACCATGCACCCTTAACTCATGCTGCCCCCTTGCCCCTTACCCAACCCATGCAGCACCTCTTGCATACCTCCATGCACCCTTCCCACCCACAGCATATACCCTTCCCAACCTGCACAGCACCTCTCATGCATTTCTGCATGCCCTTCCCGACCCATACCCCTATGCATCCCCTTGCTCTCTTTCTTTCCCAGCAGAGCCACTTGCCTGCCTGCTGGATTTGGATTTACCCACTTACTGCTGACTTTCCCACTAACAGAAGCTCCCCTGAAAGTTTCTTACAAGCAAAGTAAATGGGAAAGCTTGCAGGAATTCGAGGGAGGGAAGTAATGATAGCATAACAGGGAGGGAAGATTTCAATGTTGCCTGCCAGCTTCCCACAAGGAAATTGAATGGAGAAGCTGTCAGGAATTCAGAAGTCACTTCTGATGCCACTGCCAATTTGCCCATCTGTGGTTCTTTTAGGTATTTCTGTGTTTAGTTAAAGAAATATCTCTGAAACAGTGACCCAAAGGGCCACAGCTTGTCTAGTGTATGATATAAATAAGGAAAGAAAATAACCTTATTCAGTGAAATGACACTTCTGTCTCATTAGTGCTATTTGAGGATTTAATTTTAATCCCTATTATTGTTGAGAGGAAGAGAAACACACTGGGTAGAATAAAGGATTATGTCCCAATAAGTTATAGCAAATAAGATTGGATCAAGTTTTAGTAAATATTTTTTAAAAGAGATGGATACATATTAGATAGAGCTTATTGTGTAAGCAAATAACTTCTAATCCATCTAAAAATAGCAGTGCAGGTAATTTTCCTTTAGGGACCACAATTGGGACCTGCAATTCAGTTGTTAAGCAAAGTGGGTGCTAACTGAAACAGATACTCTACTTTTGATATTTCTTAAGCTTCCCTTTGCTTTACAGACATGTGAAGGTTATATATGAGAGAATTGGTCGCAAAGTTACTTTTTCATCACCTTCGTAATTGCAGTTAGTCACTGTACGAGTCAGTCACTAAGCAAGAACCACCTATATATGTGTAACTGGATGTCAGCATACTTTCATAGAAAAATAGAAATTTGTAAACATCTTTTTCACTTTAGTAATTGACTGCCTACTAATTACAATTGCACTGATTCTGTTTATCAAATCATGGGTTTTATTTTTTTTGGAAAACAAAGCATTGGGGGATTTAGATATGCCAATTCTTTACATACATTCTCTCAACATTTTTTTCCTCCTTTTCTTCCTCTTCTTTTAAAAGTCAAAAATTAGGAACCTAGAGGAGATGGTTTATTATGCAATGGTTTGTCATGTCTAAATTAAAATATTTGAGCATTTTTCTTAAGATAATTCCAACAACTCTTTTGAGAGAATTCCTTTTAGGATAATTTATAGTATGGCATGGCAATCTAAGAAATAAATTTAAATACTAGATTAGAAGATATCAAAGAACATCTTTAGAATTGAATTATATTGTTCAGTATAATTTGCCTGTGCAGTTGATTATTCTTTTGTATGTTTATATTTCCTTTATAGGAGTGCAAGAGCCACATCATGAGAAGGTTATTACTGTGTCCGCTAATGGAAGTATTCACAGCCCTAAGTTTCCTTACACTTATCCTCGTAACATAGTACTTGTGTGGCGATTAGTTGCAGTTGAAGACAATATGTTGATACAACTTACTTTTGATGAAAGGTTTGGGCTTGAGGACCCAGAAGATGATATATGCAAGTAAGTATCAATTTCTGAATGTTTGTAAATATAATAAAAAAAGACACAGTTATATACTGTGTAGTTTACATAAACTTTTAACAACTGAAGGCTAAATGTTTTTGGGTTCAAAGAAACTGCTGTTGTGCAGTTCACCTGTGGATCTAAAGGTGGCTGTGCAGTCTCAGTCTGGAAGTGTATTGTCTAGTACAATGGGGACACTGTTATTCTGTGATGCTACTCGTGATTTTCTATAACTTTTTGGTGGTGCCTAAATTGAAAGCCAGTGGAGGCTTTCATGGAGCATAGGGCTCAACAGCAGGTTCTTTCAGCAGTTGCAGCTTCTAGTTTCCTTGGTTGGATGTCACAGTGGTGCAGAGTTTCCTTCACAGTGTCTTTGTGGGACCTGCATGGAACACCTTGAGTTCTCTTCCCAATCTCCAGCACACCACAGAGCAATCGGCAAGGCATACAGTCATCCATTCTGATTATATATCCCATCCACTACCTCTAAGTTCTATTAATCAGGGACTCAATGCTGGTGTATCTTGTGTGATTCAGGACCTTCAGATTGGCGACATGGTCTTGCAAACAAATGCCAAGGATGAAGCACAGAGTGTACATGTGAAATTTATCCAGATGTTTGATGTATCATTGGTACAGAACCCAAGACACACATTCATGCAGGAGAGATTTTTATAATAAAGCATTAAATAAAAGATGTCTATTGTTATTTATGGAAACCCATTTTGATTTTCCAAAGCATTGGTGTAGCTTTCAAAAAAACTGAAAATTTCTTCCAGTTTCCCGGCAGCGAGACAGCCGGGAAAATAGCGGGCTCTGAGGAGTCCCGCGAAAAACCTGACTGCCGAACTGCCGGCGATGGGTCTTCAGACCAGAACCATCCTGCAGGGACGGGGTAGGAAGAGAAGTACCTCGGACGACCAAGAGGAACAGGCAAGTTCCTCGGAGCTCGGAGGGAACTCTCTGTTAGTCAGCGGTGGGGGGCGGCAGCCATGGTGGCTGCCACGAAGCTGGGACAAACCGAACTAAGAGATGAGCAGGAGGAAAGAGGAAAAGAACAAAGCTCATTGAAGCTGGATGAGTGACACCAACCTAGGCTTGAAACAATGCTAGATCAATGATTGTTACTTGTAAGACCCCTAGCCTTAAAACAGCGGCTGCGGATTTGAGGGGCATAGAAGATTTTGAAAAGTAACTTCAGGAGGGAAAGACCCGCTAGGAAATTTATTTTGGAACATTGGAATTGGAAATTCAATTGGAACAATTAAACATTGAGGCATGCTGAAAATAATACTAAGCTTAAGCTTCCCTTAAGCTTCATCAGATCGAGATATAGAAACTAAAACTCAGACAAGGCTAATTTCTCCTTCCAAAAGAGTTGGAAAGTTTCCTTTATTTTTTGTTTTATTGCAAATGGTAACTAGGATGAATAAAATGAGCTATATAGAATACAGCAATTCTACTGTAAGAGCCATGGTGGTGCAGTGGTTAGAATGCAGTAAGGCAGGCTAATTATGCTGACTGCCAGCGATTCGATTCTCACCAGCCTTCCATCCTTCTGAGGTTGGTAAAATGAGCACTCATATTGTTGGGGCAATATTCTGATTCTGTAAACCACTTAGAAAGGGCTATAAAGCACTCTGAAGTGGTAGGTAAGTCAACGCTATTGCTATTGCACTTCTCTCATAGCCTACATACATAGCTTTTAGAAACAGTAAATGTAAGAAATTGTACAACAGAACTGGGAAAAGTGAGTTACAACTGGTCTTCACACGGGTCTAGGACTTTTCGGCTCGGTCTCTTCACCTTGCCTGTTTTGCCTTGAGGTTTTCGCCTCTGGGTTATTAGCCACAAACTTTTCTCCTCAGTTGGGCCTCCGCCAGTCTTTTGCCCCGGCACAATGGCCACGGCCACTCTCTCCCAGGTGCTTTGCCACAGCCCATACATAGAAGGAGGTTTCGTCTTAGGTTTTTCGAACCTGGGACAGTTAGGGCCCAACAAATCAGCTAGAGGGGAAAGGAGGGAAGAAACAGCCTTAGTGAAATGGGGGGGAGAAGGAGGGGGTGACTTCCACCTCTGGCTTTTTTTTCGAGAGAAGGAAGAACCCTTTTCAGGCCAGATATCCAAATCGCTAACTAATGACAATGAATAATTTATG
This sequence comes from Pantherophis guttatus, assembly GCF_059756535.1. Lineage (NCBI taxonomy): Eukaryota > Metazoa > Chordata > Lepidosauria > Squamata > Colubridae > Pantherophis > Pantherophis guttatus. The sequence goes on along the minus strand of NC_142070.1, from coordinate 62,821,152 downwards.
GCATTGATTCCCACTCAAAAAAAGGGGGAGATGTTGGCAAACATCCCATTCAAGATTTAGAAAGGAAGAAAGGAAATTGTAAAAGCGCTCCGTTCCCTCCCCTACCTATTCCCCCAGTTCAAAGGGAAGCACTCCTGTTTTTTTTATTTTTTGCAAGTGGAAGAGTTAATTCCCCTTGTCTTGACTGGGATGCAGGACTTTCAAACGACTGCCTACACAGGGGAAATTGATTCCCCACCTGTCTCAATCACCTTAGAACCAGGGTCCAGCTCTCGTCACAGGTCTTTCGGTCCCTCTGCCATCTTCACTCTTACCACAGTGCGGCTCTGCCTGGAAGAAAGTCAGGTGCCTGCATTGTCACAGGAACTGTGCAAACCATTTCAAAAGCCATTGATGCAGCCCTCTTTCAGAGGGGTATTTCGGCCCGATTGCCTTTGGATTCTCTCAGTTCACGGGTCCTACATCCTACAGGACACCTTGACAGGGACTATATCCAGGAGCCTCAATCTCCTTTACCCTCCCATCACAGCAACATTTCGCTTATGGGTAAGGAAGATCTGGCAGAATATAACCTTTCTGAGGATGAAGGTGTCATCCCAGACAAACCAGTAGTCACTGGGCTCTTTTGTCACAAATTGTTTAAGACCTTATTATTAAAGGCAAAAACAATGGCCAATATGGGAGCAATAAGCGGGCATTCTGAGGGCTCCACAGACCCTCAAGACCCTAGCACACTTCTATTCACAGAACCTGTCACAGAGCAAGAGGTTATTCCCTCTCCCAAGCTCTTTGTTGACGTTATACAAAGGCAGTGGAATCAGCCTGGGACTGTTCCTGCCCCCAGTGGGATGGATAGGAGGATGTACACTGTGGAACAGGATCTCGAGGAGCTCCTGAAACTCCCAACCGTAGATGCTCCAATGGCCAATCTGGCCACAACTAACATTCTTCCTTCTGATTCGGCTGAGGGTTTAAAGACTGAGGACAGAAGGGTGGAGCTATCTGTTCATAAGACTCACCAGGCGGCCGGCTGGGCAATTCGATCGAGTATTCTGCAGACACGACCCTCAATGTGACAAAGTTTGCCTTATGGGCCTTAGTATCTAATGTCACCTCCAGGCGTCTTTTATGGCTTAGGCATTGGCAAGCCAACATGAAAACAAAATGGAGGCTGGCGTCGGCTCCCTTTAAGGGAGGTAACCTCTTTGGGGAGGATTTGGACCCTATTTTAGTGGAAGGCAAGGACAGGAAGAAAGCTCTTCCTCACGTCTACAGAAGGGTGGATAGAAGGGGTATCCCTTTCTATTGCAGGCAGCCCTTTTGGATCCCTGACACCGGGTTCAACGTCCCAGCCTATCAGAGGGCATACCCCCAGGGCAAGGATCGATTGCAGACCGTCCTTTTGAGATCAGGCCAGACAGCCACAAGCCAGACGTCCCTTTTGGGGAGCCGGAAACTGACCTTACTGTTGGACCAAGTGACTGTCCAGCCAAGTGTCCCATAGGCGGCCATCTTGGCAGGTTTGCCAGCTGATGGCAGGACGCAACCATCAATGCCTGGGCATTACAAACAGTGAAACTCAGACTCACTCTAGAGTTCTGCTCCGACCACCCCCAAGACAGTTCATCCAATGCTTGGTGTCCAGGGATGCCACCAAGAGATCTCTGATGGAAGCCAAGATCCAACATCTGCTGGCCATATAGGCTATAGAACTGGTACCAGCACAACATCAGGGTTTCAGGTTCTGTTCGATTCTGTTCTTGGTTCAAAAGAAATCAGGTGGAAGCAGAGCCATCTTGGATCTGAAGAAGCTAAACGTACATATAAAGTACAAACGCTTCAAAATGCAATCTCTGCATTCCATCTTGGGTTGCATCAGACAGGGAGATCTCTTAACATCAATAGATCTCAAGGATGCTTACCTCCATGTTCCCATCAGACCATCTCACAGAAGGTTCCTCAGGTTCTTCTACATGGGGACCCACTTCCAATACAGGGCCCTTCCCTTTGGACTCTCTTCAGCCCCCAGGACCTTCACGAAACTGCTGGGTGTGGTGGTGGCTCACCTATGGGCAAGACCCATCAGAATACAATGTTATCTGGACGACATATTGATCCAGTTGTCATCCCCACAGCAGGCAAGACAGGACCTCCAGATCATGGTCCAAATCCTCCAGGAGCACAGGTTTTCTATGAACCTGGAGAAGAGCCACATGACACCCTCCAGCAATCTTCTCCCCTTGAGAGCAAGGATCAACACCCAGACCTGTCAGGTCTTCCTCTCCCAAGACCGTCAATCCAGGATAGGACCACAGTGATGAACCGCATATACGAGGCCACATGGGCTTCCTTTTGCTGCCGGTGCACCAATACAAGGCTAGTTCCTACATCAGCATCCGTTCCACATATATTAGATTTCCTTCAGGAGGGGCTGGATAAAGGACTAGCCACAAACACTTTCCACAGACAGGTAGCTGCCTTGGCAACATAGCTTCTTGAAAGGGGCATCCAATTTACAACCTCCACCCGTAGACAGATACCCCTCTTGGGATCTGTCACTAGTGTTACAGGCACTCACTTCTCCTCCGTTCGAGCCATTAGGGTCCACCAGTCTCAAAATACTGACTTTCAAGGTCGCCTTTCTTGTCGCAATAACATCTGCTAGGTGAATTTCTGAACTGGCAGCCCTTTCTGTGCGAAAAGACTTATGCATCTTTCATCCAGACAGAGTTATCCTCTGACTGAATGTCCTCTGACTGACATTAGTGCCCAAAATCAACACCTGGTTTCATAGGGCCCAGGAGGTCATATTACCTGATTTTTGATCAAATCCCAGACATACCAGAGAACGACTATGGCACTCCTTAGATGGAAGCAGGACCCTGTGCAAATAACATCAGCAGAACGGCTTCGTTCAGGAAGACTGAATCATTATTCGTATCATTTCAGCCCAGGTCCATGGGTACAAAGGTGACTCCATCCACCATCGGTCAGTGGCTCAAGGCGTGTATAGCATTGGCCTACGAGCATCAGGCCAGGCCACAGCCGTATTACGGCGCACTCTACGGCAGCTTGGGCTACCCAAGCTTGTATCCTGGAAATTTGCAGGGCCTTGCCCTCAACCTTCATCAGGAACTACAAGTTGGCCAAGTTTGCCTCGGCTGAGGCAGCATTTGGGAGGAGGGTTCTAACCAGGTTCTTCCAGTCAAGGGGACCCCTCTGTTTCCTGCCCTAGAATTAGCTTGGGTATATCCCATTGCTTGGACTCTCTAAGCAGCGCACAGGAGAAGGAACGTTGGACTTACCTGAACGTTCATTCTATGTGTGCTGTGTGAGAGTCCAACCCCTCCCTGGTTCTGTATGTGTCCAGGGTCCAGGAGCGGATGAATTTCCGTACAAGTTATGCCCTCTCCAGATCCAGGTCTTCATTAAAAAACTGGAGTTCAGCCAGGAGGAAGAGGCATGGCCAAACAAATTCCAACTCAGTGTCTGGCCAATCAGACAAAGTTAACACCCATTGCTTGGACTCTCACGCAGCGCACATAGAACGAACGTTCAGGTAAGTCCAACGTTCTTTCTGATCCTAGTTTGGCCATAAATTGAGGACTACTTGCATTGCATAAACATGATCAGTCGATCAGCTGAATTCAATTGGAATATATTTCAAATATTTATTTTCTTAAGAATTTTAATTCTAGTCATTATATACTATTCAAATTGTATAATCTACCAAGCAGAAACAATGTTGTAGATACTTTGGTTTAGATATTTATTTTGAATGAAAGCTACTTGACTAAATACTTCACTAAAAGAGTAGTTCATAATAAACTTAATTACAGTCATTATAAATTGGCCTCTGATTTATGGTAGAAACCTCATCATAATCCTTTATCAAGCACCAGAGAATTCAGCTAATAGATTCAGTGTGACTTAGAAATTAGATCACAAATATATTAGATGATTTGACTTTTGCTAGTACTGTTTTGCTAGTACTGTTGTAGCAACTATTTAAATATGGTGGTTTTAATTGAGTCACAACACTGCAATAGAAGCTGAGGTGGTGCAGCAGTTAGAATGCAGTATTGCAGGATAATTCTGCCTGCTGACAGCAGTTTGATTCTGACCAGCTCAAGGTTAACTCAGCCTTCCATCCTTCCAAGGTCAGTAAAATTAGGACCTAGATTTTTGGGGGCAATATGCTGACTCTGTAAACCATTAGAGATGTAAAGCACTGTGAAGCGGTATATAAGTCCAAGTGATATTGCTATTGCTACTTCTTGATTACTTCTTCTTCATATTGTCCATTTCTTGATTAATGCATATTCCTATCATCCATTTTATCCGTCATCCTAGGCACTCACTCACTCATTCATTTGATTAGGATTCCAGTTGCTTCTGGGATAGTTCATAGCATTAAAAAAAAACAAAGTGTATGTCCAGATAAAATAATGTATAAGATGGCGAATTAACACCATGGTCTTTCTCAACATTTAAAGCTGTAATTCTTTATGGTGTTTACTACTGTATATTATATAGCCACATGCAGCTAACTGAGACTAGTCTCAGCAGCCATGTCTAAGTTTGAACCACATGACTGATATTTTTGACATTGTTTATAACATTGTTTATAATATCACCATACAATTTCTTACATTTACTGTTTCTAAAAGCTATGTATGTAGGCTATGAGAGAAGTGCAATAGCAATAGCGTTGACTTACCTACCACTTCATAGTGCTTTATAGCCCTTTCTAAGTGGTTTACAGAATCAGAATATTGCCCCAACAATATGAGTGCTCATTTTACCAACCTCAGAAGGATGGAAGGCTGGTGAGAATCGAATCGCTGGCAGTCAGCATAATTAGCCTGCCTTACTGCATTCTAACCACTGCACCACCATGGTTCTTACAGTAGAATTGCTGTATTCTATATAGCTCATTTTATTCATCCTAGTTACTATTTGCAATAAAACAAAAAATAAAGGAAACTTTCCAACTCTTTTGGAAGGAGAAATTAGCCTTGTCTGAGTTTTAGTTTCTATATCTCGATCTGATGAAGCTTAAGGGAAGCTTAAGCTTAGTATTATTTCAATCTCCTATAATACATACCAATGATAATTAGTTTATGTTCCTTGGAGAATGTGTCAAGGAAGGAATTAAATATGACAGAATAATTTTACAGCCACAACCCTGTTACTTTAGATAAGATAAAAATTTAGATAAAAAAGCCTTAGTAAGGCCACACTTGGAATACTGCATCCAGTTTTGGTCACCACATTACAAAAAAGATGTTGAGACTTTGGAAAACGTGCACAGAAGAGTAACTAAAATGATTAAAGACTTGGAGACTAAAACATATGAAAAATGGTTGCAGGATTTGGATTTGGCAGATCTAGAGAAAAGAAAGACTGGGGGAGCATGATAACAGTATATCAATATTTGAAGGACTGCCACAGAGAAGAGGAGGTCAACTTATTTTCCAAAGCACCAAAGGGCAAGAAAAGAAACAATGATGGGAACTAATCAAGGAGAGAAGCAACCTGAAATTAAGGAGTAACTTGCTAACAGTGAGGACAATTAGCAGGTGGAACAGCTTGCCTTCAGAAGTTGTGGGTGATTCATTCCTGAAGGTTTAAAGAAGTGACTGGACAGCCACTTGTCTGAAATGAGGTTGGACTAAAAGACCTCCAAGGTACTTTCCATCTCTCTTCTGATTGAAGTGTGCAATTTAAAATGATATTACGTTTAATATTTTTTTTTTTACAAAAAATGATTTTTTTCCCCTAAAAAAAATAACTTGCGTCTAGATTTACAGAGCAAATATAGTCCATGCACAAATATCCCTTTTGGGAGTAAAGTGTTGAAGAAAATATTATCTGTACAAGTGTAGAAGGAAATCCTTAATCTTCAACATTCAATCTGGACTTTTGCCTGGAGGCCATGTCTGTTGATGTCGGATTCCTTCAGAAGCATATTTGTGAATCGGGGCATAGAAATACTGTTTGCTCCTTATCTCTTTTTTGCAAGATAATTTAATGGGAGAATAATACCGGGTGATTCTGTTTTGGTACCCTCCTTGGGATGCCACAGTCCCTTTAAGATCCATATAAAGATTTATTTTCTCCCCAATGCCTTTGATATCTCTATTAAGCTACTGAGGGTGGTCATGAAGATGTGGTGAGTTGGGGGGTGGACAGGAATGGCTGTGCATATAGTAGTGTTGAATGAATAAATTCAGGTTGAATCCAGATAAAACTTAGGTCTTACGTTTGCCTCTTTTCATATAATTTTCAGAAAGAAGAAATGCATGCTTTAAACATGTTCCTAGAATCATTATCAATAAGAAGTATATGATCTTAGCAACTAGATGTACATATAAACAGCTATGGATGGCTTATCATCTATATATTTTTCCTTCAAGGGGGTAGAATAACCACTATTGTCCATGCATTAGGAACCTTGTGTTTAGATTATTATACAGGTAATCCTCGATTTATAACCATTTGTTCAGTGACCATGCAGAGTTATGGTGATGCTGAAGTGCCTTATGACCGGTCCCCAAAGTTATAGCTGTTAAGGCACCCCCATGGTCATGTGATCAAAATTTGGGTACTTGGCAGCCCACCTGTATTTATGACTTCAGGTGCATGTTAACCCTCCCAGTCACCTATCGCTGGATGCACAAGGCTTTCTTGCCTTGATTGCTCACAGATGTTTCCTCACAATATCAAGGGAAGATGGCCTTACATGGCCGGCAGCTGCCTCGTGAAGGGAGACAGGCAAAGGCAGAGAGCAAGGCAGCTGGAGATGTAGAGTGGCAAGGGTGACTGGGGAGCTGGACTGGGCTAGGGTGGCTGTGACTTCATATAATGAAGGGGTTTGCACTGCACTGCAGCCCCGGGGCTCTTGCAGTCCCAGAGATGCAGCACACCAAAAAGCCTCTTTGCATTGTATTGCTAGGATGGACTGAGGTTCCAGAGATATCCACAGCTTTATGGTGTCCTGAAACTCAGGGGCTTCTTTCACTCCCAGAGCCACAGTATGAAAATAAGCCTCTGAGCCACAGTGTGGAAAAAAAGACCTAGAGCTGCATGATTCAAGGACTGCATGCCACACTTGAAGACATGGTGCAGCACAACCAAAAGGATTGGGGGAGAACGGAGAGAATACAATCCCTTACCTTATTGAGGCTCAGGACTGGGAGGAACCAAGCCTGGAATGTTTGGAATTGATGTGGATACTTGCTTAACAATCTGCAATTCTCAGTTAATGGTAGCAAGGGGGAGTGACAGGATTGCTGTTGCTCAGTAATATAGTCAAGTAACGTTGCACTTTATGACCACATCATTTAGCAATGGATTCTATTCCCAATTGTGGTTGTAAGTCATTACAGCCTATAATGAATTCTATGCGAGATTTCCTTTGTATTTTTTCTGGAAAATCCTGCTGTAATGAGTTATATGTATTGGCAGGTTTGCTGACTGGAGTATCTGATCATATACTCATCACACTTGTACTGCAGTAACTGCACTGGTTATCGGCTAGCTCCTGGGCCAGATTCTAAGTTTTTGAATTGGAACATATGGTTCTAAAAACCTTGCAACCAGTATATCTATTAAAAACCTGCTAGAAATCTACTTTATCATTAAAAAGATCCACAGAGGACCCAATGCACTGACCAGAAATAGTTGATTGTCATCTTGGCATCTATTGACAAGCCTTATAAGTAGATTTTGATTTTTAACAGTCTCCTCTAATACCCAAGGATACTGATTCACCTTTAACTGTACTATAAAGGGAAAAAAGTGTAGAGAAATTTTTATTTTAAATTATATATTTCCTTCATTTTGATGAAGATGTTTTATATCAACTCTGCTAACATACTTTTTAATTAAACATATTTTAAAACAGTATAAAATATTTTAGGGGAGCAACATTTTTAACAAATACTTTTTTCCTATACTGATCCACTTTTTTTTCAATGATTGTTTTATTAACATTGAAATCTGAAGTAAAATGAATGTTCATAGTACTTTCTTCCTCTAATTGTTTCACATTCTTCTAAAATTCAGGTTTTCATTAATACATAAGAAAAAATACATTGACAAATGGAATAAATGTATGTAATCGGACATGGATACAGCATAAGAGGATTGCCCAAAATGAGTCCTTTAATGTAGTCTACCGGAAAACATATTGTGAAAAACATATTGCTGGATGATTCCATGTTACAAAATTGTGTGATGGTGCTGTGAAGGATGAGCATCAGACAGATGAATTACACTTCTTTCTCCCTGTTCCAGTTCAGGGAGACAATATACAAGAATTAAGGACATTATTTCAGACTGAGTCCAGAATTTTTTTTCTTTTTGATGCTGCTTCAAAGGCTATTTCGTAATAATCATTTTTGTAAAGTTTTGTAACAAATCAAAGTTGGATGACTGGTCTAGTGAATGACATCCTTATCCATGGAAACAGTTTGTAATCTTCGAGGAATGGAAATTTCTATTTTATTATTTTTTAAACTTAAAATTATAATTAAACATCACTTTAGATTAGTTTGATCAGTTTCCTGAAACAAAATATAAAATCAAACATTGCAAACATATAAATAAACACAACTTTTTCTGTAGGCTTGAATATTTGACTTCTATGTTTCTTTTTCCCAAACATGATTTGAATTCAATAATTAGAACTTACATTGTTACCTTTTGGGGGTATTTTTATAATCTAAATAAAGTATCTGAACATTTGGAGAGAAGTTTTTTGTTTACTGGAAATCTTATTGATATCTAATATATACACTAAATGTTGTGGGTAAACTTGGAATTATTTTGGAATTGCTTTTCTATTATGAATATGAAGATACAACCAACTTTTCAAGTACATTTTTCAACTAACACTCAAGCAGCATGTCTGTTTTAATGTGGTTTTGCTATAAATGGTTTGTAGTATACAAATATAGGAGAATTCTATAGAATAGTTACAGATACAGATTAACATTGTAATATTGTTATTATTGAGTAATATTGCTGGAAACAAAAGTCAGGATACAGGTGAAAACTCCAATCATCAGAATGTATTCTAAAAAATTTCTGTTGCTGAATTTGAGAAATAATGTAGATGTGGATTGACAAGTTTTTCATTTGTTCTGTACTTGCCAAAGAAATCAAACTCATTAAAAAGTCTTCACTTGACTGATCAATGGAACTGGATTCAGAGGAAGCTCAGTCACAATTGCTAGAGTCAGTACTCTAGGGAAGATAAAGAATTACCGTACTTTTCGAAACATAAGACACACTTTTCTCCCCCCTAAAAGAGGGTGGAAATGTTGATACACCGTCTTATACACCGTCTTATACACCGAATACAGCCATTTTTGGCCTCCAGAAACCCCACTCTGCGCATCCTGTTTTAATTTATTTATTTAATTTATTTATTTTATATATTTAATATAATTTGTATGCCACCCTATCTCCGTAGGACTCAGGCTGGCTCACAACAAATAAAAACAAACCCAATAAAACATAACATACATAAATATGCATACATAAAATACATAAATTATAAATATATAATTTAAACATATATTAAAACCCATTAAAATAATCAAAAAACCCCTCAGTCCAGGCTGGGCGATGTGAATAGCCATGTTTTTAATATGCGGCAGAAGGTGCGAACGTCAGGAGCCAACCGAAGCCCCAGGGGGAGTTGATTCCAAAGAGTGGGCCCGCCCACAGAGAAAGCTGTACCCCTGGGGGCTGCCGGCCGACATTGTCTAGCTGACGGCACCTGGAGAAGGCCTTCCCTGTGAGAACGCACCGGGCGATGGGAAGCCGTTGCTGGCTGCAGATGGTCCGACAAGTATCCTGGGCCTAAGCCATGTAGGGCTTTATAGGTCATCACCAGCACCTTGAATCTCACCTGGAGGGCAACTGATAACCAATGCAAGCCGCGCAGGAGAGGTATAACATGGGAGTATCAGGACCCTCCCATCACAACCCGCACTGGACCCGCATTCTGCACCAGCTGACGCCTCCATGGGGTCCTCAAGGGCAGCCCCAGGTAGAGAGCATTACAGTAGTCAAGACGGGAGGCCCGTTTTTTGCAAAAATGGGATGTGCAGAGGGTTTGGGAGGCCTGCAGAGTGCTCCTGGGGGCTGTGGACGGCAAAAACGTGATGCATGGGGGGGGGTTGGGAGGTCAAAAACAGGCTTAGTTTTTCATGAAACCAGACCCATTTTTCACAAAAGTGGCGTTTTTGCCCCCCTCAGACCCCAGAAGCACTCTTCAGGCTGCCCAAACCCTCTGCATGTCCCATTTTTGCAAAAAACAGACCTGTTTTTGGTCTCCCAAACCCCCCATGCATCATGTTTTTGCCTCCACAGCCCCCAGGAGCACTCTGCAGCCTCCCAAACCCTCTGCCCATCCAGTTTTTGTGAAAAACAGGACACACAAAGGGATTGGGAGGCCTGCAGAGTGCTCCTGGGGGCTGGGGTGAGCAAAAACTTCTTTTTCTTGTTTACCTCTTCAAAATCTTGGTGCGTCTTATACTCTGGTGCATCTTATAGTCCGAAAAATACAGTAGATTACTGAGGTATATTTAGGAAGTAAAAAAAGGAAACTTTATTTTATCATGTTATGAATACTGGGTTCTGAAGTGCAATGTAATTCATGACTTTTACAATTCTCTAACATGTGCTTCATCGCATGTGTCTTAGATCTTTTGGATGGTTGGATGCATGACTATCTGGAACTTCGAAGTGATCAGTGCCTGTTTAGAAGGAGGAAGATTTCTGTCAGGTGTTGCCAAATTCTGTCAATTTTTGTCAACTGAAAGCCAATTTGATCTAGTGATTAAATCTCAAGGCTAGAAACCAGGAGACTATGATTTCTTGTACTACCTTAGCATGAAAGCTGAATGGGTGACTTTGGGCCAGTCACTCATTCTCTCTCAGTCCAATTCATCTCACAGGAAAATAGGGGAAAATAGGAGGAGAAGGAATATTAGGTATGTTTGCTACTTTGAGTTACTTATAAAAGTTACAAAGGTAGGATTTTAAAAAATCTTTAAAAACTCCCTTTAAGGAGATAACATATTCATTTTAAAGAGAAATTTTCTTGTCCTGAAAACTATCATCATGTTTACAGTCTTTCCCCTTTAAAGAAGAATGTTTAAAAGATGGTGGGCTTCCACTATAGAAAACATGGAGTCCTAGCAATCAGGGTTCAAACCCAAGCAAGAGATAGAAACAGCATTGCTCATTCTGATGGATAACCTTAACTGGTACCCGGCTGGATGGATTGTGCTCTTTTTGGTCCTATTTATTCTTCCTACAGCATTTAATGACACTGACTATAGTATCTCTTCAGTTCATTGTGAGGAACTATTTTATTTTGGTGCTGCTCCTTTCGATCTTGGGGGAAAAAAAGGAAGAAGAGGTTGGTTCAGTGGTCATGCCCTTGAGCAGAGGTGTCAAACAATTTCATTAAGGGCCACATCAGGGTTGTGTTTGATCTTGGGGGGCTAGGGTGGGTGCGGGCAGGGTGGGCATGGCTAGCTCGACATCACTTATATTGGGGCACCTCTGATGGCCCAAGCACTCTGCCAGCGAAAATGGGCAGCCCAAAACTAGATAGATTTACATGGGGCTTTGAAAACTACTGAGAACTTGAAGTTTGCTATTGGTACAAAAATAGAACTACAATATTTTGGGAACCAAATTCAGCTACTGAATTTGGTTCCCAAGTACATTTATGAACCTGTCCTGAAGGTAGATCTGATCCAATCTTTGGGCTCATTCTGGATGGGAAAAGTTTGTGGTTCTTATATATGGGAGATAAGAACAGTGGGAAGTTTGTTGTCTTTGCCTGTTTTATCATCAGGTGATCCATTATGGTACCATAGCATTGTAGCAGAGTAGGAAAGAAGAATATTTTTAATATTCTGAATAAACTTGTTAAGAACAGTTCAGTTTACTCCTATGTTCTCCAGCACTAAAAAGTTACTTTAGAAATTGTCAGCAGTTCGCTCTTTTTAAATAAATTAAAAATATCAGAAATGTTTCTGAAACTGCTTTTCTGCTTTGAACAAATATTTCAGAAAAAACCCCATAAAAGCAAAAATGTTGCTTTTTCTTTGAAGTACTTATGCAGTGGAAAATTATTTGCTGTTGAATTCATCAAGCAAGTACTATGAAGTGATGAGTTATGATAAACATAATAAATAGACTAAACATTTGGATAGCTGAAGGTTCATTTAGCAAAGGCTTATAAAAACATGTGAGCTAAGCCTTTCATGTTGAATATATTGGTACATCTAAGCATCTCAACAGAATCTTAAATTAGAAAGCTGTATTTTTCTTTTTACTTGTTAACTGTAGATAGGGGCTACCTATTTATACAACTTCTCCAGGTTGTGGCATCTTTACAGTCACCAAAACATGACCTTCAGAATTCCTATTACGTCTTTTTTCTTAACATTGTGAACAGCCACAGCTGAAGGCAATATGCTTTTCAGAAAAAGGATGACGGAACTAGTATATGTTTGGGGTTTAGTTAAGTATGTGGTGAAGTATTTGTGGCTGCTAAGTGAGTGAGATGATTTTACCCCTCTTCCTCTTACAAAAATAAAAATGAAGTTACACCTAAATATCTTTATGTTATGAAGGCAAGTAGGATATATCTTGTTCTCTTTTTACTTTTTAAAAATACTTTTTAAAAGACTGCAAACTATAAAGCATGAATACAATATTAAATAAGTGATATTGTTATGAGATAGGAAATATTAATTACTTACCACCATAGCAAATGTGGCATATACATTTTTTCTGAGAGAAGAGACATAGACGATAAAGAAGAAGTAAACGCTAGAATCTCAAAAATCAACATGTAACTTAAAAGTAAACATGGAAAATCCTCTATACTCTATATTCCCCTCCCAAAAAAGAAAGACATTTTTAGATGCAAAGATTTACCTACTTCAACTGAAAAGAACATATATTCTTGTAAAAGTTTCCAGAAATATAATCCATTCGTTAAATACATTATCCTGATCTGAAGGAAAATGAAATAAATCCAAAACACAAGATGTGCTAATTAGAGGGAGTTAATATTAAATACTCCCCATTTAATCACATAATTTATATATTTATGAAGCAGTACTTCGACTATTTTAACTGTGTCACTTTTAAATATAAATAGCTGACGTAAAACACTGCATTGATATATTAAAAAGTCTGAAAATGATTTTTTGCAGAAAAATTCAGCAATATATTGATTGTAGTAAGGGAATAGACATAAAAAATACCCGACACCAGATTAGTTAATAATACCATATTGTTAATTACAATTTTGTGTTGATGTTTTATGTCTGCGAGATCACCCTGTTGCACCCAGAGCATAATACATTTAATAATTGGTTATTAAATAATAATAATTGGTATCAGGAAATTTTAAGCTAAAATAAAATTTCAGAAAGTTTGTGAACTTTTTTCAGTATTAATGATATATTTTCCAAATAATTTTAAATAATCTAAAATAATATGATAAATACTTGATTTTCTATTCTATCTGTATAAACATATGTATGTATAAATCTCTCTCTCTGTGTGTGTGTGCACATGCACATTGAATTGTAATGGGCTTACGGTAAAATAGGTTTCCAGTGGGCTTGCGGTCTAAATAAGACATTTATACTTAATAAGATTTAGCAATATTATCATCATTATTGGTTCTTTAAACATGAAGCACATAGATTTATAAGAAAATATATTTACTACTTGTAGGGATTTGGGGAGTGTGGTGAAGGCCATCACAGATATAAATTTGAATATTGAACATTGAATAAAATTGAAATATTCTTGTAACTTTCATACTACTAATAAAAATTTATTTCCTAATGTGATCTGCACCTGTAGAAACATTTTTTAGAAAAAAAAATAGTCCTTATAGATTTACAGAAAATTAAAAATTAATTAGATAAAAAAATTAAAAAATAATATTAAAAATAATTCTAATTGTTTTATATTTCTTTTAATATTTTTCAAAAATAATGATAATTATATTTAATTATTAGAATTAACACCTACTAGAAACAATTAAAAACCATCAATTGCTGTCTATTATTCAGACAATTGTAATCCTGTATCCATGATGTCACCTAAAACATGGAAACATTCCAAATGTTACAGAATCTTAGCTTTTTAATAACTCTCATTTAAGTTTCAGTCAACATGTGTATAAGAATTGATATATTGGCTTACTTCTAATTGAACATTATTCATCAAATAGCTAACATTCTGTTTCTACTGAATCTTTGTGTTTCCAATAATAAATATTGTGATGGAACTGTTACTATGGTATGTGCTATTTTTGTACTTGTTCAATACAATTATTTTTCCCCTTTAATTTTTTAAATAGATAATATCTTCTTAAAAATTCAGGGTATCTTCTAATAATATGGGAAAAATACCAGTCTGATATCAGATCTCACATGGCTTAATCAGATAGATTAAGGTGGAGATTAAAGAAATCCAGTTCCTTCTTTTCACTCATCAAATAACATGATCTGAGCATTTAGTTCACTTACAGTTTTCAATTTGGACTCCAAGATGCCAAGAAAGCATTTAGAACAGCGCAGTACCTGGTACTTGGGATAGTATAATTCTATGTCAGGATTTCTCCACTCTCAAGATCCTATTGCTTTTCATTTATTAGTATATAATGATCATTAAGTTTATTTCTGTATTTATTCTCTCATCACTTCTTTGAAACAGGCAGTAATATAGATGTAAAAAAGCTACAGCTCTATAAGAAAGTTCCAGAATAAATTCCTTGCCCTGAAGCTTCTGTTATAGCTTCAAGCGTATGATTATTCCATGTGACTAGAATTGGAATAAAAAAAATCTGTTAATTTTTTTTTTTTAATTTGATTTATATGCCGCCCTTCTCCGGAGACTCAGGGCGGCTTACAATGCGTTAAGCAATAGCCTTCATACTTTTGTATATTTATACAAAGTCAGCTTATTGCCCCCACAAACCTTTACCTACCTTAGAAAGGATGGAAGGCTGAGTCAACCTTTGTTGCCATAATCCTTATAACCAAGGCTGTTTAAAATTTTCCAAGTCTTGTATCTCCAAGTTTTATTTAATGTTGTGTCTAGTGTGGTTTAACTCAGAAAGTATTATACCTACATTGAATTAATAGGGATACTGGGTTTTGGACCCTGAACAACAGTTTTTATGGCTAGATTTTATATGAAGTATGTAGCTAGAACTCAGTGTAAAGGGCACTTGTACTGTGTCCAATTCTGTATGCAATAGCTACCATTGATAAAAGTAAATTTATGGCCAAGTTCATCTCCTCTTAAAATTAAATGAAACATCTACCTGAAAACATTAAGAGAAAATAATTCCAGTAATTCTATTAGGCAGTTAACAGTATATTTAGAAGTCATAAGAAAAAAATAACAGTTGGAAAGTTGCCACTGTGACTTCCTCAGGACATGCTTTCATTACTCTTATTTAAAGTAGCTGAGTTATTTTACATTCTGGAAGCCAAACTTACTGCAATATACCCACCCACTATTTTTGAGTTTTATTATACCAACAGGCATAATTGTGTCTACAAAAACAGGCTTGTTTTTGGAAAGCATAAAAGAAAATAAGTAATCTTCAAGTCCCCAAGGATGTCTGAGAAGAGATGTGGTCATTATAAACTGCTTTAAGTATCAAGTGTGCTCTGTATCATATTGCTGAGAGAAACCTACATTTCATTGGACAATAAAAGCAGGCTTAGTAAAGCCCTTAAATACTGATTTGGACAGTGCAATACAATACCTGTGATTCTATTACAGGGATTATAATGATCACCTAGAGACATGGGATTCTGGTTGTCAGTGATTGTTTCACTTCATGTGTCAAGTCTTATATCATTTTCAACATTTCAAGAATGTCATTGATGTGTGTGTTTGATCACTACATGTCACTTCAAAAAGAATATGTAGGCAATCAAAACTTTAATTATTGAATATTTTATTAAGTAAAATACACAATATTGCAAACAAAGGATAAAAATAATATGAAAAGGATTTGGACTCAAGAGACTGAGATTAATCAGCAAGGAGTCAGGTTTATGTATTGCTTGGATTTAAACAAATGACTACATTTGGGGATTGATGCAGATAATCTAAAGAAGCATTAGTAATTTCAAATAAATGATTTAATGTTTAACCATAAGCAGCTCCATTAACTTAGTAAATATATCCTATCTATTTTGTTTGTAGATTGAACCATAGCTTGTATCTCAATTCTTGTATCTCAATTCTTGTTTTGTAAATGTGAGTTAACATTTATGGATTAGAACTTTTTCCTTTGCCTTTCATATTAGTAGTATTGCAAATCCATTTTAAGATTAGAATAGATTCTTACTTATTGAAGAATGGAAAACAATATGTTAAAGACGTGGTCAGTCAAAACTTATGAAGTATTAATAAAATTTCATTGACTACTGATATTTCCTAAAGCAACAGTTGTAAGCTATAAATAAGTTTTTGAATAGAATGGATGACCATCTCCTGGGGCTGGGAGAAAGGGGTTAGTAGATTTCTGCAGTGAGTAGTAGAGGCAATTTATAAGGTCCTTTCCAGATGATGCATTCTGTGATCTTAAGTTCTTGGTACTTCTTTTACTTTATGTAGGAGGTGAAACAAAACATGTTATTTCTTGTTTTGTAAATTCTCATGGAGATTACTCTATCAAAGAGGATATTTGTATTTTTATTCCCAGTTCTATTGCAGTAGCAGTGGGAGGTGAACAGGCAACTGAGCAATGAAAACAAAGACTATAAGAGTTTATGTAATTTGTAACATGAACAATTCCAGAAAAGTCAGTGAAAAGTCTCCCAAAAACAACGTTCAGGAAATATATTAAAAGAAAAGTGTATATAAAATAGGTGTACAGAAAATATTGAACAGAAATCCATTAGAATACAATAAAATATAGTACACAAGTCCATTAGAAAATTTTAATTACAAATATGTATGTCGAGAGATAGTATTTTTCATGTAATGTATTTTTTAAAAAAATGAATTAATGCCAAAAAATACAAAAAGAGCCAAAAACTGTGGGAAAAAAATATTAGAAAGCATAATTGAGAAAATCATTTACCTGAGATTTTGAGAAAGCAGGAATGGAATGGAATGGAATAGAATATTTAAATATTTATGTTTTAAATGGCAGAAACGTTAATCAATGCAAATAAAATCAAATGAATTAATTTATTCTAATAATCAGCTACTCCAAATGAATCTAATTTTTATATATGTGGTATATTTTAACTTTATACGTTGAAATTAATTTGATAGGTATATGACAGTGTTGGTGAACCTTTTTGGCACCAAGTGCTAAAATGGGAGCATACGCGCGTGGGGAAATGCCAGAAACCGGAAGAGCAGCTCTCCGGCGCGCATTTGTGGGAGCACCGGAAATCTGAAGTGCTTCTGGTTTCCGGTATGTGCATGCGCGCCTGTCACCAGGTCTTCCAGTTTCTGGTGTGTGAAGACCAACTGGCATGGTGCATGCACGCGCCAGAAATCAGAAGCTCAGTCTCCCATTCTCTTCTGGTTTCCAACACTCCTGCATGCGTGAAGACATGTGCGGAACCCGGAAGAGCAACTGCCAATGGCTGGCATGCCTGGAGAGATGGCTCTGCGTGCCATTTCTGGCACACGTGCCATAGGTTCGTCATTATGGATATATGACAATGCTAACATCCTTTTTCAGTAAGAGTATACTTTTCAATTCCCTAATGTCAAGTGAATTATTTTGGAATTGAAATGTTGATACTATTTCCAATTATTCCCTAGTAATGCTGTCAATGACTGCTTGAAAAACCAACCTTTTTTTCAGAAGTAATGTTTAAATATATCTTATTGAAAAATCCACTTGGAAATTTTTGTTAGAAGACCTAAACCACCTGTCTGGCAAACAGTTAAGGACCTATTTCAGAAAGTAATATGTTTCATACATCTGGGGGGTAGTAAAATTAGAAAGTTATTATGTGACCCCTCTGATATTCTGGCAGGTGCTTGGCCCAATTTTAGAAATGATTGTAGTATATTTAGTGTGGATTCACAATTGAAAGATATTGAGTCAGTAGTATTATTGTAACCCTTATGCACATAACCAATTCATATTGTGAGAGAATCCCATTTTGAAAATTGCAAATACTTTTTAATTAACTTGTAAATGAGATCATTAATATTTTGGTTTCTTGTCAGATAAGTTCTAAAACATTACTTCAAGAAGTATCTAGATGCTTGAAATTGTGAAATGGCAATATTTTCAGTTAAAACCTGTTTTGATTTCAATTTTTTGTCCAGATGCACCTCAGGTTGCATCTCAAAGACATGTATTTTTGGCGGATTTTTTAAAAATATACAGGCAAAGATCATTGTTAAAGAAAATATGAAAGAAAGAAAATATTTATTGTTTATAACATTTCTGATTAAAGATTTGATTTATTAATATAATTTGTTAATAAATGTATTAATATAATAACAAATTCATTATTAAGAACATTAACCGTAAGTTAAGTACGATACCGAAACTAATTCAACAAAGTATTTTTCACATCTATTCATATTCTGGAAAATGTTCTTAAAATGTTTTTATGTCAATCTCATTATGCTGAATAAAATGGATAAGTATATATATAATATGGACTATTGCTATTTTATTCAGTAGTCATTGGTTGGTAGAAAGATCAGCAGAACATAAAATATGAATGTGCATTTTAATTGAGTACAAAAACCTTGGAATTTATCATTTATAAAAGAATTATGAATTTACCGTACATGGGAAGCAGCAAGAATGAGTACTTTTCAGTGTGGTCATATATGGGTTTTTTTTACTTCCTTTTTCTTTTTAACTGTTTTGTTTTTGTTCATTTAAAATACTTTACTATTTACTGTATGTACTTATATATTCATGACTTTGCTTTTACTCTGATTCATAAATATTCCCATCTGCATATAACAATGATTAAATGTACATGTATGTACATATATTTTGCTGTAGGTATGACTTCGTAGAAGTGGAAGAGCCTAGTGATGGCACTGTCTTAGGACGGTGGTGTGGTTCTGCTACTGTTCCAGGAAAACAAATCTCTAAAGGAAACCAGATCAGGATAAGATTTGTTTCTGATGAGTATTTTCCTTCTGAACCTGGATTCTATATTCATTATAATCTTCTCACAACAGTAAGTATCTGATTCTCAAAGCATAATCAGGTTATCTGAGGGACCATCTCTTGCCAGTCACATCTACCCGACTCATCAGAGTGGGGAGACAGGGAATGTTGTGGGTCCCATCCCCGAGGGAGATACAGCTGGTGGGACCCAAAAGAAGAGCCTTCTCTGTCCGTGGTGGTTCTCTCTCTCTGGAGCACCATTTCCCCAGAGATTAGAATGGCCCCCACTCTAATACTTTTCCGGAAGGCACTGAAGACCTGGTTCTGCCAGCAGGCCTGGGGAACCCAGAGCGAGATGGAGCCCATTAAATGGCTTGTGTGATCTGCTGTCGCTGGGGCAGGGGGTGGGAGGTGGGGGGTAATTTTGTTTTATTGTACTATATTAATTTATTTGATTTTTTTTGGTTAGTTTTTATTGTTTTAAATGTGGTTTTATATTCTGTAAGCTGCCTTGAGTCGCCATGGGTGAAAGGCAGCAATATAAATTCAATAAATAAATAAAAAATGATAAAAGATTAAGGATTAATGCAAAAGTGGAATCATAGATTTGGAAAGTCTCTGGTTCATTACAGGGATCCACTGAAGTATGCCTGACAAATGTCAGTACAAGTAATTGTCATGTAGCAACCGACTCAGGCAGCAACTCTATGAAGTTACAATAGTTTTGGAAAAAGTAACTTTGTGACCTGTCCTTGCGTTCATGACGTTTGCAAGTCTGAAAAGCCAAGGAAAAATAAAGGAATATCATAAGCAGGGTCATGGTTTCACTTAGCCACCATTTTGCTTAATGACTGAGTTGCCAGTCCCAATTATGGTTGTTAAATGAGGATCTTGAAGTAATCCCTTAAATGAGAACTAAACAGGAGGTGTAATTTGATTGGATGTAAAAGAGACTGATCACTTTTTGTTATTGTCCTTCTACATGTACTACTAAAATATAAATGGATGGCATTGTAGGATACTTAAAACAATAACTGGAAACTTATTAAGCATTTCTTCCATGTTTACTTTTCTTCTATTCCTGATTGATTAATGTAAGATGGATTTTGCTATCTTAATTAACCCATTCTGTTCAATTTCTTAATTAAACATATATCTTTTTGGAAATAAAATATTTTGTTTTGTCAGAAGTTGGGATTCAAGTTATGAAAATAGAAAACTGTAAATGTAAAATTTATTCAAAACTATGCATTTTGGATTTGTTTGAAGTACAGGTAGTCTTCACTAACAACCCTGATTAGGATTGCCTACTCTATTGTTAAGCAAAGAAGTCATTAATAGAAAAATTACATGACGACATTACATTGCTTACTGATGGTACTTCCAGCAGTCTCTGTTGCTGACATTAAATGATCTCTGCACATCTTTGGGCGGCTATGGCATTTGAATAAATAAACAAAATATGTCATTGTTGAGAATATGTTCTCTGCGTTGATAGGTAGAACCATCTGGTCAAGTAATATACATATTCTTCTGAGAATAGTATGTATACTTTTCTATGACTGTAATGTCACAGAACATAAACAGTTATAGATTTTAGTTTGTTATGAATTAAATTTTACATACTGAATATAGTGAAAGTTTAAAGTTTTGATTTCAATAAAAAAGTTTTTAAATATCACTTCTGCAGAGATAAACCTTCTTTTTTTTTACAATAATCTTACCTGTATATTTTCATTATTTGGTTTTAAATCATGAAAAATCTCTCTAGGCTAAGATTTTTCAAGAAGAAGAAATTCTGGATGCATCAGTAGAAGGAAAGATGATAAAAACATGAAATAAAACAGTGCAGGATTATATTTATTATTAGCCCCAGACAGAGAAGAACTGTCCTAAATGTCTGTCAGAAGTGATTTTGTTTTAATTCTATAACATAGTTAATTGTTCTAAACAGTCAAGATATTTGCTTCAATAAAATACATTACCAAAGCTTTGATTATTAAAAGAAATGTGTCCATTTGTAAAATTATATATTTATTTTTACCTATATGCAGCTATAATGCATACATCGTCATATGTTTAACACCAAATGCAGAAGACATATTCAGATACATAGACTTGGATCATTAGAATATATTTTTATAAATTTTACAAATATTTTTGCCTGCCCATGTGTTTTATCTTCAAAAAAAGTTGTCATTCTGGACTTCATGAAGGTATTTTTAATGCTAATTATTTTTGCAAAAAAGGAAGTCACTTGGCAAAAATTATGTTAAGAAAGTCTATCTCAAATCTATCTCAAATACTTATCAGGTTTACCTAGCAACTATATATTATGTAAACAAACCCAATAAAACATTCCATTTTGAGTCTGGGTAATATTTGTTCTAGTGACTTGTTTAGTTTAAATTATGTCATTTACAACTTGGCATAGAACACCCAGTGTAGTAAAGTCTATTGTTACTTGTGGAGGAGCTCGTGAATGGGATATTTGATGCCTTAGGTGCCATTAAGGAATGCATGACTGATTGCCAAAGGAGTTATTAATTATTCAGGGCACTGAGAACAAAGCTACTCCAGTTAAGGCTGAAAGTGGGGGTGACTATATTCCCCTGCCTATCTTGGCACCTGGTAGTATGTCATTTGTCATTCAAGATTATGCCAAAACATCTTTACAGACATTCTGCTTAGCCTTTTCCATGGAAGCTGAGATGGAACGTGGAAATACAAGAAGTTTCTGAAAGGCCACACTAATTTGAAATGTATTTTGTCAGATAATTTCACCTTTCTGTATGTATTAGACACTCATTCAGTGAGACAATAATTTTGTAGTGGGTAATTATTATTGGCTTAACACTTAAATTTCTTAACTTGAGGCAATTGCATAAAATTAACCACTTACATTTATCACAACCAAGTAATTGTAGAATACCAAAGTTGATTTCCCTTCTTTCAAAACTTTAAAAAATATTAGCACTATAATTCTAAGTAGATCAGCATAAGAGTGTTGCTGAACACTTAATTAGGCCATAGAATGTCTAATGGATTAAAACATTGGTACCTAATAAACCAAATTATATAATTATACTGGGTTAGAGTTTTAGTTTAGGTAATTTATGGAGGTCTCTTTTTTAGGGACTATGGTCAATTTAGAGAAATTAGAATGGGTACTGAGTAAATTTATTGGCTGCTTTATTTTACCCCCAGGCAGTTTCTGTTAAATCCCAAACAATCTTGAGTTACATACAGTATTACATCAATGAAAGTTAAGTTCCTATAATCAGAATTCTTATTTGGGTTACAATTAATTTTAATTCGAGATTTAAAGTATTGATAATTGAGTGTTTTTCATTATTTTTTAAGCATGGATTTTATACATTTTCTCTTGGATATGATTGGGATCAGTTCTTATTATTAGAAAGGTTAAATGATATCGTAGAATGGACTTAGCAATTGTGACTGTCCACTGTAAGTCAAATAAACTATATACTTATTTAATCTTATATTGTATTAGCAAAATATTCCATTGGCATAATCAGAGCATAGCTTGATTACTAGTTTTATTTTGCATGAGTTTTGCAACTCATCCCTTCCTCAAGTAGGGAAAATATTCTCAATGAACAAATCTGATAAAACTGCACATAGAATTGCTATTGTTCTTTTGTTCATTTTTTACTTGAACTGAATACTTAATAATTTATTCAATTAACTTCAGTAAGTTGGAGGATGTCTCTTGAAAAAGAATCATATTTGTCTCAGATATATTTAGCAACATTGTGGCAGTGTTTCAGATTTATTTTCTAAAGGTCATTCATGGCATGTGCCATCTGCAACTTTTAAAGACACCTTTGTCTTTTTCCATTATCTGAATATATTATATTAAAAATTGAAAGGAATCCAGCATACACACACAACCATAAATACATTTATCCACATATATAAGCACATTATGTTTGTGTGTATGTACTTTATTTTTCGGAGTATAAATCGCTCCGGAGTATAAGACGCACATTAGTTTTTGGGGAGGAAAACAAGAAAAACAATTTCTGCCTCTGCATACCAACATCCATCGGTATTTATCTGGCTAGCATCCTTGCAGCAAATAGCAAACAGCCTGGTCAGCTTCAGCACATTATCGCAGCCTGATTCACCATGAACAGCTGATTGGTAGGTGGATCAGCCTTCCGGAATACCCCCAGTCAGCTGTTCCAGGCTGCAGAGGTTGTCACAGACCACTGCCGCCTCCGTGCCTTGCATTTTTGGCCACTGTGCCTTGCATTTTTGGCCTCAACATGTCATGTTTTCAACCTCCGAATGCTCAATTTTAGACCTGTTCCAGGCGGCGAGGATCACCACTGCCTCCGCCACCGATCCCACTGCCCAAAAATGCAATGTGCAGAGGCAAAAAACGGGGCATGCAGAAGCTGAAAACGCAATGCGCAGAGGCGGTGATCGGCAGCGATGTGCTCTGGTGATCCCCGCAACCTGGAAGAGGTCTAAAACTGTGCAGAAGCTGAAAAGGTGATGCGTGGAGGCCAAAAACAGCTGGAGGGTGGGGGCTGGCAGGTGGGCAGGGCTACATTCAGTGTATAACATGCACGCAAATTTTCACCCTATTTTAGGGGGGAAGTGTGTCTTATACTCCGAAAAATACGGTATATGTGTGTAGGAATGTATGTTGTCACCATAAATAATGACTTATATCAAATATTTGGGTGAGTATGTAAATCGTGTTGCACTTGTATCTGTTAGTTTTAGTTGAGCTCAAGCAAATAAATTTCTAATATTGTAATATAGTGTGGATTAGTTTAAAAAAACAAGTGTAAAATAAGAGTAGGATATTCCATTTCACTTTCTTGTTGAGAGCTATTTAATTATTTTGAATTGAAATTGAAATTTGAATTGAGTTGAAAACTATGGTTGATAATGCAGAGAAACTAGTTTTTCTGAATTTATATCATCTTTTTATCTAATTATTTTTGTATTAGGATTGTATTAAATTTAAGATTATGTTCCTTTCAGGAAATACAATATTTTATTTTAATTTCATCATACTTAACGTACAACATACTCCTCACAACACATTTTGAAGACTTATTTGTAATTGTTATACATGTACATTATGTTTAACAGTTTGATACAGTTAGTCTTCATGTTATGATTGCAATGGAGCCTACCCATTACCATCAAACAGGAGATGTTAAATGAATCACTTTAAGTGGACAAATCCCCATCTGTGGTCTTTCCAAAGCATTTGTTAAAGGAATCTGCAGTCTTTAGGTGTAATATGGAGTGCCTCAGAGAAAGGATGCCTTAAGATGCTCTAATGCTGTGAAGTGTTCTAGACTAGATTATTATTGGGTCCAAATACCCACTAAATAATAGTGCATAACTGTTTTATTTTATGAAATGTTCCTGTTTGTTTGTTTGTTAAACTGTTTCCATTGTTTCCACTAATACTCATATAGAATAGAATTTCTTTTTATTGGACACACAAGGAATTTGTCTTGGTGCATATGCTCTCAATGTACATAAAGGAAGATACGTTCATCAAGAATCATAAGGTACAACTTAGCAATTGTTAGGAAACAATATCAATATAAATCGTAAGGCTACAAGCAACAAAGTTATAGTCATACAGTCATAAGTGGAAAGAGATAGGTGATGGGAATGATGAGAAGATTAATAGTAATGCAGACTTAGTAAATAGTTTGACAGCGTTGAGGGAATTAATTTTTTAGCAGAGTGATGGTGTTCAGGAAAAAACTGTTCTTGTGTCTAGTTGTTCTGGTGTGCAGTGCTCTATAGCATCGTTTTGAGGGTAGGAGTTGAAACAGTTTATGCCCAGGATGCGAGGGGTCTGTAAATATTTTCTTTTCTTTTCTTTTTTTATTTTAAAAACAAACTTTATTCAATATAAAAAGATAAAAGATTGTACAAAACGTTCTTAACTCTAAAAAAGAAAGTACAATTCTAAATTACATATATACTAAAACTAACAAACAGGATTATCTATATATAATATTTGACCATGTAAATATATATATACATTAACCTTGATTGATCCATTCATACCATCTGTCCCATATTTGGTAATACTGTGAGTCTTCCTTGTTGTTTAATTTTAATGTTAATCTATCCATTTCTGCACATATGAATATCTTTTGAGTTATTTGTTGTTCTGTTGACAACTGTTCTAATTTCCAGGATTGGGCTAGGGTTAATCTAGCCGCCGTAATTATATGTAATGTGATGTATTTTATTTCTTTTCTACTACTTTTTTAAAGTATGCCTAATAAAAAAATTTCAGGTTTTAGGTCAATCTCTTCTTCTATTATTTCTGTTATCCATATTCTAATTTTTATCCAAAATTTTTTAATTTTTGGGCAGAGCCACCAAAGATGATAAAAGGTTCCCGGTGATTGTCTGCATTTCCAACATATCGGATTACAATTTGCGTACATTTTTGCCAATCTAGCAGGGGCTAGGTACCACCTATACCACATCTTGTAGTGGTTCTCTTTGTACGTTG
Source organism: Pantherophis guttatus (assembly GCF_059756535.1). Taxonomy (NCBI): domain Eukaryota; kingdom Metazoa; phylum Chordata; class Lepidosauria; order Squamata; family Colubridae; genus Pantherophis; species Pantherophis guttatus. The sequence goes on along the minus strand of NC_142070.1, from coordinate 62,795,431 downwards.
TTGCCTTTGTTATTCTGCAATTATTTTCCCATATCATTTCCCACTCTTCCAATTGTATATTTCTTCCAATGTTCCTAGCCCAAGCTATCATTTGGCCTTTGACTATGTTTTCTGCCAAGTCGAACTCTAGTAGGTATTTATAGATCTTTGAAATTAATTTTCCCTCTTTAGTTTCTAATAATTTATCTAATTGGTTAGATTTTATATCTACTCCTCCTTCACTGTCTTTTTTATATCTAGTTTGTATTAGTAAATACGGCCACCAGTCTATTTCTATACCCTGGTCCCTGAGCTCTTGGCGAGATTTGAGTCTCCCATTAATATCCAGAATTTCTTTGTATCTTATTATTTTTTGAGTAGCTGATGTGTTGGGGTGCATTGTATTGGGGTGCATTGTTGCCTCTAATGTAGATATCCAGCCTGGGACTTTCATATAGTGCTTACGTTTAATTTCCAGCCAGGTGTCAATTAGTGAATTACTTATTATATGGTTTTTAAAATGTTTGTATGTTTTGTTTCACAAGTAAGCATGCCAGCCTTTTAATAAATCATGACCTTCCAGTTTCAATACTCTTTGGTTATCCAAATTAACCCAATCCTTAATCCATATTAGACTTGCTGCTCTATAATATTTTTCCCAGGCTGGTAGGCCAAAGCCTCCTCTGGATCTATCATCTTGTAATGTTTTAAATTTATCCTCGGTTTTTTCCCCTCCCATATAAATTTTGCGATTAATTTATTCAAATTTATATAAAAAAAAATTCTAATTTAACCGGGATAGTTTGAAATAAGTAGAGGAGCCTTGGGAGTATATTCATCTTTATTGCCGCGATTCTTCCTAGCAGTGATAGTTTAAGTTTCCCCCATCTCTCTAGGTCTTTTTTAATTTGTTGTATTAGTTCTCCATAGTTGTTATCTTTAATTGCTATATTTCTGGTTGTCAAGTTTATACCTAGATATTTTATCTTTTTAACTACTTGCAATCCCGATTGTTGTTCCAGTTCTTCTATTTATTTTGTTGTTAGATTCTTGGTTAGTATTTTGGTCTTGTTTTTATTAATTTTTAATCCTGCCAAATTTCTCTATTTCCTCCATCAATTTTGATTGTGTTTCTAATGGGTCTTCTGTGAAGAATACAAGGTCATCAGCAAAGGCTTCGACCTTGTATTCTTCTCCTTTTACTTTAAGTCCTTTTATATTTTTATTTAGTCTAATTCTCCTAAGCAGATTCTCCAGGGTTAAAATAAAAAGCAGGGGTGAGAGTAGGCACCCTTGTCTTACTCCTCTACTTATTTCAAAGAAATCTTTTAATTCCCCATTAACTAATAGTCTTGCCTTCTGACTTGTGTATATTGTAGATATTATCTTTTCAAATTTCTCTCCGAATTTCATATTTTTTATTTCTTGTGTCATGAATTTCCAATTGACCCGATCAAATGCTTTTTGTGCATCCAGAAAAAACAAGCGCTGCTTGTTTCTCTGGATGCACCTCATAGTATTCTATTATGTTAATCACCATTCTTAAATTATTTTTAATTTGTCTTGTCGGCAAGAATCCATTCTGATCTGGATGTACTCTGTTATTTAATATTATTTTTAATCTATTCGCCATTAAATTCATAAAAATTTTATAGTCGGTATTTAATAGGGAAATTTGTCTATAATTACTAATTTGTGTTGTATCTGTCCCTTCTTTGTAGATTAATGAAATATGTGCTTCTTTCCAAGATTTTGGTATTTTTGCTTCTTTTAATGCCTCATTGTAAACCTCTAATAATATCCCATTTAATTATGTTCCTAATCCTTTGTATAGTTCTATTGGTAGCCCATCTGTTCCCGGGGTTTTATTGTTTTTTTGTTTCTTAATAGTTTCCTGTAATTCTTCCATCGTAATCTCCCTATTTAGCATCTTTTTTTCCTCTTCCGTTATCACGGGCATTTCCTCCTTTTTTAAATATTGGTCTATTTCTTCTACTTCCACCTTTTCTTGCTTATATAGGTTTTGAAAGAATTGAATTGCTATCTCTTTCTTTTTTTCTGGGCTCTGATGCAGCTTACCTTCATTGTCCTGTAGTTGATGAATTATTCGTTTTTCCCTTTCTTTTCTTAATTTATAAGCCATCCACCTCCCCGGTTTATTTGCCTGTTCAAATTGATTTTGTCTTATGAATTTTAATGTATTGACATATTTTTCTTTTTCAAGTATATTCAATTTGTGTTTAGCAGCCGTCCAAATAACTCTTATCTGTTCATCCCCCAGTCTTTCCTGTAATTTCTCTTTGCAATTATTAATCTCACTATAAATTTTGTTATATTCCTTTTCCCTCTCCTTTTTTCTTTTGCTATTATAAGCTAATGTTATTCCTCTAATGTAGGCTTTTGTTGTGTCCCACAAATTTTGTAAAGATGTCTGGCTTTCATTATTATCCTTGAAGAACCATTTCAGTTCTTCTTCTATTCTTTCAGTATATTCTTTTTCTTTCATTACTTGTGTATTCAGCATCCATCTACTTTTCCCCTTTCTCCATCCTCTCCATTCTATTATTATTGGGTTATGATCAGCCCAATCATTTGTCCCTATTTCTACTGATTGAATCTCCTGTGTTAAGGTCTTCATAGCCCATACCATGTCTATCCTCGACCAAGATTTGTGAAGGTTGGAGTAGTATGTATATTTTTCCTCTTTGGGGTTATATAATCTCCAAATGTCTACTAAATTTAGTTCTTCTATGAGGGATAAAAATGTTTTTGGCAACAAATTTTTCTTATTATTTTTTTTATTCTGATTACTTCTATAGTCTTTTTTCTGGTCTACAATGGCATTAAGATCGCCTAACAGGCATGCATTTTCTATATTTTGTTCTATTATTTTTTCATGTAAGTTTTGGTAAAATTCTTTTTGTTCACTATTTGGTGCATATACCACAACTAATAGCACATTTTTACCTTTAAGATTAACTTCAATCATCACAGTTCTTCCTATTTTATCTACATATTTGAGTTTGCTTTCTATTTCTTCTTTAACATAAACTGCTATTCCTTTTTTCTTCTCATCTGTTAACGATATGTATAATTTCCCTAGTTTTTTACATTGTAGATACTTTTCTTCTTGTTTTCTTATGTGGATTTCTTGAAGGCATATTATGTCTGCTTTTTGTTTGATTAATTTTCTAAATGTTTGATTTCTTTTAACAGGAGAATTAAGTCCGTTTATGATTATTGATATGATTTTCAAATTTCTGTCCATTTTTAAAAGTTAGTCTTTCTTTTTGTTCCTTTACTTCCTGTCCCCCTTTTTTTTTTGCTTGGTCTTGTGCTCTTGTCGTTACTCCTTTTTCTTCTTCTTGAATTTCCCCTTCTTCCTCTTTTTCTTTCTCCTTATTGTTCTCTTCACATAGGGTTATTTGGTCTTTTTGGCTCGATATTGTTTGGCCTCTCCTTCTCGGCTCCTCTCCTCTGCCATCTGATCCTTCTTGTTCCATAACCTGGTCATATAAGTTTTGTGCTTTTTCTATCGTATCCACTTTTATCTTTTTCCCCTTCCACGTGGCTAGTACTCCTTCCGGCAATAACCATCGAAATAGTATTTGTTTTCTGTTTAATAATGCAGTGAGGAATCCATAATCTTTCCTCCACTCTCTTAATTTTTTTTGGTATTTGTTTTAATGCTATTATCTCTCTTTGTTTGTAATATATTGTTCTTCTTTGGCTATTTTAAAGACAGTATCTCTGACCTTCTTTCTTACAAAACGTACATGGACTTCTCTTGGGAGTCTGTGTTGTCTCGCATAATTAGTATTTACTCTGAACACTTCGTTTATTTCATTGATGATCTCTTCCTTATCTCTTTGCAAGATCTCGGCAATCATTTCAGCCATTACTTGTGTCAGATCTTCATCTCTTTCCTCTCTTACGTTTTGAAATCGTAGGTAGAATGCTGCTCTTTCCATTTCCAATTGTGCTACCGTACTTTCAAATTCTTTATTAAGGCCTGTCATTTTTACATCTAGCAGCTCTAATTTCTCTTCTGTTTGTTCTGGGTTTTTTTTTTTCTATGGCTGTAATCCTTTGGTCGTTTTTTGAAATCATCTCCTGAATGGAGTCCATTTTTCCATCTAATTTTTGAATATCTTCTTTGATCAAATTTTTAATTTAAAAAAAAATACTTTGTAAATATTTTCCTTCTTTTTGACTCATGCAGTATACAGGTCCTCAATGGAAAGTAGGTTGGTAGCAATTGTTTTTACTGCAGTTCTAATTATCCTCTGAAGTCTGTGTCTGTCTTGTTGGGTTGCAGAACCAAACCAGACAGTTGTAGAGGTGCAGATGACAGACTCAATAATTCCTCTGTAGAACTGTATCAGCAGCTCCTTGGGCAGCTTGAGCTTTCTGAGTTGGCACAGAAAGAACATTTGTTGTGCTTTTTTGATGACATTTTTGATGTTAGCTGTCCATTTTAGATCTTGCGACATGGTAGAACCTAGAAAGTTCCATTTGAAGGTCTCTACTGTTGATACTGTATTGTCTGGTATTGTGAGAGGTGGAAGTATGGAAGGGTTTCTCCTAAAGTCTACCACCATTTCTACGGTTTTGAGTATGTTGAGTTTCAGATTTTTCTGGTCGTACCACGAGGCTAGTTGTTCAACCTCCTGTCTGTATGCGGATTTATCATTGTCTTGAATGAGACTGATAACTGTTGTGTCATCTGCGAACTTCAGTAGTTTAACAGATGGATCATTAGCGATGCAGTCGTTGCTATACAGAGAAAAGTGGCAGCCTTGGGGGGGGGGCTGTGCTAATTGTACAGGTATCTGTACAGGTATATGAATGTTTATATAATTTTTATAATACCCATCTTTAAATATATTTAAAAAATTTATTTTTACTACTTACACCTTTTCTGCAGTTTTCTATAAAATATATTTTTGTGTTATTTCTTAAATCATAACTCCAGAAAAGTGTAAGATAGTTGTGCTACAGTACATGTATTAATTTGGACAGTACAAAATTAGAATGCAAGGCTAATACATTTCTTAATCCCCAACTGATAAACCACTATAATTAAATTGCTTAGTCAATGATTTTTTTTTTAATCCTCTGTTGCACATCATCTGGTGCAACAGCAAATTCTGATTACACTTTCTATTCAAAAACATGGAATATAAATATTTTGTGTTGTTCTTAAATATTAAAACTAAAAGAAAAGATTTAATTAGAATACCTAATGTTAATTTCTATATACATAGTCATCTTCATGAAATGGCAGAATTATCCAAAGCCTAGAACCGTGATGGCAAACCTATGGCATGGGTGCCACAGGTGGCACACGGAGCCATATCAGTGGGCACGCGAGTGCTGCCGTAACTCAGCTCCAGCGCGCATGTGTGCTCCGGCTAGCTGATTTTTGGGCCTTTCAGTCCCACTGGAAGTTGGGAAATGGGCTATTTCCGGCCTCCGGAGGGCCTCCGGGGGTTGGGGAAGGCTGGTTTTGCCCTCCCCAGGCTCCTAGAAAGCCTCTGGAGGGTGAAAAATGGGCCTACTGGGCCCACCGTGCCATCTCATGCTAAAGCAGGGGGCGCAGGGGGGGGTCATGTGTGCGGGGTGCATTGAATTATGGGTGAGGGCACGCATATGGGTAACCTCCCCGTGCTCCCCCTGCTTTTGGCATGCGATGGCAAAAAGGTTAGCAATCCCTGGCCTAGAGCCTTGAATTTTCTGAAAATACTGAAGATCTATAAAGTTACAAGTTGCAGTAGGAATTACATATCATGCTTTTCTAAACCATAATCAGTTCAATACTATCGTTTACCATAAGCCTAGCAGTGTTTTCTGAAAAATGATTTGTAGTAATCTCCTTGCAGCAAATGACTGGCAAAATAAATAATAACCAAACAAATAAATACATTACTAGATAATTTTATTCATCTGTTGGAAGGATGTCATACATATTTATATCTATCATTTCATGCAAATAGTAAATAGTTGGCTACTGTGACAACTATTTGCAAACTTGCTCTTTTAGGAAGCTAGTAAAAGAGAAATAAAATATGAAGGATATGTTATACCCATATATTATGTAATTATAGATATTATCTACTATCTATTAGGAGAGCTCAGTCTTTGACTCTGTTCAGGCTAAGGGTCTAAAAAAATGCATGTATCCCTAGGATGGCAATTCTGACAAATCCAGTTGGTAAGTAAAGATGTCACATTGTCACCATTTGCAATTTCCTGCCAGCTTCCCTATTGTCTTTGCTTGTCAGTAACTGGCAAAGAAGGTTGCAAATGACAGCCATGTGATTCAAGTCTCTGTAACAACCAAAACTTGGATTAATGGTCAATTTCATTTGGCACATTACAAGTTGAACAGTCACTGAATAGTCATTAAATGAGGAACACCTGTATTGTGATCTGACAACTCCAGCTTTACTTACTTTTGATCTTAATAAAATTTTTGGCAGACCTCAAACAGAGGGTCTGCGATTTAGATATCAGACCAGAAGAGTAAAATTCTCCATCTCTAATATATTGATCTAATTTACTATTTTGTAAGCTCCGTAGCTATTTTCTGAGAAATGCTTATCATTTTCCCATAAGAAAATTGTATTTCTATATGTTCAAATGCAGAGGTTGAATCTATGTCCCATGTTCTATTAAAATGTTCACTCTACACACAATGATAATTCAAAGTTATAATCCTAATTATTACAGTTTAATTGCCCTCATTAGGGGGAGGTCATTGCTTTCTTTTAAATGACCAATTTCTAAAAGCATCAAAAGCAGTGACCACTTTTTTATTTGTATCTTCAGCTGATGTGAATTGACTAGTGCCTTTTTGTCAGTCTTACCAGGTAGACCAGACAGAGAACATGAGCAGATGAACTTTGTTCTACTTTGTTATAACATTAACAAAGCCTTTAAAGTCTGAAAGCTCCTGCCATCTGAACCTAGGATAGTTCTCTTCTGAATCTCTTCTCCACCCACTATCCAGCTGCAGTCTATGCCCTCTCTTAACTGACAATTCACTACCGTACCCAGCATCTCTTCACCGCATAGATGTATTTCACATACCATTAAATTTCTTCACACAGTTCGTTGTTTTGGTTTTTTTGTATTTTATGTATATTAATTTTTTAACTGCTGCATATTTTAATGTTTGTTAGAATGTCTTGGAATGCAAATTAATAAATAATATGAAGCCACAATAGTTTTTTTTTTGTTTGATGAATTTTCACTGTTAGTGTAGGAAATAGCAAATTGTTCAGTTCTATCTGATTGTATTTGCCTAAATGAGCTAAATCTTCTCCAATTGTTAAAACAATATTTGGAAAAAGGAAACAGATTATTAGTACTGTAGATTGCCTAAGGCAAATGTCTGGCCACAGAAAGGTTAATGCATAGATAAGGTTGAAAAGAAATACTCTTTTGTTTCTCTAGAGATATTATAGCAATATCTTAATATGTACCTGCTCTGATTTTATAGAGCAGGAACTGCAATAATATATATAAAGATTATGATCTGATTTGTCACTTGTTCAGAGTTCTCAAATACTCATTTCACCCAGTATCTGGCTAAAAGAATCTAAATGTTTACGTAATAGCAAACTTCCTCCCTCAGATAGTCTTAAATTGTAGCAACACTTTCCAACTTCTGTCATTAATCTGAACAAATAAGCAGATTTGGAATTATTTTTATCATTCTGGTATGCAAAAAAATACAGAGCTTGGTGCCAGGTGAAGTTCTAAGAATTGTGGTATTTTCTCTCCAAATGACCTGAATATAAGATAATAATCCATTCTTTGATATATATTATTAGCAGAAAAATGGTGATCCAATTTTTGAGGTAGCATTTTCATTTTAATGTTAATATTAAAACATTCTTGTACATATAAACAAAGTAATTTGGTAACTTGGGCTAAATGGAACTAAACAGAATTTCTGCTTCAAAAGAATTAGACTGTGTTCCACTCTGCTGGCCTAAACACATTCATTGCACTGCTCCTAGGGGGTAGAAGATGGCAAAACCTTCAGTTTAAATAAATTAACTAATGATATTCCAAAACTAATGATAGTATTGATACAATATGTCAATGAAAGTTGAACAGTGTAGGCTTATAAATGGTCATATATTAGGTACATATATATGATGAGTAAGTATGACTTGAGTGTGATACAACTGGAAAACCTTAAAGAGGTGTTATTATATGCTATCTCATTTAAAGTGTTTTTCTTTTGTCTTTATTGTTTTCTTTTTGGAAATGTACATTAACAAAAATGTATGTGAACTAGAAATAAATGTGGACTGATATTCATGGTATACTGAAACCTAATAGTTTCTTTGAATCAGCAGATATGTCAAAATGCATATAATCAGTCAAAATGCAGTTGGTCTGTCTTTTTAATCCACTTATCAAGAATGAAAAAGATATCAATAATAGAAAAGCAAATTGTTTTGGCTAAATTGCACAATAATGTGTGTAAATTGTTTTAGATAGATGATAGATATAGATATAGATATAGATATAGATATAGATATAGATATAGATATAGATATATAAACCGCTCGACCTCAAATACTCTATCTCCTCTGCTTACAACCTTCCCTGCTAGCTTCTCCATTGATTTCCAGAGGAAGCCAGCAGAGAAGATGGCAAATATTGGTGAAATATTTGTGGGGTACCAGTCATAAATGGGACCCAGTTGCCATGTGACCATGGGGAGAGGGCAGAGTGAATCTTTACGATGAATGGAGTTGCTTTACAGAATATAATGCACTTCTTTCAGGGTAAACTGACATTAAATGATCAGGCATAAGTCAAGGACTATCTGTATATGGATGGAAATTATGACTTCTCTTGTAACTACAAATTAGTCCTGTATTACTTAACTGATTTGTTGCATGTGTTGTCGTAGTATAATATCCCTGTATACTTAAGGCATTCCCAAAATTTTCTTATGCTAGTATTTAATTGTGAAATATAAAAAACCGCTAATTCTATGAATGTGAAACTTTTCCCCTTTTTTTTCCTTTTCCTTTCCTTTCTTCCCATCTCCCAATTGAATACAGACATAATAAAATTTGGGAATGCCACAAAATACTCAGAAGATAATAGGGAAGTTGCTTAGTAACTAAAACTGGAACCACATATATTTATTCTATCATACTAAAGAAAATTAACTAAATTAACTATAATTCTAAGTTTATTACTGATATAGTTTACTGAGACTTAACTTCTCTTAAATGTATACAATTATAGGTAGATTAACATTAGATATTAAGACATTGAGATTTGGGAAATGAAATGGTCTAGTTTTGGTCCATGGTAGACAATTTCTAAGTGTTTTTTTTGTCCCTGATAAGAATTCACAAGGGAAAAGTGATGTTATCATTTGTTTTGGTAAATCAGATGAACTCACTGTAAGAAAAACTGTTTTTTTAGTCATAGATCCAATTTATCATCCTTTCCAGGTACCAGTACAAAATTGAATCAAATCATATCTTTATTACAGCCATATTTCTAGCAGTTAGTAAGAAGTAAAACAACTTGAATATAGCTAAAAAGAAAGAAAATTAATACAAATAATATAGAACTGAGAAGAGATAGTACATATTGACCCAGGAAATCAGACAACATAGAATATACAGTTAATTAGTAGGGAAAGGAATTCATGCTCTCTGCTAGGAAGTTTCTTCAGGATAGGATAGATAAAATTTGTTCAGGAGAGAGAAGTGAAAAAAGTGTCTCAAGGATTCCACTAAACTATTCCGCCATGAACACAGATTTTGAGAAAGGGAAATTTCTCCAGGAAACTGAGGCTGAAATAACCCACCAAAATATTTATAAGTGCTCTCTGCTTGTGAGCATTGCCATTGATTTGGCAATTGTGAATTTTATAATAATTTTATACAAATATTTTTGATAATTTAATTGCTAATTTTTCTTCTAAACAAAACAAAGTCAGAGTCAACAATGCCTTTCTCATTCCCATTGGGGAGACAGACAGGATCATCTTATTTGCATATACAAGAGCAGAACTAGAATTTGTATTGATGATGTTATCCATTCAGCTGTGTCCTATTCTATAGGCCAGGTCTCTCCACATCTTCCAATCTTGCACTACTTCTTTGAGTTTTCCTATGCTCTGGCTGGTTCCCAAAGTGCTTACAAACAGTACAGTACTATAGAGTAACAAAAAAGAATATTTTAAAATACTTCCATAAGCAATTCCAGCACCCCAGTTCTCAAGCCCAGGCAGCACAGGCAGATCCTACACAAAGCACCAAAAAACAAACTCGGCGCCAGGCTGTCTGCAAAGTTCTCCCTTGCGCTGCTTAGAGAGTCCATTGAGTCAGTTAATCCTCATGTGATTGGCCAGAGACTGATTAAGAATTTGCTTAAACACACCTCCTGTTCCTGTCTAGCCCCAGTTCCTTACTCAGTCCGGCCTTTAGAGACATGATTTTTGTCTAGCTCCTCACTGGACTCTCTAACCACCACTTTGGGGAATTTATTCTTCCTTTTCTACTGATTACTTCAATTTCGACATTGACTGACAAGCGGCGGTTGGCTGCTATGCGCTAGCCCTAGTGCTGCTCGGCTGAACTGCGGCTTTGGCGGTGGCCTTTCTAGCCACATTTTGGCACAATTTCATCATTGACTCGTGGATCATCGCCTGTGGAAGCTGTGAGTCACACTAGAATGCAGGAGAAGCCGTGTTGTTGGCTTCGCGTGGCAGGGATCGAGGCAAGCCCTGTTTCGTCGGAGCTCAGCTCTCCCTTGACCAACCCATATCATGTGCCCTTTCTAGGAGCTGTTTTCATCAGCTCCGTTCTAGGCTTTGGATCTGGTGTCACGGGCCCGTTTTCTCGGATCCGTGCCATTTAGTACTTAATTTCTGGCGCCTTTACAGAGCTGTGTGGATAAGACTGAAGCTTTCACAGAGCTGTGTTGCCAGCTCTACGCCATTTTGTGACTCTTTCCAACTCCAGCTCGATTTCCCTTTATCTCTGCAGCTCTTATATACTGCAGCCCTGCAGCATTGGCTCTTTCTCTCTACCACCAATTGTTGTTAGGACTGAACTCGCCTTCTAAATTTCTCTTGTGAGTCCTTTGAATATTGCTGGTATTATTAATTTCAAAATGGCCAACCACAGCTGTTCTCCTCCTCTCTGATCTAGCTCTCCCTTTAAGACCAGATCCAAGACCAAACATTCTGCTAAGACCAGGGCCTCCACTACTGGTCCTTCTTCTGTGGCCGAGAAGGATGCCAAGCGAAGGCACCTGGCACTGACCAAACAGTTTGACAAAGCTAAAAAGAGGGCAGAATCCAACAAAGAACCTTCTACCTCAACACTGGCCACACCCCCTACCCCAGCCCAGGAGCAGGACACCCCCCTCCAGACCCAACAAGATCCCCCATCCTGGTCTCCCGATGCTTCTACTCAGGGACAGGAGGACCAGGCGGTGGTCAGGGAGGTTTTCTCTCAACGGCATGATTCCAATCTGGATCCACTTAGGCAACCACATGCCTCAAAACCATCTTCCACCTTCACTCCTACCACAGCGGAACTCCGTCCGGAAGAGAGCCACAGTCCTGGCATCCCACAGGAAATGTGCGATCTCATTGCGCAAACTGTGGCTAGAGGCAATGATGCAGCTCTCATTCAAAGAGGCATTTTGGCTCCGTTATCGGCTCCTGATCACGAGCAACGTCCCTCTCATGCCGCATCCCACTTAGCCAGTGATTCATCTCACACCTCTAATTCACCCTCCCCTTCTTGTCACAGCGAACAGTCGCTTATGGATGAGGAGGACGTCTTTGATTATAATCTTTCTGGAGGGGAGGAGGAAGCTGCATCAGATAGACCCCAATCCATGGGTCTATTCCGTCCTGAATTGTTCAAGACCTTATTACATAAGTCAAAGGCTACGGCCAATATGGGAGTCTCCATGACACACACACAGGGCTCTTCGGAACCTCACGACTCTAACAAGCTGCTTTTCACCAAGGGTGTTACTGAACAAGAGGGCATTCCATCACCCAAGCTCTTCATTGACACAGTCCAACACCAATGGGCTCAGCCTGGCTCCATTTCAACTCCTAGCAGCCTGGACAGAAAGCTGTATACAGTGGAGCAGGAGCTCGAAGATCTCCTCAAACTTCCTGATGTAGATGATCCCATGCCAGTCTGACCTCACCTAGCATCCTCCCATTCGATGCGGCCGAGGGCCTTCATACTGAAGACAGAAGGGCTGAGATTTCAACCTGTAAAACCCACCAAGCTGCTGCATGGGCTATAAAGTCGGCGATAGCAGCTTCTTTCTTCGCCAGAACGTCTCTTATTTGGCTGTGACAGATGCAGGCTAGAGCTTCACCTCAGGATCCTCGTCTGCACCAGGACAAAAAGCTGATCGCTGCTACAGAATATTCTGCAGACGTGACTCTCAATTCAGCCAAATTTGCTTCACGCACCCTGGCATCTAATATCCCTTCTTGGCGTCTTCTCTGGTTGCGCCATTGGCAAGCGGACATGAGAACTAAATGGTGTTTGGCCGCAGCACCTTCAAAGCCAGATCCCTCTTCGGGGAGGCCTTGGATCCAATTCTCATAGAAGGTAGGGACAAGAGGAAGGTCCTCCCCTTTGCCTCCAGACGCTCTGCCTTTCCCTATGTAGGCAGTCCTTTTGATCTTCGGATCCCGGGTTCCAATCCCCGGCCTATCAGCACTCATTCAGTCATCCTGCAGACAGGTCCCATGACAAGTAGCCCTTCAGAGAGCGAACACGTCAACCTCAGTCCAGACGACCTTTCCGGGGCTCCAATTTTTGCCCCTACCATAGAAATAAGTGATTCCTCACTTCAAGGGCCCATTGGCGGTCATCTCGCCAATTTTGCTACCACCTGGCGCTCTACGACCACTGATGCCTGGGCCATTCAAACGGTCTCCCTTGGGGTCACTTAAGAATTCATTTCTGAACCCCCGAGGTGTTTCATTCATTGTTCTAATTCTATTGACCCTTCCAAGACAGCTCTTATGGAAGCCGAAATCCAGCACCTCCTGACCATTCAGGCCATTGAAGCAGTCCCACCCGAACACCAGGGTTCCGGCTTTTATTCGATTCTCTTCTTGGTGCAGAAAAAATCAGTGGGCAGTGAACGTCCATATACGTTACAGGCGCTTCAAGATGCATACTCTGCATACTATTCTGGGCAGCGTCAGACACGGAGATTACTTGGCATCAATACATCTCTGGGAGGCTTATCTCCACGTTCCCATCAGGCCATCCCATAGGAGATTCCTCAGATTCTGTTACGAAGGGGCTCATTTTCAATACAGAGCTTTGCCCTTCGGACTTTCTTCTGACCCACGTATATTCACCAAGTTCCTGGATGTAGTGGCGGCTCATTTAAGAGCATCCCCGATCATATTGCAATGTTACCTAGATGATATTTTAATTCAATCTTTCTCATTTCAACAGGCAGAACACGATCTCCAGGTAACAATCACTACCCTTCAGGAACACGGTTTCATCGTGAATTGGGAGAAGAGTCAGCTAACGCACTCCACCGACTTGGTCCACCTTGGGGCCCGCATCGACACGCTGTCAGGCCTAGTCTTCCTGTTGCAGGAATGACAATACAACATCCGGGCCATGGTGCAACAGGTGAGGTCCCAAAAACAGGTACCCCTGCTCTTGCTTTCTCAATTGTTGGGCCAGATGATCTCATGCTTGGCAATCATCCCTTTGGCGAGATTGCACTCACGACCACTTCAGTGGCTTCTACTACCAAGCGAAAAGGCGGGTATCAGCAATACCAATACCTGGATTAGGGTCCTCTGAAGGTACTCAAATCCTTCAACTGATGGACGTCTGCAGCTCCCTCTTCCACGAGCCGCAGCACCTGATTCTCATCACGGACAGCAGCCTGTTCGGTTGGGGCACTCACTTAAACTACCAGGTCACTCAGGGGCGCTGGACACCCAAGGACCTTCTCAACGATGTCAACTGTATGGAATTGCGTTCTGTCCATCTCGCACTCCACCATTTCCAGCGTCAGCTATCAGGACACCCACCATGTGCTTCTCCGGACAGACAACGTCACGACAAAGGCCCACGTGAACGACAAAGCAGAACCCGCTCGAAGATCCTGATGAGTGAGGCCACGCAGCTGGGGCTATGGGCGGAGAGACATCTAATTTCTCCGCAAGCAGAACATATATCACCCGAGCAGACTGGCTGAGCAGAACTACCATCGACCATGCGGCGTGGCAGCTGCATCCCGCTCTTTTTCTGCAAATTGCATCACACTTCGGCCACCCTCAAATCGATCTCTTTGCCAGTCCGGAGAACGCTCAGCTTCCTCGTTTCCTCACCAGGTTCACTCAGCTTCCTCGCTTCCTCACAGAGGTTCTGGATTCCGGGGCCAAGAGGACCAATGCCCTCCGCTGCAAATGGCCTCCGGGCCCCCTTTACGCCTTTCCCCTGATACCCCTGATATCGAGGGTATGAAAAATCTTGGAGGAGAACACAGAAGTCATCCTTGTCACCCCATATTGGCCTCGAAGGGCATGGTTCGCGGACCTCATGAGTCTTTCTGTCCGGCATCCCTGGAGGATTCCCCCCGAATCAGATCTCCCTGCGCCAAGGGGCCATCTACCATCCAGAGCCCCAATGGTTCTAGCTAGCTGTCTGGACCTTGAAAGGGAGATCCTGAAGAATGACCACTTCTCACCCAGGATGATATCCACCCTCCTAGCTTCCCGCAGACACTCTACCACCCGCATATCCGATGCTACCTGGTTGCGCCTCTTCCAGGATTGACCCCACGGCAGCGTCCGTTCCACATGTTTTGGACTTTCTTCAAGCGGCGCTGGATGCCGGCTTAGCCGTCAACACCCTACGACGATAAATTGCGACCTTGGCAACCGTTCTCACCAGCAAAAGACATAGCATGCTGTCTCAGCATCCAAGAATTCATTGTTTTTTCTGGTGGGCCTCCAACCTTTGTCCTCCCCCAGTTCACCGGTATCCCTCCTGGGATCTTTGCCTCGTCCTCCAGGCCTTTATGGCCTCACCATTCGAACCACTGTCCTCTGTCAGTCTCAAATTTCTGACCTTCAAGGTTGCCTTCCTTGTTGCTGTCACCTCCTCTCGCAGGGTGTTCGAACTTGCAGCCTTTTCTATATGCAAGGATTTGTGCATATTTCATTCCGACCGGGTCGTTTTGCGGATGGATCCAACCTTCCTCCCAAAAATCAACACCTGGTTTCATAGGGCCCAGGAGGTTGTGTTACCTGACTGCTGTCCCAGGCCTTCACACTCCAGCGAACAGCGCTGGCACTTTTTGGATGTTCGCAGAACCTTGAAAAAATATATTCTCAGGACTGCTCCGTTCTGCAAATCTGAATAATTATTCCTTTCCTTCCAACCCAGCTCCCTCGGCTCTAAGGTGTCGTCTTCCACTATCGCTCGCTGGCTTAAGGCCTGCATAACTATGACCTACAAACATAAGAACAAGCCTCTGCCTGGCCGTATCACAGCACATTCAACACGTAGCGTGGCTACCACTGCTGCTTGGGCCACCCAGGCACCTCTTCTCGAGATCTGCAGGACAGCGACTTAGGCTTCTCCGACACCTTTCATTCACAATTATAAATTGGACAAATTAGCTTTGGCCGAGGCAGCCTTTGGTCGCACCCTCAGGAGGACCTGTCTGCCTCCATTTCTTCCCTCCCTGGGGATATTTAGCTTGGGTATATCCCACTCAATGGACTCTCTGAGCAGCGCAAGGGAGAAGGAACATTGGACTTACCTGAAGGTTCTTTCTCCTTGCGCTGCATGAGAGTCCATACTCTCCCTTGTTGAGTCTCTCGGGCTCCTATTAACTTCTTTTCCGTTTAAGTTCTGTTTCTTCAGATCCGGACTTCGCTTATGAACTGGGGTTAGACAGGAAGAGGAGGTGTGTTTAAGCAAATTCTTACTCAGTCTCTGGCCAATCACATGAGGATTAACCCACTCAATGGACTCTCACACAGCGCAAGGAGAAAGAACCTTCAGGTAAGTCCAATGTTCCTTCACCAAATCTTGTTTGGCCATGTAACCAGGGACAAAAAAAAAAAGCCAGCTTCAGGAAATTGCATCGTAACCCTGAATGGCACAGGCAAATCATAGAGTTAAAAATGGCAGTCTCTGCAGCAGTGACTGAATCCAAATCACATGGCTACAGAGGCCTGTTTTTGATTACAGTTTTGAAATTCTAACGTAAGTACCCTTTCTGAATAAATTCATTCTGGTGAAAATTCGCTAAAGGAACCCTCGTAACCAGGGGATTACCTGTAATTCTTTCCAGTGATTTGTCTGGTGTTTTATGCTCCAGTACTTGCTTGTTAGTCACTTTTGCTGTCCAAGGAATACACAGGAGTCTTCTCCAGCACCACATCTAAAACAAGTTTATTTATTCCTGTCTTGCTTTTTAAGGTCCAGCTTTCACAAGCTTACAGTAGTGGCCAAAATTGTGGAAATCTTTTGGGAAAAGTACATTTTTGAGGTTTGATGGCTAATAACACCACTTTTTTTTGAGTAGTACCATAAAATTATATATCAGTGGAAAGATAATTTAAGCAAGAATGTAATGCTTTTCAACCTTTGTTTGAGAGATAAAAGCGGCTTTTTTTGGTGGAATTCTAAATTTTAGGCCAAATTCCTGCAGTCTGTGCCAAACAGTCCTGGCACTCAACTTCACATTGCATTGTGCCATTTCATCTTGTATACACCCAAATGATTTTCTTCTGTCATGTAGGCACAGTCTCTTAATTCTTCTATCATCATTTGCTCTTGTGCACCTTTTCCTGCCTTTACCGGTGTGGTTTTGTAGTGACTGAGTCTCCTTACACCTCTTCAAAAACTTAGAAATGCCACCTTTGGTTTAGTTTCCACCAGTTTTTCTTCTAATTTCTTTATAACTGTAGCCTTGTTCACTTAATAATATCATTTTACATCGCTTTCTGGGCAACCAGTCAACTCTTTGCACCATTACTTTCATTTTTTTACGTTTTACAAGCTCACTAAATGAAAGAAACAAAAAACCCCAACCAACTTGATAGCAATCACATAACACACTGACAAAAACCTACTTTCAGCTTCAATACATAACATCAATAACTGAATCCTACTGTGATCTGATTGGCTTATTGCCAAAACAAGATGACACCTGATTGGCTCTCTAAACACTGACACTCATTGGCTACAATCAGATGAAGGAAAGCTATCTGATATCAACCTAAGCAAATTATGCTTCCCTTTTCTGGTTATTTGGCTATAACTTTCATAGAATACAGATAATTGAATAAACTTTATTGCATTACATTCAATTAAATTATCTTTCCATTGATATATAATTTTATGGTACTACTCTAAAAAAAATGGTGTTATTAGCCATCAGATCTCAAAAATACACTTTTCCCAAAAGGTTTCCACAATTTTGGCCACTACTGTAGGTAGCTACGGGGAACACAATACTAAGCTACATTTGGTTACCAGGCTGATGTCCTTGCTTTTCCATATTTGGCTCATGTACATCGTGGCTGTGTGACCCAGTACAATATGATGTTTTATTTTATTTCACTGCTTTGAGTAATATGTGACCCTAGGAAAGTGATTTTTCTCTACACGTTCTATCTCTTCACTATCAATTTCTATTTTGATGTTTCCATTCCTTGCAGTGGTCATGAGCTTAGTCATTATGATGTTCAAATAGAGACCAAAATTCTCACTTTCTTCTTTGATTTTCTTGATCTGATGTTCCATGCCTTTTTTGGTTTTTGAGAGAAGAGTTGTATCATCATCTTATCAAAGATTGTTGATGTTTCTTCCACCTAGCTTTACCCCAATTTTTTAATCTTCAAGATCTAGCTTCTTCATAATTATTTCAGGATACAGGTTGAATAAGAAAGGGGAGAGTGCAATCTTGTTGCACTCCTTTCTCTACCTTAAACCAATCACTGTCTTCGTATGTGTTCACATGAATTTTTGTTAGCCTGTTAACATAGAGAAGAGATGAGTGGAGACAGACATTATCTGGATTATTAAACTGGTATTCAAGTTAAATAGAAAACAATCTAGAATCATCCCTGCTGAGCGAACTCCTGGGAGATTGCCCCAGAGGGAACATGTGATTTTTAAAATGGTGTTGGAATGGAGAACTGTATGAATATATATTATATATTGATATACTCTTAATTTTTCTCACAATTTCTCTCTTTGAATTAAATAAAAAAATAGATTTAAAATTGGTGATGACTATGAAAAGTGAGCCTCAAGGCCAGAAATAATGTTTCTGTGCCAAGTGGTGGAGAATGAAATAATGCTGGAAATTTTATTAGTCCTTTTGAAGCTTAATCTGTTCTTCACCAAGGATGTTTTCACTTTTAAACTAATCCAATACCTTTAAGTAGTGATAGTTAGCATAGATTTGTTGACTATATTTAACAAGGTGATATTATATAAACTGGAATTGGCAAAGTCCAATCTTCTTCCTATTTCAAATACATAAATGTGCTGAGCTTTTAATACTGAGCAACCAAAATTGGAGTTTACTAGTTCCTGCTTTCTCTTTAATAATTCTGGGCATGAAACCTTCTTCTGGGTCCTAGGCCTTTTTTGGGTTTTAACTGTGAAATGAGATCCTTGATCTCAGATGCAGACACAGGAAGCAAGTTGAAAAGATATTTCAAGGATATATCACAATTATGCTCGTCTATGCCCAAAATAAATATTTGACTGATTGGTCACAACTGGTTTATCTATTGATTCAGTTGTAATAATACTCTGGAGATAAATGTCCTAGGATTTTGCAGATATTTGAGAAATAGGACCAAAGCCATGTACTTAAGGAAACATAATTAAGTGTTAGATCCAGGAAAAATTCTTGGATTTAGCAGCTGTGATTAAACCCTCTCTCTTTACTTATACGTTTTTCTCTTTTTTCTTTTTTAAATTGTAGATGGATTTGTAGCTCTTCTTTTGGTTTAATATAACTGAAAATTGTTAACATTGAAGGCATCAGTTATCATGAATAGAACCTATATAGTTTTGATACAAGCAGTATTGAATCAGAGTTTGGTTCTACTATGAGGGATGTTATGTTGGTCTATGGGTAACATTGACAGAGGAACTGATACAGAAATCAAACAGATACAAGTCTAACTGTATTTACAGCATGCTACATATGCCACTAGCATGCAGATCATTGCAGTTTTGTTCAGAAATCTTTTAAGTTATGAAGATTGGATACTACTTTAAGTAATGGCAAGGTATCAAAAGACAGATTTTTCTGATAAAGTCAGTGATTTAAAACAATGTATTTAAAAAGTAAACTCTTCCAAATTTTATTAGGAGAGAGAGGAGGATTGGCACTGCCCGATTGGGAAATATATTACAAAGCATCAGCATTAATTTGGATCAAGGAGTGGATGGAACTCAAAAACCATAGACTATTGAATTTGGAAGGATTCAATCTTCAGCGAGGATGGCATGCCTTCTTATGGGAGGTCACAGACAAAAGGCATGAATATTTTCAGAGACATACAATCAGACACACATTATACCAAACATGGCAGAGTATTAAAAAGGCACATTATTACAAAATCCCGGAGTGGTTGTCAACGATGGAAGCCCAGATCTATCCAAATGCATGGACTATAACAAAACGAAAACTTATAAAGATCTGTTAAACAATCAGGGGGAACTAAGAACGAGGCAAGAACTAAAAGAGATGGGTACAGACATTGACTGGTGGCCATATATACAAATAAAATCAAGATACAATAAAGATTTGGCTCAATTTGAATTTCAAAAAGGTCAAACAGAATTAGATAAAATTTTGCAAGGGACACAGGACAAACTGATCAAAAAAATTTACAATTACTTACGAGGATATAAATTAGAAGAAGAGATAGTGAAAGAAAATATGATAACCTGGGCAAAAAATTTCGGTTATAGTATTCAATTAGACAAATGGGAAAAACTATGGAAAATAAATTATAAAATGACAATGTCTGTATCCTATAAAGAAAATCTCTATAAAATGTTTTATAGGTGGCACTTGCCACCAGCCAGATTGGCAAGAATGTTCCCCGGCATGCCATCAACATGTTGGAAATGCAACCACCACAAAGGCACCTATTACCATATGTGGTGGACCTGCCCAATGGCGAAACAATATTGGCAAAGGATCAAAATACAAATAGAGGAAATAACACACCAAAAGATAGAACTAAGACCAGAAAGCTTCTTATTAGGCATAGTGAATGGATACTATGAAAAAGAAACAATCTATTTAATTATACATATGATAACAGCAGCACGAATACTATACGCGCAACACTGGAAGAGTGGTGATATACCAACACCAGATAAAGTAATCAATAAAATTATGGAATGTGCGGAATTAGATAGACCCACAAAGGAATTACAAAATAGGGAAGAACATGAATTTTACTTAGTATGGGAAAAGTGGTATAGTTGGTTGAAAGATAGGAAAGAGATGAAGCAATAGGAAGTAAATAAAATGACCAAATATAATATGATGGAAACAAAGAACAAACATAGGTTAACAAAGATCAATATTAGATAGGTAAAAGGGAATGACCAAATAAGGAAGAGTCAAAATGCAAAGAGAAATATATATTATAGTTGCGACAAACTGGACATGTATTGAAATGGATGTTTATATGTTTTTATGTTTTGTACGTTTCATTGTTCTGTTTAGTTTATATTTATAAATAAAAATTGGAGAAAAAAAAGTGGGAAAAAAATACAATTTCTCATGCCATTAGAAAAGAAAAAATGAATGAAAAACAAGCCATATGTAAGAGATTCAGAAAAATGTTATCAAACTACTGCAATTGAATCTGAGTGTATGTATGTTTGTGTATGTGATTATCTTGTGGATAATGCATATATGAAGTATTGTGTGTGTATGAGCAGAAATGAGATGAAGTGTTAGTGGATACTGATTCTAGAGATTTACTAAGTATGAATTCATACA
Source organism: Pantherophis guttatus (assembly GCF_059756535.1). NCBI lineage: Eukaryota > Metazoa > Chordata > Lepidosauria > Squamata > Colubridae > Pantherophis > Pantherophis guttatus. The sequence continues at coordinate 62,774,380 of NC_142070.1, read as the reverse complement.
TGTACATACAGTATACTTTATAAAGATACATTATTTTATTTAGACATGTTTTTTCAAAAACAGTCATGGTAACAGATAAAACTGCAAAGAAATTTTAGTAAATCATAAGAACTGTTCATTTCTAAAAAGACATTTTTAATTAAGTACCACACTTCTAATTAGAAATTTCAGTTTTTATTTCTCATCATAATGTTGCTTCTTCCACGTATCAATAGTAATGCCTCAAGTAAAATAATCATGAACTATATAACCATATTGCTCAAGGTTCCTAAGTCATTTTTTTCTTCTCATGCATAGGAAAACAAACAGAGTGACATTCAAATTAATCTTCAGCAAAAGCACTTTGTGTATTTCCTTTCAGCTTTTATAGCAGTTCCCATATCCTTTTAAAGGTTACTGTTTTGTGGGTTTGAAAAATAGCTAAATGGTAGAAAAGTCTTGGCCTTCATTCCCACCCACCCCCTTTTTTTCCTCTTCCCATCTTTTGATTTTATATAATGAATGGCTGGTCTGAATTCCTTCACATGCCTTCCTTGTTCTACACCAGTTTCTGAATTCTTGTGTGATGCCTGTAGTTCCTTGAGTGCCTTTCATTTTTTTTTAATCACATTTTTATTTAGACTTTCTCTTGCCCCCTCTCTCCTTTCTCACCACCCCATGTAAGACATACCCAAACACCTTTCTTCTGCAATTAGATCGGTCAGAATGTTCGAAGAATTTTCTCCCTGATTCCAAGAAATATTTGAGTCATTATGAACAACAGCAGCCACAACAAAACACATTTGGCATATGCCAATTCTGTGCAGACCAATCCAGACCAGAAGAAAAAGCAGCCAACATTGAATGCACACTGCTGCCGCTTTATTTAAACAGAATCAGATTGCAGAGTTACTGGTAATAGAGAAATATGAAGCAAAATATTGGTTGCTTCTTGTTTTTCTTTTGATATCAGCTGCAGCAAATATATTTTTGTGCTTTTTTTTTCTTTATTTTGCCTACACACACACACACACACACACAAAATCTGAATTCAATCTAGAAAGTTTTTCAAAATGCTATTTGAGATCACAAAATGATAAATATATAAAATATGAAAGGAAACAGTAGCAACGTAGTATTGAGTGCCAGCTTTCACACTAATGCTTCAGCATTGAAACCTTGGAACCTGGAAGGGTTATAATACCTATTCCCTTAACTACTGATATAATCCAATACAAACTGATTATCACATTGGAAAATGTAATCCTATTGTATTATGCTACCTATTATAAAAAACAAGATAGCATGCTGATTTGTGTCCAACAGTAACTAAACCGAAAAATAGTTTCAAGACAAAATGCAATTAATTATACAATTCATTGCAAAGAAATTTGGAATTTACTTTTTATATGCAAAGAAATGTTTTAAAGTAGAATAATTGGAATATGACAATGCAAAATGTTATTGTTTATTCTCTTGAATAGTTTACTGTGGTTCAAAAATATTTAAGAATTAGCTGTATCATAGACACAGTATCTCTTTTAGATGGATATGTCAAATTAATCTTTCCTCATTTTTTATTTCAATGCACATTTTTTTCAGGATCACTGCATCCTTCCTGTGATATGTGGTAATGCCATGCCATGGTGGGAATGACCAAAACAAACAGTTCATAAGTAGGCTGCTATAAGAAATATGAGAAAACAAACGTGTTCTTAGGTTCCAGCATATTGTGGTCAGCTACTTAATTTAACTTTGATAAGGTTTCCCATATTTTGATTTATATGAGTAATTTTAAAATGTCACCCAGGCATCCTTTAATTATGGCTGACCAGTTTTTGCTTGCTAAACTCACTCATGTGTAGACTATGATAAGAAAAGGCATGTTGAACAGTCTGTTCTTAAGTTTCAAAACTTCCATGTCAAATCCTTCATGCTTTTTTCTTTCTTTTTGATAGTTTATTAAAGTTTATTACAAAACAAAATACAAATAGAAACAAAAATTGGAAAAGTTTTGCTGCTGTTTTTTATAATCCATTGAGTGAGGGCAAGCACTTCCACTTATTGTTAGTCAGATTGTTATCCGACACAATTCCAACATAATATGCATGTGCTACTGCACACTGATTTTAATTAGTAAAATATTGTCTTCACTCATGCCTTTGCACATAGCAGCTTTGCACATACTGTAGTTTATACTCACTTTATGAGTTTCTTAATTCTTAATTCATTTAATTTTGATATAAAAGATAGATTTTGGTGTTTAAATAGCCTGTTAATGCTACTTTCAAGCACATTTTCAGTGGGAAAATGATTTATTTTAAAACTTGATATTGATAATATTTTTAAAAAAATCATTTTTAGGATCAGAAATAATTTGAATGCAACAGTCACTTGTTAAAATAGATTTTATCAGTCATAAATTTCTAATACTGAAAATTGTGATGAATTCCTAGTTTATCTTTGCTTTTTGCCAATCTCAATGAATGTAGTTTCTTTAAAGATACTACACAGACATATATGAATATACATGCATGATATTACCTCAAAATTCATTATTTATTTCTAGAGAATATTAATGTATTTTCTCAGTGAAATTAATTTTTTTTCTGTATCAGTTCTTCCATCTAAAGTTGGAGTGGATAAGGAATTCAATATTTAAAAAATTTCCCCATGACATATTTATGCCCCTTATTTCTGGAATTACCACAATATCTCCTTAGTTTTTTTGCAGCGTATCCTAGTACATAACATTTTTAGAGCAATGGATGTGAATAGTACCTTAAGCATTAGCTTTAATTGAGAAGACTTTTTCATCTCATGGCATTCATGTTTTATTGATTCCTGGGCAAATATACAGAACCCAAGCCATCTCTCTCTCTCTCTTTTTCTTTCTCTCTCTCCTTCCCCCTCCCCCTCCCCCTATAGGAAAATCACAGCATAGATCTTTTAGAAATTCATAGGCCAAAATATTTTGCTTTTGTTGCTAAGACACAAAAAGTAAATTTGCATTCTCAGTAAAAAATATATGTGTGCCTGGATTACTGAAATACCCATGAATGTTATACTTTAAAAATTAAGAAAAGAACTAATGTGGCAAGAAACTAATGTGGCTACATACTTACTAGATGGTAATATTGTAGTTAGTAATATATCAAGTATTAACTGCAAGAAATTAAAAAATCCTCAGTTTTTTATAAAGTATACAATGTTGCCTGATTATAATTTACTAAAATACTCAGCTGGTTTAATGCTACATGTTTAGATTTTAGCTTAGTGTTTTCTTGTATATATTGAGATCTGAAGTATTTATTTCTTATTCGATTAATTTCCACTTAGCATTAGGATAGACAAACAATTGTAATTATGATTTATAAAACAGTCAACTTCATTTCCTTCAGATAACATTGGTTTCCTTTAAAAAATAAAGTTTAGTCTAATTTTAGTTTCAAAGATCAAACAATACTGACTTGTAATCAGACTGCAAATAAAAGCTTTAGACTTATTCAGAGTCATACTGAAAGGTCAAGGATCATCAATATTTAATTACAATACTTTATGTACTTAGTATTAACAATTTCTGTTGTTGAAATATATTTTGACCATAAAAAGTTTAAAAGCAAAAGACCCTAGAAATGTCTTTATGAATTCAGTCCAACAGTTCAATTTACTTTTGTTTACAATCAATATTCCTTCACTGAAGCTCCTAAATATGAATGTTAACTTTTCTGAATTGCTTCTTTTTCATCTTTGTACCATTTTGAATATGATTAAAATCTCAGCTTGTAGAATTATATACTAAGAATCTCTACAGATGTGCCTTTCTGGAATTTTTTCTGTTAACATTTATTAATGTTTATTATTCTGTTAACATTGTGTGTGTGTGTGTGTGTGTGTATGTATGTATGTATGTATGTGTATATATATATATATATATATATATATATATATATATATATATATATATATATATATATATATATATAATTATTGTATATATGCATGCATGGAATTTATCCACTACCTCAATCTTCATGGACTTTAGCAATTTACAAATTTGAAAACAGTAAGAATAAAAATATATTTTAAAATTGCAATAATGAAAATATAACAAGTGATATACATACACACACATACACACACACAAATAAATAAATGCTAATTAAGGCTAACTTTGCTTAGCTTTCAAAAAATTAGACAAGTTCCTACTGAAGTATAGTATAAATAATTTTTGTAGATTGGGAACCATGTATTTAGTGGTATTGATATGATTCTTGTAAAGAATCCATAGTTATTGAAATAGTTATTGAAAACTAAGTAATGAAACATTGAAATTTTTATCTAAATTTATGACAGAGGCATTTCCTTCATATTCTGTTTCTTTATCTTTATCTTTATTATTTCTTGTTCTTTCTGTTTTTCGTAGTTTGTAGTTTCAAGACAATGTGATTGTCTTATATTTGACTGCTGCATAAATGGATTGATGGATAATATCCCAAATTATCTTTTGACTTTTCATTAAGTGCTTCTAATAATACAAAATTTATTGGCTTTGGAGATTTCCATGTATGAATAATCATGACAGTCTTTATTTTAGTATTTGTGTTCCATTTAGGCTTTCAGAATATAGATTTTATTGGTTTAAGTGAAAGCACAAAGATCCTGCAGGAAAAAGGTTTGTTGTGCACTGAACCCAGCTATATTTTGATAGCTTCAATTCTATGCAGGAAAATATTGTATAAATAGCAGAACAGGAAATTCCACTTAATCCAAAACTAATTGTCATTTTTGGCTTCACTGCAAGGAGTTGTTAACTTAGCATATTTACATATGAGTTAGTTCCTATCCTATTCACACAGAGTATTATGACTGACATAAATTATTTGGAGCTATCTAATACTTAAATGTGTTTTACATGCCATTCTAGATTTTTTAAAAATGAGATATTCAAATATTTGAATATTTTTTGATGAACATGTGACATGAGAGGTAAAATAGCAATGCTCTTATTTTAACTGTATCATTCCCTACTTCCGGATGTTAATATGTATTATTATTTTACTTTCAAACTTTTGGATTCCTGCCACTGTTTTTGCCTCTTTTATCATCATAACAAACTATGGTATTTTTTTCAATATTTATTTCCTTGATTTTCACATTTTGATTTGGTCTTTGCGGATTACAAGTGACATTTGGTGGAAAATATGAATAGGTCAAACCTGTAGTGTTACTTGGAATTCTGCTATTATCTAAATAATTGGTATTTGCAAGATAACTGCCACGAAACCTGGCAGTTTCTTTTTTTGTCAAATCATGACTAAATACAATGTTCTCTACAGAGTTCTCTACAATTCTGCTGATTATTCTTCTGAAATAGTCTCAGACATTTCTAAAATTAAAGCTGCAGTATCTGGCCTAACAGGCAGGATTTTCCATTCCTAATTCCCATTTAATAAATTTCTGCCCGTCATTCACCTTTTGGATAAGATTGTGTGCATTGTAGATGTTTAAGATTTAGCTTTAATCTGGAGTAGTTTATCTAACACTAGGATAAGATTTTCATTGCTTTTAGAGGTGAAAGTGCGAAGTCTTTAATTTCTGGATGACCTACAGAACAGCCAGTTTCTAGGTTTTTTTTATCCTGGTTGCTAAATAAATGTACAGCAGTTCATTTTTCTGTTTTTTGCTTTTATAATATTTTGAAATTAGGTATCTTATTACGTAATTATATTAGATTGTTTGTAACTACAGACACCGTATAAAGATTATGATTTATTTTCTCCCATTGCAGCTCCACATTGAATCAGCCAGTCCAACAGTGTTGCCACCATCAGCTTTACCATTAGAATTGCTAAACAATGCTGTTGCTGCATTTAGTACCATAGAAGAACTTATCAGGTACCTTGAGCCTGACAGGTGGCAGTTAGATTTGGAAGACCTATATAAACCAGCTTGGCACCTTCTCGGGAAAGCCTACATTCATGGCAGAAAATCAAGAGGTAATGTTCGTAATTTTTTTCTCTTGCTTTTTCTTCTTTCTTTTATTGAACATCCAAAGCCCTTGATAAACCAAGTTATATATCCATGAAACCATTAATTGATGGCACATGTATGTAAAATGATTATTTTTGAAGTTGCTTACTACTTTCAGAATGTAAAATGAGACTATCTAGAAATGATCTAATAAAATGTTAGTGAATTTATTTATCAGCCCAGAGAATAATTAAGTTTGTTTCAGTGTCAGTAGGCTTGGGGATCGCAGGGGAACAAAGAATTGCTGAGATGATTACACTGTATTTCTCAAGATACTCTCTTTAAAATTAATATTGATGTTTTAGTATATAATTTTAATGTTTGTTTTTGGTCTGTTTTTATTGTAGTCCAGCCACAATAATAGGCATGGGATGGGCATCTATATAAATGTGATAAATAAAATTTAAAAATATGTTTATCCTCTTTTCAAGGATTGGGGAAGGTCACTATATGCTCTGTGCTCTATCACTACAATTGATAGTGATTGTCATGATTACCCCTACCTTTTAATGATAGTGCTTTAGCCAGTAGAAAAGAAGACTGAAATATTTTTTCAGTGCAAAGTCCCTATTTGTTCAAACTGCCAGTTAATAGATTTCTGTCCTGACACTCCTTGTCTAACCTGTTTCGCTGCTGACTTCTTTATGCATTTTAGTCTTTCATAAATCCATGGAGTATACATGTTTTGAACTGCAAACCTGTGGTCCTTACATAGAAATTAATCCATCTAAAGCTATAGAGTGTAAGCTAAGTAGAAGCTACTGTGGACTGAGAGATTCTCAGTCCGACCCAGCAGTTATCTCTTTATACTCCTGAACATAATTAAAAAAAAACAAAAGTAGTCCCCTGACTAGTAAAATAATCTTTCTAAGTGATGGAACATGAGGCACAGCTGCATTGACCCTTCAGGGCAGATTTGTTCCACCTGTTTGTCTTCCATTTTTTTTCAGCACAGGATTCATGTCATTCAAAACATTAGGCAGTACACTGTTGAATCAGTAGGACAGATTCTTGTTAAAACATGTCCCTTATCTGCGTGCTGCACCAGAAAATAGTTTCCTTTTGATTGCCTTTAAAATTTCCTTTATATGCTGCGATACTGCTGCATACTTATAAGAAGGCTGTGAATGACTGTTTAAAAGCAGCTCTCACTCTGTTCCAGAGGCTTACTTTTTGGTATGAATTCAAAAACACTGCCTTAATGTAATAATTAAGTAAGCGATAATTTCAGTAAGTGAAACAGGAAACACACATTTCTGTGGGGGAAAAAGGTATTCAAATGAAATTTAAAATCACAATCAACATAAAGTATTACCTGGAATGATGAATAAGTAAATTTATCTAAACTTACTTGTAGATGTTTGACTAGTCTGAAACAGAATAAAGTTATAGCTGTCATCTTTTGGTTGTATCTTGTTTTTTAATTTCTTCAGTGAAGTACTGCTGTTCTTGAACATATTTATTTTAAAATACATATTGATGCCTTTCTGGTTAAAATATTGCTTTTAGATTTATATGACTATGTGTGTCATTATGTATGTATTTATGTGTGGAGACACTTTGCATTCTTGCCAAATGAAGCACGGGCATTCCATTCTAAAAAGGCCAATCTGACGAAATAATGATTTTCCCATCAACAACTTCCAAAAGAAAACAATATTGAACTAATCTTTAAAAGTATTTGAATAAGACACTAAAGTAGAATTGCCATTGAATAAACATATCACAGAATTGTGGCAGACATCTTAAAGGACCACCCTCAAACTGCATTACCAAGTCTGTAATGTAATAGCCTAAAGCAGAAAATGTGCCCCATTGAGATGACATGGTATTCACTGTTGACATGCAGAATTATTGCAGAAATGAAAGGTTTAGGGTTCTTTTTAATTGTGTGCTCCCTTTTAAAAAAAATTATGTTGAAAGGCATAGTTCCTGGGGCTTAAAAATATTGATGATTTCTAAGAAAGTACAACTTTAATGCCAAATTTAACATTGAAAGTTATTTGGTATATAACTTATTAGCAATTCTTGTTTAAGCAATATGAAACAGACTGAATAGTAGTTTTTGGTAAGAGTGTGTGCTTAACATGGTTGTGTATTCGTTGTAAATATTTTAAATTTTATTTCCCTACATTTCTTGCCTTCCATTCATTTGTATTAGGTTCTTGGAGACTGCCTCAACAAGTCCCTGCAGTTTTCTTGGCAAGATTTTTTCGGAAGTAATTTGCCAGTTCTTCCATTTTAGGGCTAAGAGAAAGTGACTAGCCCAAGGTCACATAGTAGCTTTGTGCTCAGGGCAGCATTAGAGCTCAAACATTCCCTATTTCTAGTCTGATACCTTAACCACAACACCAAACTGGTTCTTGTAAAACTCCAACTTTTCAAATAACTATTAAAATAAAAGCTTTCTAGACTTAAAAAAATATATACTAATGGTTTTATTCAAAATCAAAAACAGCTATTTCATTTTCTATGAAATATTGTAAATGCACTATATGATACAGAGATAAATAATACTATACTTTCTTTAACCAAGTTTAAGATTAACCAAGTTAATCTTTTGAATGTTTTCAAATTGGTTGTCTGGAATTTAGTCAGATCTAAACATGTTAAAATTACATGGCCAAATTAATTGTATGTGTCCTTTCTTGAAATATATTTTAAAAGAACATATAAGTTTCCTTAATATTTCATAGTTAAAAAGACATGCTTTTTATGTTTCCTATTTGTTGGAACTGACATTAGGATTTAATCAGTGTGTCTTTTCATCTTTAACTACTGCTTTTAGTGTGGGAAGCAGTTTTTTCCTTTTATTGTAAGATAGCAATAGCACTTAGACTTATATACCGCTTCATAGTGCTTTTAACAGCCCTCTCTAGCAGTTTACAGAGTCAGCATATTGCCCCCAACAATCTGGATCCTCATTTTACCCATCTTGGAAGGATGGAAGGATGATTCAACCTTGAGCCAATGAGATTTGAACTTCTGAACTACAGCTAGCAGTCAGCTGAAGTAGCCTGCAGTGCTGCACTCTAACCACTGCACCACCTCGGCTAAAGATGGATGTTTTATGCTTGAAATGAAAGCAGAATTTATGCTAATATGAATTTCATCCAAAATCAGTTACCTGCACTTAAGCAGAAAAATTGAGTATCAGTAAAAAAACCCAACTTATTTATACTTCATTTATATGAAAATTTATTGTAGTAGTATCCATGGCATCCAAAGCTGTATGTATTGTACTGTACTGTACTGTACTGTACTGTACTGTACTGTACTGTACTGTACTTATTTTATTTTATGTTTTCTGCTGTCCATCACCTCAATAAGGCAACTCTAGTCCCCATATTGGACTTTTGAATAGCAATTTTAATTACTTCCCTTTCTCTCCAATCCTTTCTGAGTTAATTTAAACTTGAAATACTAGTGCATGTCCAGCAAATTTATCCTCACTCAAGTTGAAGAGTTATATTTGTAGACCTCAAACTTTGTGAGAAGCATTTTTTTAATCTACCTAGTATGAACACTTCCCTGTTTGGGTTGGAATTAGTTTTCAGGTAATAGTTCTGAATCATAGTTACATTGCCATTACAAACAAGCCTCCTTCCCCTTTTAAAGTTATTTGACTAGCATGTCAAATTTGATGAATGAATGAGAGCCAGTTCAAAGGGTTTATAATTTTTCTCAGAATAATAGAGTTTTCAATTGAGTTTCCTGCACAGATCTATTAACTTTTTCTCTTGTTAAGTAAACATTTACAGGAATATTAACTATTCACTGATACACAAAGCTAGCATTATGTCCTGCAAATTCTTAAAAGACACCTATCAAAAAGATAAGAAGAATAAAGAATCCCCCTTTCCCCCACTTTTTCACTTCAGAGACTTGTTCAAGCACTTTGTGAAACTGCTAGTCAATATCCCATGTGAAGTAAAGTGCTACAAATATATATTGCAGTATAATACATTTTGATAAAGCATAAAATCCAATTGGCTAATCCAAATATTTTAATATAGAATCAATATATAGGGTTAGATTTTGAAGTTTTTGACTTTTAAGAAATTTATATTCCTAAAAAAATCTAATTTAAAAAATAAAATCAAAATAGGCTACAAAATGACCACAGTTACATAGAATCATGAGATTAAAACAGAGATGTCTGTTAGCATGTCCTTTACCAATGAAAAAATTACATGCTACTGTTCCAGGGGCAGACTTTTTTTTTGGAACCCGCTTTTATTTTATGTATTTTGAAACGTGATATATACTGTTGTTAAAATCTACAAACTTTATATATTTCCTTCTTATGGGCTTAAGTTATTGAAACCAAAGTACACCATATTTGGGGGGCATCCGATTAGGCCATCTAAGAAAAGGAAAGGAAAAAGAGAAGGATGACCTTTCTTAAGTAGTCATCAGTAATCTTGAAGTTCTTTTTTATTATTATTAATTTTATTAAATATACAATTTAAAAACATTAGACTTGGTGTGACTTGTCTGGTACATACTTTTCTAGCACTTTTTCTTTCGTGTATATTACAATATAATATGCATATTCTATATATACTTTTTGTACATTCAATCACATTTCAGTTACATATTCCCTTTGTACCTATTCAAATCCAATTTATTCCTATCTAATATTTCTTTATTTTATTTATTTTTCTCTCCTTTCCTTCACTCTGTTTCTAATTCCCTATCCCTAGATTCCTCCTTTTCTCTAGCCATTTATAAAATGTATTCCAGAATGTATTACATAGAATTCCGATTCATCTTTATCTTTGAGCTCCATTGTTAACCTGTCCATTTAAGCACAGGTCAATATTTTGTTAATTATTTCTACCTCCTGTGGGTTCTCTCTGCATTTCCAATTTGGTGCGAATATCAACCTCGCTGCCGTTAGTATGTATACCATAAGATATATTTCTTCTTTTTTGTAATTATCCCTTACTATACCCAGAAGGAAGAGTTGTGGTGTCATATCTATCATCTTATTTAACATCTCTTCTAGCCACTGTTGTAATCTTGAAGTTCTTTCTTTCCATCCATATAAACATCAGAAGGTAGGTTCCTAGCTCAGAAAAATATTACAACTATATAAATTATATCTTGAAATTCACAAGTTCACTAAACCATAGAAAACCTATTGGCATGGTATTATCTCAAAAATATTTGCATAGCTCTTGTTTCTACATAGTTTTTCTAAAAGAATTTAATGAGCAAATGAAGCAAACAATAAATATTGGTTTGTTGTTTAGTTGTAGATTTGAACCTGCTGAAGGAGGAAGTAAGAATGTATAGCTGTACTCCACGTAACTTTTCAGTGTCAGTACGAGAAGAATTGAAACGAACAGACACCATTTTTTGGCCACTTTGTCTTCTGGTTAAACGCTGCGGTGGAAATTGTGCCTGTTGTCAACATTCTTGCAGTGAATGTCAATGTGTCCCTACCAAAGTCACCAAAAAGTATCATGAGGTATAGTATTTAAAACATGGGGCCAAAGAAAACTATAATAATAGATGATGATTAGCAAACTCTATCATGCTTGGATGGCAATATTTGAGATTTCAATTTACACATCATTTTTTGAGGCAGTTTTGTCTTGTCTTGACAAACTGACACCTTAAGAATTCCTTTATGTTTCTAACTACTGTTACTTTCAACTGATTGTCAGGATTCCATTTGCTGAGGCAAGCAAATTCCTCAAAGAATAGGTTTACTAGATATATCATACTGGCACAGGCTGGTGAAAACCCATTCTCATTATTCCCACTGTTTTGACTTAGTTAAAAATAAAAGTTTTTTACCTTTTCAAAACAATTAGTCACATGGTCCAATCAGGATGCTGTCCAGTTGCTAGGTGACTCCAGTCCCCTCCTTCCAAGCACCTGCAGGAATGTCCTTGGTTTCCAAGAGAAAGTATTTTATTTTGGCTACAACATTACAACTATCTCAATTCCCCCCTCCCTATTCCTCTTCTCCAGCGTGCCAGCACTGAAGTCTCAAAATAGCCTCAATCTTGACACTGCTAGTTTGTTAGGGAAATTACAGGTGAATAACAAGTAGAAGGAACTACAGTCTTCATCTGTAAGAATTTGACTGATGGCTACCCATCTTGATTTCTGTACCCTGAATTAGGATAAGCTTTGCATGTAGTTTATTTCAATATTAAATACTAATTGGGAACTCCAATGTATGAGGATCACAATTTTTAAATTATTATAGTGATTTATATTTGCAAATGTTGGAACAAAGAAGCCAAAGCCTTCTTTAGTAAATTATTTATGGGCTAAGATATATTGGGTCATGCATAAATCATGAATAGGATTGCAAGATGAATATGTACCTGTCACAGACAAATACTGGTTTTTATTTAATGATTTGCTTATTTTAATAGCATTTAAAATGACAGCTGGACTGTTCCCTTGCAGGTCCTGCAGCTGAAGCCCAGAAGTGGCATAAGAGGTTTGCATAAATCTCTGACAGATGTCCCTTTGGATCATCATGAGGAGTGTGACTGTGTGTGTAAAGGAAATACAGAAGGATAAAAGGAACTTCATTCTTCTACAGCACATTGAACTAGAAGCTTATTCTGTTCTGGGGCTTGCGCATTAATCTCCTTGTATAATCTCAGTTGTTTCCTTTGAAAATCTTCCATGTTCAAGATTGATGGTTCTGGTGAAATGAAGAGAGAAGAAATGGAACTGGGATTATGTATGCAATGTAACAACACATGAAAGCCCATTAAAACTATGAGCAGAATGCATTAATGAGGATTTCTTTTCCTCCACCTTGATATAAATATATAATATCATCTCTTTTGCTCATCCTGAATTTTAAAAGATTTAAGTTTAGAAATGCTCAAAGCCCGAACTCTTCTAATAGCCTTCCTTCTGCAGGTCAGTTACTTCTGGCTTATCATTCTAAACATCTGGAATCTTACTTCACTTATTGCAGTAACCTAAATTAAATGTCCTAAATTAAAGTGTTAATTGCTTAAAACGGTGTTATTCTGAGTTAAACATTTTTCACTTATAAATGTGAAAAAGACTGCACACTTTTCTATGTTTTTTCCCCAGTCAGGTTCCTGTCATTTTTCAAAATGCCTGGTCAGTATATGTGAGCAAGGAGGAAAAAATTGAAACCAATGAAGTGTCTTTATTCCTCCCACTAGTGCCTTCAAGGTTCTTTTGTTTGTTTATATTTTTTATATTTTTGTTGTGTACATTTTTATACTCTTTGATGGCATAACAATTTGCTTTTCTAATCTTGTTAAAATACATCTATTTTTTACCAAAGGTATTTAATTTTCTTTGAATTTACAACCTAGAAAAATTGTATTTTAATCCTGTAAAACCCAGAGTCAGCATTACAGAAAGAGGATAGAAAGAATTACTGGTTGTATAATTCAAGGGATGTAGTGGTGCATGTGCACATAGAAAAATAAAGCAGATGAAAATATCACTCTGACTTTACAATTGTAGATAAGTAGATTCATGATGCTGGGATAAGAAGGAACATAATAGCTGTTTAAACCTTTTTATATTCTAGTGCCTTGATCTAGAGAGAATGTCTGTGAGCATAGAAGCAGGCTTCAGCATGCATAAATAAGAAAATAAATACCATTTGTTGGATGAGAGATTACTGGCATAAATCTGATAAGCATCAGAATACTAATCAGAGGATAGCTGTCAACCTGAATTGCACTGGCTTGAATGGGTTACATATCTGTACTATCTACATCCCGGCAGAATTATTTTTTGCAGAAGTATAGTTTTTATATGTGATCTATGATAGATTGAGAAACAGGTATCTTCATGAAAAAATAACAATAAATTCCAACACAATGAGGTCTTGTCACCAAATTATATAATGGGTTGATTAAAAATATGCACATATTTATTGCTACAGACATAAGGGTTTTAATATTATCATTGACAGTTGCTTCCTCATAAGACCTATAGTTTCCAGTATTTTAATGATGTATAGTATAATTTTTGAAATGCGGTTTTGCTTACAGTATGTACAGTTTATATATAAACTAGTACATTTATTCTCATCTTGGACAAGAAGGGAAGAAGTAGTAAAATATTTTGCTTGTAAAATACTTCTAAATTGTCTAGTGTTGTTTTGTGTGAATACCTATTTCCTTTATGTAATTCACAAAATAATTATTGGGATAGAAAGAACTCACTATATCTACCTATGGAAGGTAGTTACCATTTAATTTAAAAAAAGTATTGCTTTTTTTCATGTGGAATATGCTATCTACCAATCTAATCTCTTCCATTTCAATTGCTACAGGAAATATATGAACATCTGCATGCAAATATTTAGGAACTTCTGGTTAAATTGTATGTTTTATTGAATGCCTAAATCAGGGGTGTTAAACTGGTGGGCAGCAGGCTGGATGCATCATGCGCAGGCTATGCCCACCCCAGCTCTGTGAAGGGGGGAAGCATTGCGATACATCACATGATAGCAACATAACACCATGAGTTTGACCCCCGTGGCCAAAATGAACAGAAGTTGATACAACCTCAGCATGAGAAAAAAAAATAAAACATGACACCTTCTTGCAAATGTGGATGCATACTTGTTATTTCAATACAGTTGTGTACAGATTCACAATAAATTAATAGTAAACATGATAGGTGAAGAAGTTTGGATCATTTCAGTCAGTAGTTTGCAATACCCCATTTTCAGAAATAATAATATTCTAAGCTTCCTATGGCACCACACTCTTTCTTACCAAACCTTTCTAGCTTGGAAATACTATTAGGTTTCCTTGCATGGAGATTATGTGTGAGATCTTCCTACATATTTTCAATAACACTTTAATTGAGCCTTTGAAGATGCTTCCAAAACTTTTAACTTTCTTAGAATTTTTCAGAGATGTGTTAAGTGTTACTTTCTTGCTAAAATATCTACATTCTTTTAATTTTAATTTCTTTGCTTGCCTTGAACATTAGCTTTCAATATTCATATTAAATTGAATCCATTCTCTCACCTAAACAAAATTTCTGTGCCATTGACTGCTGCATGAACCCAAAGCAAAATAGAGGCACTTTACACTAAAGCAGTGACCATGCTAAGGCATTTAAATTACCTTTGCTTGTTTTTCGTCCACTGATCCATATTCCTGCAGGCAATAAAACAAAGGCTTATGTGTCCCAAAGCTTCTGCTTCTGATAAAGTCAACCTAGTAATATACAGTACATAGCAGTTTTTTAGGCTTGTAATATATTACCATTCATGTTCAGCACAACACAATCCCTCTAAGCAGACCATCTCTTTCTCTATCAGGATCCATAGAAGATAGTCTCACCATCTAGCTTTGGTGGGCTTGTCCTCCTGGCCTACCCTTAAAAAGTTTAAATGATTTTGGTCGCTCTGGAAGCACGTGAGCTTTCAGCAGGTGCAAAGCTGCTTAACCTGATGTGGTTTATGAGCCATCCTTTCTCTTCCCCGCAAATCTTATTTAACTGTTCACTTTTTGCCAAACACATCAGCCCATATTAGCTTCCTGTTTCTTCCTTTTCACAACAGCTATAAAAAGCATAAAAGGTTACTTTTTTTAGGTTAATATATCATGGTACTAGAGCAGAATATTTATCTGGATGATCATGTTCTAAGATGACAATATTCAGATGCATTATGTCACTGTGCGGAAAAAGTTCTCAATAGGGAAAGTGAATTTTCTAATGAATAGGACAGATTGAACCAAATGGAAATAAAAGTAATTTAGCCTTGGAGTTGACTTGCACCAAAGCCTATTGTAAGTTTTAGCAGAACATTTCCATGGCAACCCATGCACTCCCTCCTTTTACTAAGACATTTTTTCTCCTTGAAAATAGCAATAGTAGGGTAAGAAGCCAGCAGAGATCTATTACTTATGAATATGTACATCTGCATCATTCACCTAATTTCCTAAAAAGCATAAATATCAGTGCACCTTTTTTGTTTGCAGAGATGTCTCAATATCCTTTTGATGGGGTGCCATACTGCTTATATAATAAACACTGCAGTATGCCTTATTTTCTTTTTGTCCTGCATTTTGAGTTTTATATCACCATAAGTTATAAAAAGTATCAGCAGCCTTTAGTTTCTGCATATTATCTCAAGTGTCTCTGGACCGGGTATGTCATAAAACATTAAACAATTATATATTAGAAGTCCCAGGCCAAGGCACAAAACCAGATCTACTTGGCCTTCATCCTGTTCTGTGAAGGATGAATGTCCCAGAGGATAGAGGCCAAGGCAGAGTAGGCATGTCTCCTAGTCACCACCAACCAATATTCTTTGGTTGATGAGACCTGTACCATACACAAATTGACAGACCGAATTGGATGAATAGAAGATTGTCCATTAGGAAACCCAATCCCATGGTGTGAAGAGCTTTAAAAGTGATAACACCTTGAATTGTATCTGGAAGCACACTAGTAGCCAATGTAACTCACTCAGCAGTGTTGTAATGTGTTGAATATCCAACATTGTTTACTACCCACGCAGCCATACTCTGCACCAGTTAAAGCTTCCAAATGTTTTTCAAGAGCAGCCCTATGTAGAGCACATTGGACTAATCCAGACCAGGTCGTAATGGTATGAGAGAGAGTGGGCAAACCCTCCTGTTCAGGAAATAGGTGCAATTGGCGTACAAACCTAAGATATCCAAAGGTCATCTGCTCTTCTAGCAAAAAACATGAGTCCAGGAATACCCCAGGTTTTGCATCAAGTCTGTCTGGGCAGTGCCAGCACTCCAGGACCAATGGTGGAAATCATTGTCAGCAAAAGGCCCAAATAACCAAAGCTACCCAGCCTTCCTTGGTTTGAATCAAAACACATTGCATCCTATTCAGACTCATTTGACCAATATTTCCAGGTGCCTGGCATATGTATCAATATTAAAATGCTTTAAAAATGAAATAAATGAGTAGATGATCTATTCGCTTATCACCCTTAAGGTTAAGCAACCTTTTAGCAAAAGCAGAATTGCAAGCTGTATTCTAGTCAAATTTTCTAAAAAGATGCTATGCTATTTTAATTGCTAATAAAACTACTTAATTATTCTTTTATTCATATTACCATATTAATTTCTTGCAATGACAATAAAGAAAATAGACCTTTAGAATTTTTAAGGCTATCAAATTTATTATCATTCACAGATTACAGTACATTGGATGGATGATTCATGGCTCAAAATATTTATATCTGCCTGCAACTGTAGTTTATCAGAATTTAGTATTCATTCATTTATGAAATATACATGAACATACTGATAATAACAGTTGAGATTGAAAAATGGTTGTGAGGAAAAATAAAAAGTGCTTTTGCCAAAAAATGTATTCTTTATGAAAAAATCCCTTTACATTTTATGTTATAACTGTGGAGATATGTATACAATATCCTCATTGTTCAGGATTGAAAGAAATAATATTACTTGAACTTCATTTTACAAAAGAATAGTTGTTGACACTTTTGTCAGTTCAGTTTTTCTATAGTAATATAATAAGGTCATATACAGGTAGTCTTCAACTTACAACGAGAATTGAGCCCAAAATTTCAGTTGTTAAGTGAAATATTTGTTAAGTGAGTTTTGTCCCATTTTACAACATTGCCACAGTTGTTAAGTGAATCACTGCAGTTGATGTTAGTAACCCAGTTGTTAAGTAAATATGGCTTCTCCACTGACTTTGCTTGTCAGAAGCAAAAGGTGATCACGTGACCTTGGGATACAGCAACTGGTTCATAAATATGAACCAGTTGCCAAGCATCTGAATTTTGATCACATGATGCTGCAAAGGTCATAACTGAAAAATGGTAACAAGTCACATTTTTCAGTGCTGTTATAACTTTGAACTGTCATTAAACGAACTGTTATAAGTCGAGACTGCAAGAACAAATAAAGCATCTGCCATTGCCAGCAATATGTAGCAATAATATTTGTTCACTATAATTACTATAAGAAATCCTTTCAAAAATTAAAAATGTGGTGAAAGAGAATTATGGCAAGGTGACTAATAAAATATCGAATGTGGTGTCTGGCCTGTCAGAAATTATTATTAAAGTGGATTCCAAACTGGAAGAATTTAAATCAGAAGTCAACGTTAAAATTAAGGATACTGACTATAAAATTTCTGATGTTGATAATAAAATGCAGAGAGTTGAAAACGAAATTACGATGATGCAATTCAGGGCCATGGAATTCGCTATAAGGCTTAGAGGTATCAAAGAGAATGATAGACAAGATCTGAGACAGATTTGTGCTGATGCTCTGGCTGTGTTATTAAAAATCAATCCTGAAGTGATTTTTTATAAACTAGACAAAATTTACAGAGTGAATTCCTGGGTGGCCAGGCAAAGACAGTTGCCTAGAGATGTGGTGATATATTTTACAGATAGAACAATAAGAAATGATATTTTGCAAAAATCTTTTCTTTCCTCTGTGCAAGTGGAGAGAGCTCAAATTGGAATTTATAAAGAATTACCACCCAAGATGTTAAAAGATAGAAAAGATTTTGCTTTTTTGGTGAATGAACTGAAAAAACAACAAATACCATTCCGGTGGGATGCCCCAACTGGCATAATTTTGAAGTACAATGGAGAAAGACACCGATTGAATACTGTTGAGAAGGCCGAACACTTCTATTTTACTGTTTTTAAAGAGGGATCACCATCTCCACGTACATCTACAGTGTTGGAGATAAAGGAGAGTGACAAGGAGAAGCAATCTCATCAGGAGAAGGAAAAACAGTTTATGCAGGTGGAACCAGTGGAAGTGCAGGGTGCTACAGGAGGTTTTCTGGAGGAGCCCCTGTTAGAACCTTCCCCAATTTTGTCCACAAGAGATGTGGCTTTGGACCTAGCTCGGATGGCTGAAGCCAAAGATCAGCGTATAACTCGTGCAATTTCTAAGCAACTGAAAGAAAAGCAACAACAGGAAAGACAATACAAAAAGGGAGTTAAGAGTACTATACAAGAAAGTGAAGCCATGGGGGGAGCAAAGCCGAAGATCTCGGAAGATATTCGGCAATTCTGCTCGTCGCTTCAAAAAGATGCAGATGACAATTAAGTTCTTATCTTGGAATGTGAATGGACTGAATTCACCACAGAAAAGGAAGAAGTTATTTACATACTTGAGACAATTTAATAATGATATAATTTGTTTACAAGAAACTCATGTCAGAACACAAGATCAAAAATACTTGATAAATTCAAAATTAGGAACACATTTTATAGCTTCAACTTTGGAAAAAAAGAATGGTGTGGTCATTTATGTAAATAAAAGACTGTCAGCTAAAATTATAGAAGCAGATGAAGGCGGCAGGTTTATGGCAATTGAACTGCATACGGTAAATGGCCAAATTCTTCTGATTGGAATTTATGGTCCTAACCAACAACAGGATCATTTTTATAAAACTTTGCATACTAAAATATTGCAATGGGATTATAGATCTATTTTAATTATGGGAGATTGGAATGGAGTAATTGATTCCAAATTAGATAAAAAGAGCCTGGCGAAGACAAGGATTAGACTACCACAGACTTTTTTCAACATGAAAGAAGATTTGGAATTAAAAGATATCTGGAGAATATATAATCCAAAAGAATTGGACTATACTTTTTTTTCTGATAGACATAGATCTTTCTCTAGGATTGATTTTATTTTATTATCAGATGATTTACTTGTTAAGACAAAAAGAACAAAGATTTTTCCAAGAATTCTAACCGACCATAGCCCAGTATGGATAGAAATTGAGATTGAAAAGACTGAGAGAAGATCATGGAGATTAAATGAAAATTTGTTCAGATATGAAAAAAATATAATAGAACTTAAAAAGCAGATGAAAGGATTTTTTGAAATAAACTTGAATAAGGGTACCCCAATTGAAATTGTGTGGGATGTGAGTAAAGCGTATATGAAATTCATTTATATTCATTTATATGAATTCTAAACATAAACTGAATCGACAAAAGAAAAGATCTGAACTGGAAGTAGAAATAAAGAACAAAGAACAGTTACTTATTAAAAACCCAACAGATGAAAGAATACGTGGTGCTATAAAACTTTTGAAAGATCAATTCCAAATGCTTATGGCGGAACAAGCTGCAACAAATTTACAATATGCAAAGCATAACACATTCTGTAATGCCAATAAACCGGGCAGATGGTTGGCTTATACATTAAGGAAGAAGCAGAGTATGCGGACTATTGACAGTATCGATATTGGAGGGAAAGAAATTTCTCAACAAAAATTAATTAAGGAAATCTTTGTAGATTATTATACCAAATTATACGCTAAAGATGATATACAGAATGGATTTATAGAAAAATATTTAGAAAATAAAAGAGTTACAAAAATTACCAACCAACAAAAGGAAAGAATGAATCATCCTATAACAGTTGAGGAGATAATTGCAGCAATTAAACAATTGAAAACAGCTAAAGCTCCTGGAACGGATGGCTTGACTGCAGTGTATTATAAAACTTTGCAAGCAGAAATGGTGGAACAACTCAGAGACTTATTTTGTAATATACAACAAGGGGGTAAAATACCCCCATCATGGAAAACAGCTTACATTTCCTTGATACCAAAAGAGCAAGTAGGTCCTAAAAAACCGGAGAACTATAGACCAATATCTCTTCTGAATAATGACTATAAAATTTATGCAAAAGTACTAGCCAACAGGTTGATGCCAGTAATTCAAGAGGTGATTCATGATGATCAAGCGGGATTTATAGAGGGCAGATATATGAAGGACAATGTAAGGCAAGTTATAGATTTATTGGAATATCTTGAGAAGAATAAACAGATCCCTGCAGTGCTGGTTTTCTTGGATGCGGAGAAGGGTGGACTGGAATTTTCTATTAAAGACTTTAAAAAAGATGGACTTTGGGGATCAATTTATACAGACGGTTTCAGCAATTTACCAAGAGCAAAAGGCACAGATTATTATTAATGGAAGCTTGACAACAGACTTTAATATTGAAAAAGGAACAAGACAAGGTTGTCCGTTATCCCCATTGTTATTTATTTTAACACTAGAAGTTTTGTTGAATACAATACGGGATTCGAATATCTTGAAAGGTATAGTGATAAGGCAAGAGGATTACAGAATAAGGGCATTTGCAGATGATCTGGTTGTTACCCTAACACAGCCGATGGAATCAATAATCCAGATGAAAGACATTATAAAAGACTATGGCACAGTATCAGGATTTAGACTGAACCAGAAAAAAACTAAGATGATAGTTAAAAATATGACACAAGATCGAAAACATGAACTCGAAAGGAGGGCAGGTTTTGAGATTGTACCAAAGGTTAAATATCTAGGAGTTCAGGTTGCAGAATCAAATATGAAACTGTTTCAAAATAATTATGAGGTGTTGTGGCGAGATGCACAGAAAGATATGGAGACTTGGAAAAAACTGCAGCTGTCTTTACTTGGAAGAATAGCAGTAGTTAAGATGAACATTTTGCCAAGATTTCTTTTTTTGTTTCAAATGATTCCGGTGCTTAAAAGTGATAAACAATTGAAAGAATGGCAAAGTGGAGTGAATAAGTTTGTCTGGAATGAGAAAAAACCGAGAGTGAAATTGAAAATTATGCAAGATGTTCCAGAAAGGGGAGGTCTTAAACTTCTAAACCTACAGTTATATTATGAAGCAGCAGCTTTGACTCAAGCAAGTGATTGGTTTGGAAGGAAAAAGACTGGAATATTGAATATAGAAAGTTTTGATCTTGAATTTGGATGGCATGCTTACTTATTTTATGAAAACAAAGTGGATAAAGTATTTAAAAGCCATATACTTAGAGACTCTTTGATGAGAGTTTGGAAGAAGCACCGACTCAAATGGGATTACAAAATACCGCTATGGCTGGATCTTGGTCACATCATGTGGAATACAAATATAATGTCACTCGGGGGGGGGGTTATATAAAGAGGTTCTTTTTACAGATGCGGGCAGATGGCAACTGAAGACATTAGAGACACTGTTGGATGAAGGGATTAATTTAACTTGGTTACAGTATAATCAACTTCAACTGAGATGGAAAGAGGACCAAAAAATTGGTATTATGTTGCATGAGGAAGAATTGGTTAGACATATAAAAGAGAAAGGTCCAATGCATATTAAAAGGCTTTACAATGTTTTGTTAGAAAGGGATTCAGAAACTGAATTGGTTAAAGATTGTATGATTAAGTGGGCACAAAATTTTGCAGAACCAGTGATGTTGGAAACATGGGAAAAAATTTGGGTTCAGAATGTTAAATTTACACAGTCGCAGAATCTGAGGGAAAATTTTTATAAAATGTTTTATAGATGGCATTTAGATCCTAAAAAAATGTCGTGTATGTACCCTAATGTTCAGCCAAAATGTTGGAGATGTGATTGTTTAGATGCTACATATTATCATGTTTGGTGGACTTGTAAGAAAGTTAAGGCTTTTTGGATAAAAATTTGGTGGGTCATGCAGAATGTTTTGAAGAAAAAAATCAAATTTTCTCCACAATTGTTTTTACTGGCTATAGTTAAGGGTTTTACATTGGATGAAACAAAGTTGATATTGTATATGATAACAGCAGCAAGATTATTGATAGGTAAATATTGGAAAAATGAAGCTTTGCCCACTATCGAGGAATGGACTTTGAAGATGGCCAGTTTTGCAGAGATGGCGAAGATTTCAGCATACCTAAAAGACCGCTCACAAGAGACTTATGAATGGGAATGGAAAAAGTGGATAGATTATGTGCAGAACAAATATCAAACTGGGAAGTATCAAATAGCTTTTCACCGATAGTATTATATTAAGATAGAATTATTTGAATTTTGTGAAGATGAAAAATTATATGGGGGTGGAGGGGTTCAAGTTTTATATAAAGGGGATTTTGATGGGAGTATATTCTGTGGAAGTCCGGGGGGGGGGAGGGTTAGGGAGGGTTAGGTTGGGGAATCTGGGGTGGGTTGGGGGGGGAAATGGGGTGAAAATGTAATTGTAAAACTTTTGCAATAAAAAAAAATCCTTTCAAAAGAGACAAAGTTATTTCTTCAAATTCATTGCTTACAAAATTAATTGAGAGTTAATGTTGGGAAACTGCTTTACATTTTTTTGTGGAATACATATCTTTTTGAATATATAATATAGCTGGATACTAAAAATAGGATTTCATAATTTAAATATTACTGAGGAAAAGTATAATAATAAAAAAAACTGAGTCTGTTGTGGAAGACAGATAATCTGGTGATCTCCAGTTATTTTGGGATGCCGTTGATTATTGTTCATGTGGCCTGTGGCTAATGAAAATTGAAGCACAAAGCATTTGGAGAATACTAGGGTTTGTTCAGATTAAGTAAGCATAATTATGTTAAGTACATATACATTTTCAGGTTTGTAGTGATTTAATAGTGAAGTTTAAACAGCATAAACCCATGTGTATTATAATTACTGGTGTAGCTCGTACAACACCTGGTCCCTTATAAGCCTTAAATCAAGGTCACTGAAGCAGATCTATAAATCCAAGAAACATTAACTCAGGTACTGTATTTAGGCATTTGTTTTATCTGTCAGGTATTTAGAAAGCATTACTTGTTTTATAAGATTAAAATGGTTCTAAGGTAAAGTTATTTGGTGAACACAGCTGATTTTGTGCCTAAGGCAAAACTACCATAGAACTCAGTCTCCTGGTTTGCAGCCTGGTGTCTTAACTCGGCACCAAACTGGCTCTTGGAAGGATCTGACTGTACTATTTTGGCTAGAGTCTTGTCCAGAGAAAATCAAAATGGATTGTGCCCTGAAATGTAATACTTTATTGTTCACATATTAATAAACAATGTTACTGATAGTGATGTACATACAGCAGATAGGTACGTAGGCAGGCCTTAGACATGTGGATCTACATAGTTCTTTGATCATGTGATTAAAGTTCGTATCCCTTACTTATATCAACTCTCAGCAACTTTCTCATTAGATTCTTTTCAATGCTTTATATAAAAGATTAAGATACTAAATGACAGTATCTGAAAGAGGGCAGAGCGTTTTTTGATAGTAGTAAAGAATGGGCCTTGGAGGAAGAGGAAAATAAAAAGAATGAAAGATTGGTGAAAGAAGATAAATGAAAAAGTATACAAGATTAATCTCCCAACAGAATTAATGGCAAATATAGTATGTGTAATGAAAGATGATGTGGAAGTTAGATGAAACAGAGTAGAAAAATACGTAGAAGCCAAAAAAATGTGAAGTAATACTAATGAATATTTGCAAAAGATGCTTGGTGAAATTATGAAAGAAGATATGTATCAGAGGTGGGTTTCAGCAGGTTCTGACCAGTTCTGGAGAACCGGTAGTGGAAATTTTGAGCAGTTTGGAGAACCGGTAAATACCACCTCTGACCCAACCCCATATATTCTCTGCTTCCGGAGTCATAGCTGATCAGGAGGAAATAGAGATTTTACAGTATCCTTCCCCTGGAGTGGCGTGGGAATGGAGATTTTACAGTATCCTTCCCCAGCAAGCCACGCCCAACAAGCCCCACCCACAGAACCAATATTAAAAAAAATTGAAACCCACCACTGGTATGTATGAGAAAAATGCATGCATATATGTATGTAGATATATGAGAGCTAGCCTGGTATTGTGGTTGAGCCACTGGGCTAGAAGCCAGGAATATAAGTATAAGGGACAAAAGAAGAAAATAAGCAAAAGCAAACCTATAGAGGGACTTGAGTAAAGAGACAAAAAAAAAATCAAATTGGGAGTGCCACTTCACAAAGAAATCACCTGCCAGAAATTACAAGATGACACTCAATACTTCAAGAACACAAAGACTCCTTCAGATAATCTCAGAATTTACCAGTCTGAAAGGAAAGGTGACTCATCAGATATCCCAAATTCAAGTCATATAAAGCTAAGGCTTGAGCCTAGCTCCAGGGGCCTTGGCAGCCAGTCCATCTGCTTCAGACGTAAAACATATTGCCTGCTGCAACTGTAATCTGCCTGGTGCATGGGAATTTAACTCCAAAGAAGTGGCACAGTTGTTTAAAATAAAAATCAAGCACACATTTACTTATATGTAACTATCCACAGTCTGAGTTTGCCAAGCGTAACCCAGATTTTTTGAGATGGCAATACTTTATATGAGTAAGAGGTCCAGGCAATGGAGTTTTCCAGCAGAAACCTACAGAATGTACAGTATATAGTTTGTTCCTTTATACTTTTCCAGTAGCCTCATCAACATTCCATTCCAACTCAACCTTACTTGACCTAATCAGTGTTTTCTAATCTTAGCAATTTTAAAATTTGTGGATTTCAGTTCCCAGAATTCCCCAGTCAGCTTGTGATTGGGCAATAGTCCTCTGCATCCAGAAATTGACATAATATTACTATTATAATTATTCTACTATGTCAAAAAAATGATGTACTCACCATTTCTTATTATATAATAATCAAGAAAACTACATAATATGGAAAAAATTACTATATTTTGATAATTGACTGGCCTTAGCTACAAGACGTATGTTTACATCCTCAGGCTTAACCACTTGAAATTAGACCCTACATTTTGCATTGGATATTCAGTGTCATCTGTTTCAAAAGCTGCATTCAAGACAGTATAAAGATAGGTGGTATTATCTTCAAAAGGCACAAGAAATCTGTTACAGCAGTCTTTACAGTTTTAATATCAGATTTTTCAGGGCACCCAGAAGACTTGCTGGGAGACTACTTGAAGATGCAGGCAGGACAACCTAATAAACATGCTTTTCCTTTTTTTGAAACTATCAAGGCACATTGTACAAGAATTAAAAATCGCAACATTAACTGCAATTAATTTTTTTCAGTAGCCATCTCCCCCCTTAATATATTTTAGTACTACTATACCATGTGATCTCCAAACCCACATTCCTTCCTTCTATTTCATTATTTAGCTGAATCTTTGAGACAAAAAAATACTATGAAGGTAATTTACATAGTTCATAATGCTCATCTCAAGAGTGTGAAGGCACTGTCAACAGCTTCTCTTGCAACTTTATTACAAACTTATAGTATTATAAATGACATTTCTGTCCTAGGATGTTGCTCTTGGGCAAGACTTAACTACTCAAGAAATTGGAATGATTGGAATGTAATGTCTGCTTTTAATGAAAGCTAAATTATTAAGAACAATACTAATTTTTTGAAACATAATTTTTTGTAATAAATTCAAACATGTTAACTTATAAAGTTAGTGATCTCTTCAACAAATCAAGAAACAAATAAATGTAGAAAAACTTTTTGAGAACATATATTACTATTCCTATCTTAAACATCAAGTAAATGGTCTGTTTCTATGTTCAAATGTGTAAATATTAGAAAAGAAAAGTGAAAGTGGTGAAAAACATATAGTTCAGTATAATTCATGTCTTCTAACATTTGATTAATAACTGACAATCATTCAAATCCACACTAGTTCAGATAGGTATTTATAACTCCCTAATTCATTAACTATATTGATTGATTTGAATAATATTTCAGTCCAGACCAATGGATGGTCAATGGATGATTTTATAGATGTTAAATGGGAGGTGAGAGAATTAAACCTTGCAGGACTCAAAAATTTAGGACTGAGTCCTGTCCCCCTACCAATGCTTGCACCTGGTACTATCCCATCACAGCACAGACTCCTGACCCCCAATACTTGCACTCGGTCCAGGAAGATATGATATAGAATGATCTGATATAGACCTTTGAAAGGTCTATAAGGACCAGAAGAGGTGTGTTCCCTCCCTCACAAAAGAGATCCTTTACCACAATCAATATGACTAACATCCCATTATCTTATCTGAATAATATGGATGTAAATAATCCACTTCCTTGAGAGGTTTAGCTGACAAATAACTTTCTCAAAAACCTTCTCAAGAAAGGGAATGTTGGAGACTGGGTAATAGGTAGGTAGTCTTCTTAAAGTCATCTTTAAGTTTTCTTAAAGTTTACATCTGTCTTTTTCAAGTCTGATGGGAACATTCCCTCTTCCAAAGAAGTACCGACAATTACCTAGACTCTACTGTTTCTAAGTTCCTCAAAGATCAGAGTCATGAATCAAGGCCACAAGTGGCAGAAATCTTACTAGAGAGCATTGATTCCATTTCTTCTAAGTCCACATAATTTTATCTTCAAATAACTTACAGACTATCATTACTTGCTTCAACAGAATTGCCCACCTGGATAAACTTTGCTGGATGCCAATTAATTGATGAAAAATCAGTAATCAGATTGAATGTGTAGCAGTTAAGGCATTTGAATAGGAATGGAAAGATCCAGTTTCATATAAATCATGGAATTTTATTGGGTAATTTTGATTAATCATCTCACACATCTTAAGGATAAAAATTAGATGAAAGAATACTATAGAAGCCACTCTGAGCAGCTGGAGGAAAAATTGGATATAAATCAAATACATAAATAAAGGTAGTTGTCGATTTATGACTACAATTGAGCCCAAAATTTCCATTGCTGAGTGAGATATTTGTTAAGCGAGTTTTGCCTCATTTTACAACTTTTCTTGCCACATTGTTAAGTGAATCACTGCTGTTGTTACGTTAATAACAAAGTTATTAGGTGAATCTGGCTTCCCTATGGACTTTGCTTGTCAGAAGGTCACAAAAGGTGATCACAGGACCCTGCGATACTGCAACTGTCATAAATATGAGCCAATTGCCAAGCACCTGAATTTTTTTTTATTGAAAGAGTTTTACAAATACAGATTTTACCCCCTTTCCCCCCCTTTTCCCTCCCTAACCCTCCCATATCCTCCCCTACCCGCATGACTTCCCCAGGGTGAAATCCAAATCCAAATCACATTATATAATACTTTACCGTCCATCTACTCTACCCCCTGTGTACTATACATTTCTTCCTAACATACAACTATTCTACCCCATATATACTATGCATTTCTACACAACATTCAGCTAAAAGTTATCTGGTACTTCCATTTCTCCACTCCCGTACATAAATCTCTTGGATCCAGTCTTTTAGATATGCTGACATCTTCACGAAAAAACTGGCCATCTTCAGAGTCCATTCTTCGATAGTAAACATAACATCCCTTTCCCAGTATTAACTAATCAATAACCTGGCTATTATATACTATCACCTTATACAATATCAATTTTATTTCACCCAATAAAAAAACCTTAACTATACCCAATAAAAACAATTGAGGAGAAAATTGGAGTTTTTTCCTCAAAACATTTTATATAACCCACCAAATTTTTATCCAAAAACCTTCACTTTCTTGCAGGTATACATGATAATAGTAACATCCAAACAATCACCTCAGATTAATCCCTTCTTCCAACAGTATATTTAATGTCTTTAATTACCATCTGCCCCCATCATTGAAGAATACTTCCATATATAACCCCCCCCCCGAATGACTATATTTATATACCATATGATATGACCAAAATCCAACCACAACGGTCGTCTTTGATTTTTCTTCTGTAATGTCTTTCATCTAAATTGTTAATTCCATCAACCGTGTTAGGGTAACAACCAGATCGTCTGCAAGTGCCCTTGTTCTGTATTCCTCTTGCCTTATAGCTATTCCCTTCAACGCACTCATAGTCCATCTTTCACAAAGTTTGTAATAGAAAGTTTCAATTCACTCGATCACAGGCCTTCTCCTATCCAAAAACATCAGCACTGCAGTGATCTGTTTATTCCTCTCAAAATAGTCCAATAAATCTATAATTTGCTTCACATTATCTTTCATATATCTGCCTTCTATAAGTCCTGCTTAGTCATAATGAATCACCTCTTAAATAACTGGCAAATCTGTTGGCTAATACTTTTGCAAAAAAAATTTTTGATCCGTATTCAAGAGAAATATTAGTCTAAATTTTTTCTGATTTTGTAGAACCTGCTTCCTCTTAAGGGGGTATTTTACCCCCTTGTTATGTTCAGCTTGGCTTCTCCCATGGCTTTGAATTTTTGTGTTTTACCCTTGACTCCCTTCTTGTGTGGTGGCTTAGATCTCTGCTGTTGTTTTTCTAGAATATGTTTGTAGGCTGAAAGAGTTATATGCTGATCTTTAGCTTTATAGTCCCCTGTGACTCCTTGTATTTCCATTGTCTCCATCTCCATCTGCTTCCACTGGATTTCAATCTCTTGTTCAGCTTGCTTTTCTTTATCACCCTTCTGTGTTTCTAACACTGAAGATGTACATGGAAATGTTGGGCCAATTTTTAAAACATTTTAAAACATTTTAAAACATCCGCTTTTTCAATCGTATTTAGTCGATATCTCTCTCCTTGATACCTCAATATTATGCCAACTGGAGCATCCCATCTAAATAGAATTTGCTGTTTCTTTAATTCCATCACCAAAAATCCAAAATCCTTTCTGTCTCTTAACATCTTGGGTGGAAGCTCTTTATAAATCCCAATCTGCCTTCCGTCCACTTGTAAGGTAGAAACAAAAGACTTCTGCAGGATATCATTTCTTATTTTTTTATCTGTAAAGTAGATCATCACATCTCTAGGCAATTGCCTTTCCCTTGCCACCCAAGAATTTACTCTATAAACCTTGTCAATCTTGCAGAAAATCACATCAGGGCTGACCTTTAACATCACAGCCAAGGCATCAGCACAAACCCTTCTCAAATCCTCTCTGTTATTTTCCTTTATGCCTCTCAATCTTACAGCAAACTCCATAAGTCTAAATTGCATCATTGTCACTTCATTTTCAATCCTTTGCGTTTTATTGTCCACATTACAAATTTTATAATCAGCTTTCTTGATTTTGGATTCTACTTCTGAACTAAGTTCTTGCACTCTTTTATCAATTTGGACCACTACTTCTGAGAAGCCAGTTAAAACTGTCAGTATATCTTGCTTCACCTTGTCATACTTTTCTTGAACCACCTCCTTAATTTCCTGTTGAGATTTTTTAAATTTCTGATCCATAATTTCATCTTGTTTCATCAGAGCTGTAACAATAAATTCTTTCAATTCTTCAAAACCAGTCTCCTTTATCTGGCTGAAAGGCTGCTCTTGTGACTTATGAGTGGGGGAGCCCCCCCCCTACAGCTTTAATGCCTAGCTTTGTTTGCTGTAAAGCCATTCTGCCATGTAGTCTATCTTTTTCTGAAAAAGAAAAAAGGAAGTCTTCCCTCCCTTTTCACCACCACAAAGTCCTCTTAAAAATTTTCCCCAACTTTAATCAGTTAAGGGAAAAGGAATAGATCAAGATCTCTTTAAAAAAGATTTTTCCATTTTCTTCTAGCCAGCGCTGTTACTTTAAGTATTTTGTAGCGTATTGAAACAATCATGCAAATCCACTTTCGCTTTCAGCTTTTCCTACCGCTGAAGCCGGACACCATTTTAACAAACTTTCACTCTTTCTCCATTCTTTAAATTCAATCACAGGGCTAGTAGAAATACTTGCAGTTTTAAGTTTCAGGTCCAGATTCCACCCTGTTTATTTTGATGATTCTCTTTACTTTCGCTGATAAAGTTGGTCGCGTCGTCTGGCTCTGCTGGGTGCAGAGTTGTCCCCGGAGCCTGGAGCCTCAGCGAGCTGGATAGGGAGCCTCATCCTGCTTCCTCCCCAGAAGCAAAAAAAGCAATCTGGGGACTCCACAGGGGGCTCAACCTGATCTCGTCGGCTCTCCTCATGGTTCCTGTGGAACTTGGAGTTTTTCGAGCCACCTCTCAGCTGTAGAGGCGGTTCTTTACAGACGGCGGGGCTGGCAGTCTTGAGGAGACCGTCTAGCGACGACAGCAGCGCCAATCCCCAAGCACCTGAATTTTGATCACATGATTATGGGAATCAGTGGTGGAATTCAATTTTTTTTACTACCGGTTCTGTGGGCATGGCTTGGTGGGCTGGGTGTGGCATGGCAGGGGAAGGATTCTGCAAAATTTCCATTCCCACCCCACTCTGGGGCCAGCAAGAGGTGGTATTTGCTGGTTTTCCAAACTACTCAAAATTTTCGCTATCAGTTCTCCAGAACCAGTCAGAACCTGCTGAATAGCACCCCTCATGGGAATGCTGCAATGGTTGCAAGTGTGAAATAAATATTTTTTTCAGTGCTGCTGTAATTTCAAACAGCCTCTAGATGAATGATAGCAAGCTCTACCTGTAGTAGAACATTTCTTCTCTTAACTATTTCTCTTACTCAAAGCAGGTCTGAGACCCTACCAGTATTTAATTATATTCATTTCAATTTCTTTCATCTATAATTTAGGTATCTTTAGGCCTATTTCATTGCCTTCACTGAATTAAGAATCACTTTGTACATAGGAGACAAATTACATGGCGTGTGCAATACCATTATTATACAAATGCTATCTGCACTGGAAGCAACCAGATAAGAGGAGGATTTTATGTCATTATGCACATTATCATGTTGTCATTGTTTCTTGACAAGAAGTATTGAATGAACTTTGCTAAATAGGAAAAGTCATTCAGGACCAATTTTGTAAACTTCATTCATTCATAGAGACTACAGCAGTCACCAACTAAACTGCCTACAACATTCTCCAGACTCCTCTGGAATTCTTTGACATTTCTCAGTCTTGGAAGGCACATAGTATTAATAGGTTTGCTATTCTGTCTAAAATGATTTGTAATGTTTTCCTTACAAATGACCACATAATCTATTTATCCTCTTCTTCTTTATTTATGTATTGCACTTATATGCCTGCTGAACTTCAGCAGTGAACAAAACATCAAATTCAAAAAAAAAAGATAAAAACATCAAATAATACCATATTTGCTTTCTACATATCTTCTTAAATTACATTTGCCACCTATGAGTAAAATAAATTGGTAAAAAAACTTATCATCTTTATTCATTATCCAAGTTTTTATGACGCCACTGCCATGTCAACAATAATGCATGCTACAACTGAACTTTACAAGAAACTTACTGATAATTAATATTCTACCATAATATAAGGGTTCAAAGGAAAGCCTAAATAATGTTGTTATAGGTTCTTTTTTGTTAACATGGTCCTTTCCAGTGCAGTGAAATTCCATAATTCAAATCAACACATACACGAGGCCTCAGATTATTCCTCAAGATCCTCAATTAGTTTTTATCTGTAAATATAATGTGGGAAGAGTCACAACTTTATTTCTGATCCCAGAGTTCCCCCAGGACCCACACAACCTTCATACATCAAATATAGAAATGAGATACTATCCCAGTCTGATATGGATATACTTTATGAACTTGATTATGCTCAATTTACTGCATGCATTCTGAGAAAGATATCATTCCACAGAAACAAGAAAGGCACAAAAATGTAATTGGTTTGCCTTCATTTTTTTCGCATAAGAGACTATACTTTATTTAAAAAAAGAAAGAATAACACCAATGATTATTTTTATGTTAAGAAGTAAAACAGAAGGCATATATTTCAGATTAACATGGCTTTTAGCTCAGAAGTGCACTCTTTGTTGTGTAGCCAAAGATGGTAGAACCATTGTATAAACAGTTTTATATCAAAGGAACCGTGCTGTATGATATGCCTATGAATAACAAAAGGTATAACTAGAAAGCTGATAATAAATGGGTGTCTGAAATTCATTTTAAAAAATACAAAGTCTAGACTTCAAAACTATGTGTGCACTGAAGCAGGTTATTAAAGGCCACAGAGCTTCAATCAGAATGAATGTTGGCAGTTGCTTCCAAAGCTTTCTAAAAATACTATCCTCAACATTCTCAAGAGCAGGAAGGGCTTTGCATCTGCTGAAGAAATATAACTGCATATAACAGTCAACACACTTTACTTTTATTTAACTCAAAACTAAACTTGGCTAACAAAAAAGAATTTAATGGAGGTTGCTTTATTAAATATGTATTGTTTTAAACCATTTTCTAAATTCTAGAAATTTTATTTCTAAAGAAATAAAATTATTATTATTATTAAATGACATCCAAGTAACAAATGGGCAGATAAAACCTGGTGTCTGACAAATTCTGTGCAGAATATGTATATGTGCTGTAAAAGGACGATGAAATACAGTTGAAAATTACAAAATGCAAACCTTTCCAATCTGCAAACTAATTTTTATTCATGATAAAGTTAACAGGACTCAATTTATGCATTGTATAAGTGGTTTCAGTTGTTGGATGTAATTTTCTGGAATAATTTCATTTTATGAGTTTAACGAATAGGGATAAATTATGAACAATAGTAACAAAATGAACAAATTATATCTGGTTTTTTAAGCGTGCAAAAATAATGTTGAAAATTGTTTTCAGTGAGCTGTTTCAAGATCATAACAGTTTAGAATCCATTGTTTTTGCACCACTTAATATTACTAATTATTTTATTTGTGAATTTTGTATGACATTATTACAGGTAGTCCTTGACTTACGACCACAATTGAGCTCAAAGTTTATTTTGCAAAGTGAGAAATTTGATAAGTGAATTTTGCCCTGTTTACCACTTTTCTTGCCACATTTGTTAAGTGAATCACTGCCGTTGTTACATTAGTAATACAGTTGTTAAGTGAATCTGGTTTTCCCATTGACTTTGCTTGTTAGAAGGTGACAAAAGAGGATCATATGACACCAGGACACTGCAACCATCATAACTGTGAGTCAGTTGTCAAGTATCTGAATGTGACCATAGAGATGCTGAAACGGTCATAAATGTGAAAAATGGTCATAAATCACTCTTTTCAGTGCCATTGTAACTTCAAATGGTCACTAAGTGAACTGTTGTAAGTTAAGGACCACCTGTATTTACATTTGTGTTCTTATATATTCATGGGTATATATACCTAAACATATAATAATATTTCATACATTTGTCCAGCTATTCTAGTTATGGAAGATGAAATCACCAAAATTTTTAGAAAACCTTGCTTGTGAAAATCTGGTTTATGACAGAAAGTGTTAGTGCTGAATTATTTATTTTAAAGAAAGAATAATTATAGTCAGCAGAGATCATTTAGAATAAAATCTTTGACCCTCCTTACTAGAATGTTAGAAGATAAATAGATGAATAAAATAACATTCCCAATTCCCCCCCCCCAATGAGAGATAGTAAATTTCAGGGAGGATATTTGGGGGTAGAGTGAAGTAAAAAAATGTGATAGAATAGGAAGGCTTATCTTTGGCAGGAGTACTAATTTTCAAATTCCTGAGACCTTAGCCAAGATCTCACCTAGAAAAATAACACACTCCAGGTGGTCAGGAAGGTTCAACAGAGATTCCACTTCCTTAGGGTCTTGTGGAAAAATCAGGTGGAACAACAACTGATGACTTCCTTTTACTGGTCTACGATAGAAAGCGTCCTCGTATATTGTGTTATGGTATGGTATGTTGGCTTGACAGCCGCGGACAGAAGGGGACGTTGGCAATGCCTGATACGCCCCTTCTCGTTGAGTGGAGACAGCAGCCAGATGTGGGTTATGCTCATTGGTCAAATGTGGACTGAGCCTGTCAATTAATTATTAAATCCCGCCCCTATTCATAGGGATTCCAGCTTTGGTGAAGGAGGAAGACAGACTCTGAGTGTGGAAAGTAGAAAAAATAAACAAACTGTTAGATAAATTTTACTCTTAGTGCCCAGACTGATACTGGGTGGGACTGGCTGCTGTCTCCACTCAACGAGAAGGGGCGTATCAGGCATTGCCAACGTCCCCTTCTCCCTTGAGAGTGGAGACAGCAGCCAGATGTGGGACATACCCAAGTTCACTGTCCCAACTCATGGGAGGGAACAGTCTGGGCCGAAAAACTCCTCCCTGACCTCAACACCTTGTAATACTCTTCTCCCAAAATCAGCCTCTGCAGAGGCAAATTTATCTAATTTATAGTGTTTAACAAATGGAGAAGGAGAGGTCCAAGTAGCTGCTCTGCATATTTCAGACAATGAAGCCTTAGAAGCCTAAGCAGCTGTAGTTGCAGCACTTCTGGTGGAATGAGCTGTCACCTTGGTAGGAGGAGGCAAAGATCGCAGTTCGTATGCCATCTTAATCGTTGTTCGGATCCATCGACCTAACGTCGAAGAAGATACCTTATTCCTAATGAAGCTGGAAGATAGGAAATGAACATTGACTCTGTCCTACGAATATCAGCCGTCCTCTGGATGTATAACTTCAGTGCCCGTCTGACATCCAACATGTGTAATCTGTTTTCCAATGGATTGGAAGGTGAGGAATAAAAATCTGGTAAAACAATTTCCTGCAAACGATGAAAAGAAGATTTAATTTTAGGTATAAAAGTAGGATCCAATCTGAGGACCACTCTATCTACATGGAATACACATAAATCATCTCGGACCGACAATGCTGCAAGTTCTGAAATACGTCGCGCCGAAGTAATCGCGACTAGAAAAACAACTTTTTCTGACAATAGACGTAAACTGGTAGAGTCTATTGGTTCATATGGCGAACCCATAAGTGAATCCAACACAATTGAAAGTTCCCAAGAAGGGTATCGATGTATTACTGGTGGACAAAGGTTAGCTGCTCCTCTGAGAAAACGACGAATCATGGGATCTTGTGACAATGAATTATTGGAATTATATGTCAGGATAGATGAGATAGCAGCCACCTGTCTCTTGAGAGTGTTGGGAGAAAGTCCTTTTTCTAAACCAGCCTGTAAAAACATCAGTACCTGCAAAACAGAAGCTTGAAGAGCAGAAAAACCTTGGGTCTCACACCAAGATGTAAATGTGCGCCAAGTTGCTGAATAAATTCGTTGTGTTGATGACCGCCTAGATGCCTGCATGGTTCTAATTATTGGAGATCGAATGTGATTTCACTGGAGAGCATCCCGCTCAACCGCCATGCGGTCATCTGTAGCCATTGTGGTTCCGGATGTGTGATTACGCCCTGGCTGAGGCAATTCGTGATACATGGTATCCTCCAAGGAGGAGTCACTGATAAATTCATGAGGTCTGCAAACCATGACCTTCTTGGCCAATGTGGCGCTATTAGAATGATTTCCGCCCTTTCCAGTATTAGTTTCCGAGTTACCCTCGGAATTAGAGGAATTGGTGGAAAGGCGTACAACAGACCTTGTGGCCAAGGGGAGCGTAGAGCATCCACAGCTTCTGCAACGTTGAACGTTCTATCTTTTATGACCCTGGCCACAAGAGATCTCAACCCGGGTTACGATCCGGGTAGAGGAAAAACTTACCTTCAACTAAATCAAATATAGTTCCTAAATGAAGAATTCTAGTCGAGAGTTTCAGATGGCTTTCTCTATGTTAACAGAGAAGCTGTGTGAGGCCAGTGTCTGAATGGTAAATTGGAGATCTGAAATGTCCTGCTGAGGAGTTAAACAGAAGAGACTTAAACAGAGCCTGGGGAAATAGGCTCGTGAATGCAGGTTGATGTGGAGGTAAGCCCTCAACCTCCGACAACTCTGGTTCCTGAGGCTCCATCTCTTCCGATACAGAGTGTCTACTGACATAGGAGACAGATGGAGAATCTGAGCCCGCAAGTGAGAGGGCATCTTCCAAATCGACTCTGTCCAGCGAAGCTGAATAGTCCGAATGGACCGAATACACTGTAATCGGTCTGGCAGTCGAGAAAGTATGAGTCGACAGGGATCGCTGCCCCATTGCTGCAATCATACATTGAATGTCCTCTGGACGTAAAGGAGTAGAATCATGGTCTCAGGCTGGGCCGGCCTCTGTAGAGGCTTGAACCAGAGCAGAAGATACAGGTGAATGAACCACCAACCCAGCTGGAGTGCTATACTCCACAGCAGGGCCGGATTTTCCTATAGGCTAACTAGGCTTCAGCCTAGGGCCTCAAGATCAAGAGAGGCCTACATTCAAATTGTTAGCAAAATTAAAATTACACTTTCATTATAGGTGAAAGGGCCTCATAAGTGGAATAGCCTAGGGCCTCTTTTCATCTAAATCTGGCCCTGCTCCACAGCATTGATACCCCACAGGCGGGGGAGATCCCAATAAGTCAGCTGACTCAACTGACACCAGGAAGTCTTGCAGCAACATCTGATCTGGGGTCGGAGAGAGGTCATGTCTACGTTCCCCTGGAGAAACCCTGGCTGTTGTAGATGATGTAGGACCACTGTCCTTGGCCTTGACTACAGGTTTCCATAGAAGCTTTCCCTTGCGTCTAGCAGAAAACTTAGCCTGAGGTTTAATGGATACTCCATCCCCTTGCACATGCTTGGCATCTTACGCTTGGAAGCAACTGACTGTTCCCTTACTGTGGCCTGGTGGCCATGTTTTGACTTGTCCAGAGCCTTAGGCATGATAGGCCATATAACACCCAAGAAGTGGAAAATAGACTCCATGTTAAGCAAGGCAGTCCTGTATCAGGGGAATGTCAAATTCTAGATGTATTCTGAGATAAATATGCGAGGCAGCAACAGAGAAAAGAGAAGGCAATTAACCCCAAGCCTGTAAGGTGAAGCAATGTCTGCCAAAAGGGCTGAAGGCAAGGTTAGGCCAGGGTAGCAGGCACAGCCAGAAAGACTGGAGGCCTGAGAGAAGCTCAACGTGTCGCCTCGCCCCTAAACATAATGGCGGCCAGAACTGCCAACTCAGGGATCACAAAGCTCCGTTACTGATCAGAACAGCAATGTCAAACAGCTGAGATGTGGACCGGTAAGAGAAGTCAAAGAGTCGAGCAGGTATAAATTAGGGTGATTTTACATATCACCAAGCCCTTGTGATGTGACCACAAGTGGCAAACCACAGGGAGCGCGAAAACTCCACTTTGAAGCCGGCGGCAAGGTCAATCAGCTGAGAAGCGGTTAATAGTGACAGCGGGCAGAGCTTTGTTCATTTCCGCAGGAGAGAATCAGAACCTGGAGGAAAAGAACCGACAAGCGGTGATAGTCAGGGAGCGCAAAGACTCCACTCAGAACCCGGCAGCTAGTCTCAAACAGCTGAGAAGCGGCTCTATTGAATCTGCTGGAGAAAAGCTGTGCCTGAGTGAAAGGCTGACAAGCGGCGAGAGACAGGGAGTGCAAAAAACTCCACTAACAGTTATGCGGCTGGCAGTGACAAAAATGGCTGCCCAAAGACCGTGGGGAGTGCAAGACTCCGCAAAGAGAAGTCGCTGTTTAAAATGCAGGGCTCCACTGGCAAAGCCAGTGATTTTTAGCCACCCATGGGAGCGGAAAACTCCACCAACATACAGAAACTTACCAGTTCGATGAAAGGATGTCCAGCAAACAAAAGAATAGCCAAGTACGACATCCAAGGTCAAATCCAAACAATCAGGTATGAAAGAAAACAGTCTAACTCTGAAAACTGTCAGAGCTAGCTATCCACAAACTGTGCCACCGTAAGAGTGGGAGTGCTAGACTCCACATTATTGTTACTTCGAACAGGAGGAGGAGATCCCCATAAATCAGATGGCTCAACTAATAGTGGGAAATCTTGTATTGACATGTGATCCTGGGTCAGAGAGGAGGCATGTCTACATTCTCCTGGAGACCCAACCGTTATAGCCAATGGGGCAGAGCCAGTGCCTTTGTCTTTGCCAATAGTTTTTCTTAGTAGCTTCTCCTTGTGCTTAGGAAGAGCCTCAGAACAAGGCTTAATTGCTACTCCTTCCCCTTGTGTATGCTTGGAAGCTTCCATTTTAGAATCCACTGACTGCTCTCGCACTGTGGCACTAATTTTGACTTGGCCAGAGCCTTAGGCATGACTGGCCTTAATTAATCAATCGGGTTGAAAGGATCCCCTAAAATTTTATCAGCCCTGTAATAGGTCAACGTAAATTTAAAAGTAGTTTAAATTAATATAAACATGTTATAGATGTAAATTATATCTCCAACACCATTTCCAGTAGCCAGATGTGGCAGTCTTAGTTTATAAGGACAGAATATGCTTATAGCCAGTACAGAACTAAGGATTGGAGGCTTGATAGAAAAAAACTGTGCCCTTGCCCTTAAACAAAATGGCGGCCGAGCAGTCACCTAAGAACTCGAGCTGGCGTAACTGTCAAAAACTGAAGCACTGCTCAGTCTCAAATGAAGGCAGATCTGTCTTAAACAGTTTAATTTGGCCAAATAATCAAAGCACTGATAAACGGAGATAGCCAGAGAAAGTCAAGCCTCGTAGTCGAAAATGTTAATTAGCCTCAATCAGCTGTGAGGCAGTTTAAAATAGCAGGGAAAAACTCTGCGCTTTCTTAAAACTGCCGACAAGGGGCAAGAATCAGGGAGCGAGATAACTCCTCAAATGCAAAAGTTTATGGCTATAGTGAAATAGCATCATCCATATTAATCATATGTTGAATGTCCTCTGTGCGCCAATTGATTTGCGCTTGATCTCGAGCCTGGTCCACTTCATTAGAAGTTTGGATAGGAACAGAGGATGTAGGTGCATTAAGCACTGAGAACGTGGGACCGCTAGACTCCTCAGTAGTGGTTGTACCCATAACGGGATTAGAACCCCAAACTTCAGATGATTGAACTAAGAAACCTTAGAGTCAGTATAATTATTTCTTTTACGTGACTTTTTAACAGTCTTGTCCTGACTGATGACAGCACTGGGAGTCACCAAAGAATGTTTTGCGGTTGTGCGCATAGGAAGTACACATTCCTTTTGTTTCTGATTATGATCCTCCCTAAATGAAGCCTGTGATTGCTCTCTTACTGTGGCCTTTCGGCCATGTTTGGATTTTGAGATAGCTTTAGGCATAATAATAGATTGGGAATCAGACCAAATCTATAATCAGTAAAATGTAAGTTATTTAAAATATTTATTATTTTTCAATAGTTTGAAAGGATAGATAAAGGCTAATATGTTTAATGTTCTCAGGTAAATGTAAAATTCTAGCTGCGCCAGTAATCAAAATGGCGTTTCAGCACTCAACTGGCACAGCCTGATAGGCTGGAGGCTCTCAGGAATGGAACTTGAGTTATTGCCGGTATTCAAATGGCAACCGGCTCAACTGTCAATGTGAGCGCGAGGCTCAACTGTAAGGCAGAGATAAAATTCCAACAGTTAAAAGCCGTTAAGGTAACTATAAGTACCTATGTAGAATAATTATTAAATGAGGCTTTAATTGCTCTTGGGAGTGTAAATTGATATTGGGAGCGTGATTCTCCTCTTTCGGCTAGATTTGAAGCCGCAACTCAGCTCTAAGGAGCTGAAATCAATTTATGTTAGAAAAGGTTTTTAGATGATCTTGGGAGCGTGTAGACTCCTCTTTTCGGCTAAATTTTTAGCCGCATTTCAGCGCTAAACAGCTGAAATCAGTTAAAGTCAGCAGCAGCAAAGGGAGGCTGTTTTTAAAAGCGTCAAAGCCGACTTTGATGTAAAGATTGTAGCAGCAATCTGTAAAGCTGTGACTTTATTCAGTGGCCGACAAGCGGTTAGCATGAGGGAGTGCGAAACTCCACTTTAATGGTCAGCTTAAATTAGCTGTGACAAGGTGAGCGCAAGACTCAACAATTGGTTTTTTTGTTTTTTTTTGTTTTTTTTTGTTTTGTTTTTTGTTCTTGTTTTTTTTTTTTTACATTTAAAATAGCTTCTGCTGATAAAGGCAAAATTAAACCCCCCGCCCCCTTAAGGGAGCAGAATGCTCCAAGGAAATGATTAACTGACCAGTTTCAACGATGTTTTCTGATGCTGAAAGTAGAAAACGTCCTCAGATGTCCTAAGAATCTTCTGAAGTATAGGTGAATTAAATTAAAATGTTCAGTAGATAAAAGAACTGAAGAAATTAAGCAGAAATAACACTCTAACGCTGAAAAGCAGATAGAGCACACTTTCCACACAACTGTCCAGTCTGACGACTGAGCAAAAAAGCTGGAATCCCTAGGAATAGGGGCGGGATTTAATAATTAATTGACAGGCTCAGTCCACATTTGACCAATGAGCATAACCCACATCTGGCTGCTGTCTCCACTCTCAAGGGAGAAAGGCATTACAGAGGATGATGAGCACAGCACAAAAAATCATGGACTGCCCCCTGATTTAACTGGATGAAATTGCCAGGACACACTGCCTTAGCAAAGTGAGGAAAATCCTCAGGGATGATTCACACCCTGGTCGGCACGTCTTTACTTTCCTACCATCGGGCAGGAGATATAGAAGCATAGCCAAACGAACGAATAGGGTGAAAAATAGCTTTTATCTGTGGGCATACTTCTGAACGCAACATAACATCATAATTAGGTTTAATATGATAGACTTGCAGGGCCGGCACAATGTGCAATATGTTCATACCGGTGTAATCTAAAACAATGTTATATACATATATGTATATGGGAATGTGGGCTAGTTATTACTTACTTGGGTTTAGGGATTTCTTTTCCTTTTATTTTGAGTTATTGAGATGTATTCTGTGTTCAGTGGGGCTGCACCATGGGAGGCTCATTCAATCTCATTGTTGTGCATTGACAATAAACTTTGATTTGATTTTGATTTGATTTGAGTGACAGTTCTTAATATTTATTAATTTTCAAATGTGTTTCTTTCCTTTTCCTTTGCCATAGCAGTTGTAGAATACTACTCAATAAGTACTATCTAATTACTAGCAGTTTTTAACTCACAATTCCAATGAAATTTATTGTATCATTGAAAATAAAAAGAACATAAGAAAAGACTGCTGTCAATGGTAATAAAATCTCCAATTTCAAGGCATGAATGTATCTAAATGATTGTTTTCTTTTAAAAAATTAAAATAAGGTTTCTATACATAAAGAAATTACTTCACCAGAAACTTCATACTCAGAAACACAATTCTTCTCATTTATAAGGGGAAAAATTATTGGTGTCAATGACCAAAATTTTACTGGGATCAATGACATAATAACATTCAATGATGTAACACAGGCTTCACTTATATAGGTAAGCACAAATCATAAAATCTGTCATATCAATCTATCAACTTCATATTATGCATAACAAAATATAGGGATTTT
Organism: Pantherophis guttatus; assembly: GCF_059756535.1. NCBI lineage: Eukaryota > Metazoa > Chordata > Lepidosauria > Squamata > Colubridae > Pantherophis > Pantherophis guttatus. Next base: position 62,732,502 of record NC_142070.1, on the reverse strand, counting down.
GAGTTGGTTGAATATGTACTAGGATTATGAAGAGTGAAGGACCTAGTCAGGAATATATCCTTGGCATTTGATGCCAAAATAATTAAATATGAACATCTTTAACCTGCTGCCTCAAAGCTGCTATTGCATATTTCTATCTCAGTATAAAGTGTTGAATTAAAGAAAATTCAAAGAGTTCTAATTTATTGTCTATTGCTTTGGTGCAGGATGAGACAAAATTATTGATAAAAATTAAAGGAGTCAAACCTATAGAAACAAAATATATTTTAGTCCAGTGTGTCGAAATATGTAACCAAGCATTGTGTCAGTCCTTTTCATGCAGACTTCACAGTGATGAATTATGTTTGAGATAGAGTCAGAAAAAAGAGGGTGTGGCTCACTGACAAAGCCTTATAAGGCAGAAATAGCTATCTGAGTCTCCCAAATTGCAGCACAGAGTTGTTGCTTTTCAGCAAGATACAAAAAGCCCAGAAACTTGTGAATGAGATTTCACAGAACTAGGGCTGTGGAACAATTTAGCTTACGTAGGTAAAACCTGGCTAGAAAGAATATGCATATATATATATATATATATATATATATATATATATATATATATATGTGTGTGTGTGTGTGTGTGTGTGTGTGTGTGTGTGTGTGTGTGTGTGTGTGTAAATTTGATTTATATGCCGCCCTTCTCCGGAGACTCATGGAGGCTTACAATGCGCTAAGCAATAGCCTTCATACTTTTGTATATTTATACAAAATCAGCTTATTGCCCCTACAAACTGGGTCCTCATTTTACCTACCTTAGAAAGGATGGAAGGCTGAGTCAACCTTGAGCCTGGTGAGATTCAAACTTACAGTAATTGCAGACAGCTGGTGTTAATCACAATGCTTTTAGTCTGCTAAGCCACCAGACCCTTTTGTATTTGTAGAGAACCAGACTAATTAACACAATAAATTACAAAATTCATTTGATTTCTTGTTTCTAAACAAGTAACAGACAAAGCACAAACTTTGTGTAAAATGTCTAGTGAATTAATTAAGATAATAAATTGATTCTCTTTAAATGATTGATAGAAAGCTGTGAATTTTGACTCAAGCAAAGTAAGAATCTCTATATAAGTGATTTAGTACCAAATTAAATTAAAAAAATATCGATGTGGTTTTTCTTCTTTGCTATATCATTAGAAAGTATTTAAGACCATCCATTTAACAGATGATCTTAAAAGTTAAGAAACTTGAAAGCAAGCAATATGGAAAATGAGGTACAGTTTTCTGACTAACAAACTAAATGGGAAACTCAATACCTCAATAGTATTAACTGTTGTATTTACAGCTGCTGCTGCCCACATGAAGCAATCTTTCCCAAGGGCAATGATCAAAGCAATGGGCACAATGTAACATGGAATGGGACTTGACTCTTAACAATTTTACAGATTGTAAAAGATTGAATAGAAATGTGGGTAATAGAAGCTGCAGGTGTTCCTAAGAAGAGGCCCCAGGATCAAAAAATTTAAGAAATGCTGGATTGGGTTTCAAATTAGTCACTTCACATGAGAAGCTGTTTCATTTACACTGTTTTGCATACCACCTTGGATATCTATAATTCAGATATTTTCCAGTGATATTAATTGCCTCTATGGAATGTTATGTTCTCTTTGATGTCAGAGATGGCAAGCATCATTTCTCATTTGTTTATCTTTTTGAAGTAATTTGAGGAATTGCTTTACTCAAGCTTTAACATCAGCAACAAATTGATGAATAGATATTTAAGAACAAATTTGCATGTTAAAATTTTTCATTGAAACATTACTGATTCGTATCCCATTTCCTTTTTTTTTTAAATTACCAATTAGCATACTTTAAAGTATGTGCCATGGACACTGTGGATAGTTTCTACATATAATGTGATTTTTTTTCTTTAAAAAGTATTGTGTGCAGTCTTCAAATTTTAAGATTTTACTTATCTAGCAGCAGGCATTTATTCAGCAGCTATTTGCAGAATGGATGATCAAAATTTACTTAACTTTAGTAGAACAAATTTGGGGGCACAAAATATCCTGAAATACACAGGTTTTCTATAGCTCTCTTCTTAAAAAGATACAAACATTATAGAATACAACAACTGAAAAGAAAGCATGCATTTGGCACAAATGATCATGGAAACAACTTGGAATAGGCAGTCTTCACAGTTCTGTTCCTGAAGATCTTTGGGGGTAAAAATTACCTAACAGCTAAAATGTTTAGAAAAGTTAGGCATTTTAATGCATTCTGCACTAGTCATATCAGCTATTATATGTTTTCATAAGTGAGAGATTGATATATGGCCTACTATGCTATACTATATACTATACTATCCCATGCTGAAGGAAATCAACAACTGGCAGATGAACTGAATGTGTTTTACTGTAGGTTTGAGAGAAAACTCCTGCCACCCACCTCCACAATGTCCATCTCAGACACACCAACAACAGCTAAGCCTCCTACAACCTACCCCATCCCATTGGGCCCACCACCTCTTGTGATTAAAGAGAATGAGGTGCAAGGTCTATTTCATAGACAAAAGCCAGGAAAAGCACCAGGCCCAGACAAGATAACTCCTTCTTGCTTAAAAGCTTGTGCTGACCAACTGGCCCCCATCTTCAACCACATCTTTAATAAATCTCTAGAGATGTGCTATGTTCCTTCTTGCTTCAAATGCTCTACTATTATCCCAATGCTGAAGAAACCCTCCATCAAGGAACTGAACGACTTCAGACCAGTTGCTCTGACATCTGTTGTTTTGAAGACCTTTGAAAGACTAGTGCTGGCCTACCTGAAAACCATCACAGATCAGCTTAGACCCCTTACAATTTGCCTACTGAGCAAATAGATCGACAGATGATGCTCTGTCATTCTGCACAGACTCTGCACTACATTCTACAACATCTTGAATCTCCAAAGACCTATGCGAGAGTCCTCTTTGTAGACTTCAGCTCAGCATTCAATACCATCATTCCGAGGATCCGTTGGTGACGTCAGCGTGATAGGAACCGAGGGGACAGTGCTCCGTTCCTAGGTCCCAATTTTCGGTCTCAAAGCTGAATTTTTTAGCTCTATTGACCACGAAGAGGTCAATAGATAAAAGGGAAAATCCTGAGGACCTCGGGAGTATCAAAAATTGCCCCGAAGGTTCAAGGAAAGTCCCTTAATTCAGCCCGGAAAAAAACCAACCTCTTGTCGGTTGGCCAGAACGCTGACGGTTGCTTTAAAAAAAAGGGGAGTGAGGATCGAGCAAACAGCATCAATAAGAATAACTAATTACTCTTATTCTGAAACATTTAAATATTTAAAACATCGGATACATAACTAAAAAGAGAAACTGATCGGCAAAGCAGAATTGTTAAGAAGAAATGGAGTGAAAATATAACGGAGTGAGTTAACGAGGCTAATTGAAGTGTGAGGGGGCGAAACTGACAGGCAACGGAGCTGAGGCGATTTTGAGGAAGTGCAACGGAGAGGTGTGGATTGGAAATAAAACACATAGTTATAGATTTACCAGACAGAAATTGGGAAATAGACAAAGATTATTCATTTGGGGAAAGGAATACAGATCCAAGTGTTGGACTTATTTTAAAAAAAGAAGCGGAGGTGGTGCGGAGACAATAAAGAAGAGACGAAGAAGAAACAGTATCTAGTTTCGGGAGTGACTGTGAGGGATTTAAAAACTTTGTAACGGTGGCAGAGCTTCAGTGAACAGATACTGTAACTATATTAGAGTATTAACTTGCAAATAAATAAAAAACATTGAGGCTCTGGAAGAGGTGTTTAAAATATTTTTAGAAGGCAAATTGAAGGACTTTGGAAACAATTACAAACTAGACGACTGAAAAGACACAAAACCAAGTGAGGATTGCAAAGAATTCTGGAACCTAATACAACGAAAGAAATTTATTTTATTGTTTGAGAGACTTAATTTATTTGAATTATTTTAATTGAATTATTTTAATAATATTTTAAGTACTTTTAAGTACTTTTATCTATTTATTTGTTTATTTATGTAATACTTAATGTTTTAATATAGAATATAGTATATAATATTATAGCCCAAATAGCATAAGGTTTAGGATTATTTAAGTTTAAATGTTAAATATATACTTTTTAATATATTCTGGAACCTAATATAATGAAAGAAATTTATTTTATTGTTTGAGAGACTTAATTTATTTGAATTATTTTAATTGAATTATTTTAATAATATTTTAAGTACTTTTAAGTACTTTTATCTATTTATTTGTTTATTTATGTAATACTTAATGTTTTAATATAGAATATAGTATATAATATTATAGCCCAAATAGCATAAGGTTTAGGATTACTTAAGCTTAAATGTTAAATATATACTTTCTAATATAAGTAAGAAAAGTTGGAATATATAAGTTTTGAATAGATATAATAATATAACACATAGCATATCTGTTTTTTCTTATTTCTGTTTTATCTTGTTTTCCTATTCTAATAGTTTTTTATGTGACACAATTTAATATTAATTTAAAAATTGATATGGTGTTAAAAGAATGAATTGAAAATTGATTATTAATATTGATATATATTGATTTAAATAAGAATAAATTTATTAAAATTGATAAAATTTATTAGAGATATAACTAAAGATTTAATAGAACTTATTAGAATTAATAATATATTTAAATAGAATATTTAATTTAGAAACTGAAATATGACTTGCTGAGATATCATATTTTATCCCTGCTCCTCATTTAAATTTAATTAATCCCTCATATAATGATATTATAGTTTGAAATTTGACTGTATTTGAAAACTAAACAAGTGATATTGGCTTCTGTAATTATCAGAAGGAAAATCTTACTATATACTATAGACAGTGCGTGAAAATTTGGGAACTATTAAATTAGAAAATTAAGACGACAACTACTGGCTTATTAATAATGACAAAACCAGGTAAAAAGGCAATAGCCAATCAAGCAATGTCTATTACATCATCAGCACAACAGAAAACAATAGACACAATGTTACTTTCAGAAAAAGAGAAATCTCCTCAATCAATTAACATCAAAAACATTCACTCAGTATTATCAATGATACAAGAGAGTATGAACAAAACACAGGAATCAATTGCTGATAACCATCAAGAAAGTAGGAAAAACCATGAGGATTTGAAAATGGACATAGGTGAAATTAAGGATAATCTAAAAAAAATGGATAATAAGATGGAGAAAATTCAACAAAATATTGCTAAAAATGAACAAAGGATCCAAAATATTGAAGATAAGATGGGCAAAGTAGAAAAAAAGATAGAAGAGTCAGAATGTGCTCAAACAATAATAAACAAAGAACTGGAAGATTCAATTTCATTTTTAGAAATGGAAAAGGCGTTATTTTACCTAAGATTTCAAAATATAGTGGAAAACAGAGAGGAAGATTTGAGAGATGTAATGGTGGGAATTCTGGCTGAAGCAACGTTAAAGAATAAAGAAGAAATTAATAAGGAAATTGATGAAATTTATAGAGTATTCACAAATTACGCCCGAAGAAACAGGTTACCAAAAGAGGTTCATATTAGATTTGTAAGGAAGTTGGTGAAAGAGGAAATATACAAAAAAATGAGAGAAAAACCAATTATATATAAGGGAAAAGAAATAATTACATTAAAACAAATACCAAGAAGAATAAGAGAAACAAGGGAAAATTATAACTTTCTGACAACAGAATTACACAAACATAAAATAATGTTCCGGTGGTTAACGCCAGAGGGACTGCTTGTTTCATGGCAAGATAAAAAATATAAACTTGATACACTAGAGAAAGCACAGCAATTTTTTGATAGCAATTTTTTTCCTGAGGAAGAACAAGAATCTGAAACACAGCAAGAAATTGCAAATCAGGAGGACAAACCGAGAAAAATACAGCAAGAAGAAAGAAAAAGAGGGGAGAAAGAAAGAATGGAAAGAGAGGGAGCAAGGGATAAAATACAAATTACAGGAAAAAAACACTAGGAAAATAAGAACATCAAGAAAATAGAAATTTGAAATGGAGAAAGATTTAAAATTGATATCGATTAACATAAATGGACTAAACATTCCATCAAAGAGATCACGTATTTTTAGAAATTTACAAAAATTGAAGATAGATATTATAACATTACAAGAAGTTCATATTAAAAAACAACAACGTAGTTTATTAGAGAACAAAAGATTAGGAAAACTTTATACGGCACTAACAGAACAAAAAAAGAGAGGTATAGCAATGTACATCCGGAATCATATACAATCAAAGCAATTATTTGCAGATGAGGAGGGTAGGATGCTGATGGTTGAAATTGAAACAGAAAAGAAGAAGATATTACTAGTATCACTTTATGCACCAAATGGAACCCAAATTGATTATTTTAAAAAGATGCACAACAAAATTAAGGAACTGGAATACCAAAACATATGCATAATTGGAGATTTTAATGCAATTGTAAACATAGAGAAGGACTATAGGAGTTGTAAACATAATAAATCCAGGAAAAAAACACTTCCAGAAACATTTTATGATATAGTAGAAGAATTTCAATTACAAGATGCTTGGAGGGAACTTAATTATGATAAACAACAATACACATTCTATTCAAATCCACATCAATCGTGGTCCAGAATTGACATGGCTTGGATGACGGCAGAGCTTATAGCAGACATTAAACAAATAGAAATTACAACAAACACATGGGCTGATCATAGCCCCATTGAAATAACATGGAAGGGACACCAAAAGCGTAAAAGATGGATGATGGATAGAGATATTATAAATGACAAACAATATGTGGATATGATCCAAAAAGAATTGAAAATATTTCTACAAATTAATGTGAAAGAGCACACCAGTCTACAAAATCTATGGGACACAACCAAGGCATATATCAGAGGCTTAACAATTGCCTATACTGCACAAAAAAATAAAAACAAACAACAAATAAAACAAAATTTACAGACAATATTACATCAATATGAATTAGATCTACAGAAACAGCCATATAATCAAGAAATTAAGGAGAAAATAAATTTAACAAGGCATAAATTAAATCTGATCACAACAACAGAAATAGCAAGAAAAATAAAAATCGCTAAACAAAACCAATTTGAACATGCAAACAAAACTGGACGGTGGTTAGCATATAAATTGAAAATAGAAAAACAGAGGAATATTATAATACAGTTAAAAGATGTAGATGGTTGTTTATACCAGAATATTGAAGACAAAAAACGAATTGCAAAGGAATTTTTCAAAAACTTATACGCAAAGGAAGAGATTAGAGAAGAAAATATCATAGAATATTTAAATAAAATAAAGATTCAAGAATTAGAAGAAGAACATATAGAATTATTGAACAGACCAATCTCAATGTTAGAATTAATAGAAGCGAGAAAGAAACAAAAAAATAACAAGACACCGGGAACAGACGGTATACCGGCAGAGTTTTATAAGACATTCCAACAACCATTAGATGATATATTAATACAAGTTTTCAATGATGCATTAATGAAAGCTGAAATTCCAAAGTCATGGAATGAAACAATAATCACATTAATACCAAAACAAGATTCGGATCCCACGGAAATTAAAAATTATAGACCAATTTCTCTTCTCAATGTAGATTATAAACTATTCACATCAATTATAACACAGAGATTGAAAAATCTAGTCAAATACTATATACATCCTGATCAAAATGGTTTTATTCCTGGAAGACAAATTCATAACAATACAAGAACAATTATTGACACTCTGGAATTCTATGAGCAAAGATCGGAAAACCAGTTAGCTCTAATTTTCCTAGATGCACAAAAAGTGTTTGATAATCTCAACTGGACATTTCTATTAGCACAATTAGAAAAAATGAAATTTGGAGAAAGATTTATAAAAATGATTAAAAAGATATACAACACCCAAACAGCAAAAATACAAATTAATGGAGATACAACTGAACAATTTGATATAAAGAAAGAAGTGAGACAAGGATGCCCATTATCTCCTATATTGTTTATATTAACATTGGAAATATTACTAAAAGAAATCAGGAAAGATACAGAAATAACTGGACTAAAAATAAAAAATCAAGAATATAAACTGCAAGCCTTTGCGGATGATATAGTATTCATTTTAGATAAACCCATACAATCTGGACCAAAATTAATGATAAAAGTACAACAATATGGAGAAGTAGCGGGATTGAAAATTAATAAACAAAAAACTAAAATTATAACAAAGAATCTTAACAAGTATCAAAAAGAAGAATTGGAAAATATATTAGGGATACAAATAGCAAAGAAAGTTAAATACTTAGGAATATGGATTACAAACAAAATATCAACTTTGAAGGAAGACAATTATATTAAATTGGCTAAACAAATAGAAAAGGATTTGGAAAAATGGGCAAAACTCCAATTGTCTCTTTTAGGCAAAATCGCTACCATTAAAATGAATATTCTGCCAAGAGTGTTATACTTATTTAGGGTAATACCAGTAAACCCAGGAAGAACATATTTTAAAGATTTAGACAGAATAATATTAAAATTTATTTGGCAGGGAAAAAAAGCAAGAATCAAATTAAAACATCTACAAGACAAAAGAGAGAGGGGGGGAATGGGACTCCCTGATTGGCAGGGTTATTACAAAGCCTCAGCGTTAATATGGATAAAAGATTGGATCGAACTCAAAAACATAAGAACATTAATATTGGAAGGTTTTGATTTAACAAGAGGTTGGCATGCATATCTTTGGGGAGAGAAAATTACAAAACAAGAACAATTTCGCAAACATATTGTAAGAGATAATTTGCTTAAAATATGGAATGAAATCAGAAAATATCACTATGATAGGATTCCTAGGTGGACTTCCATAATGGAAGCACATATTTATCCAAATACAATAGATACAAATAAATTAAAAACATATAAGGACATCTTAAATGAAGAAGGAAAACTAAAAACAAGAGAAGAATTGAGAATGCAAAATGTGGAAATAGAGTGGTGGTCATATTTGCAATTAAAATCCAGATATAAATCTGATATGGAAAAAACTGGAATTCAAATGGAACCAAATCAGTTGGATAAAATTTTATTAGGCCCCAATGAGAAATTAATAACCAAAATTTATAATTTTCTATTGGAATATAAACTAGCAGAGGAAGTAGTTAAAGAGAATATGATCACATGGGTGACGAATTTTGGGTATGCAATAGAATTAAATAAGTGGGAAAATTTGTGGAAAAATATTAATAAATTAACATTATCTGTACCATACAAAGAAAATGCTTATAAATTGTTCTATAGGTGGCATCTACCACCGGCGCGAATTTCTAAAATGTTTCCCAGCACATCTCCACTCTGTTGGAAATGTAAAGCGCATAAAGGGACATACTATCATATATGGTGGTCATGTCCCAAAGCTAAAAAATTCTGGAACAATATAAAAATGCAACTGGAACAAATAATAACTCAAAAGGTGCCATTAAAGCCAGAAACTTATTTATTAGGAATACCTACAAGCAAATATGAAAAAGAAATAATATATTTAATAACACACATTTTGACTGCAGCAAGAATTATATACGCACAAAATTGGAAACAAGAAGAGGTCCCGACTCAAGAGAAATTAATATCCAAAATTATGGAATGCGCTGAGATGGATAAACTTACCAAGGAGATCCAAGGAAAAGAAGAATCTGAATATTATCTGGTCTGGCAAAAATGGTATAAATGGTTAGAGGGAAGTGAAAAAAAAAGAGACGAAGAAAGAAAGAAAAATTGAATAAAAGAAAAGATATCAATAGAGTAAAATAAATTTTTAAATCAAATGAAATTTAAGAAAGAGACACGAGATATCAATAAAATAATATCATTATATAAGGTGAGAGAAATATTGTATATTGAAGAATATAGGATATTGATATTGTAACAATTCAGATATTATAGGTAGATGTTATAAAGATGATGTTTGTTGTAAATTGTTTTACTTGCATTTATAAATGTATTATGTGGTTTCTTAAATTAATAAAAATTAAAAAAAAATACCATCATTCCAGATATTCTAACGAAACTAAATCAGCTAGCTGCACCTGACCACACTTGTAAATGGATCATAAGCTTCCTAACAGATAGGAAGCAGCAGGTGAAGCTAGGCAAAATCACATCTGATGCATGTACAATTAGCACAGGAACCCCCCAAGCTGTGTGCTCTCTCCACTTCTCTTCTCTCTCTATACCGATGACTGCATCTCAAAAGATCCCTCTGTTAAAGTACTGAAGTTTGCAGATGATACAACAGTGATTGGCCTCATTCGAGATGATGAATCTGCATAAAAACAGGAGGTTGAACAACTAGCCTTGTGGTGCAACCAGAACAACCTTGAATTAAATACACTCAAAAATGTAGATATGGGGGTAGATTTTAGGAGAAAACTTCCTATACTACCACCTCTTACAATACTAGACAACATAGTATCAACAGTAGAGACCTTCAAGTTTCTAGGTTCTATCATATATCAAGACTTAAAATGGACACCTAACATCAAAAACATCATCAAAAAAGCACAACAAAGAATGTTCTTTCTGTGCCAACTCAGAAAGCTCAAACTGCCCAAGTAGCTGCTGATTCAGTTCTACAGAGGAATTATTGAGTCTGTCATCTGCAGCTCTATAACTGTCTGGTTTGGCTCTACAACCAAACAAGACAGACACAGACTTCAATGGATAATTAGAACTGCAGAAAAAACAATTGCTACCAACCTGCCTTCCATTGAGGGCCTTTATACTGCATGAGTCAAAAAGAGGACTGTGAAAATATCTACAGACCCCTCACATCCTGAACAAAAATTGTTTCAACTTCTACCCTCAAAACGATGCCATAGGGCTCTGCACACCAGAACAACAAGACACAAGGACAGTTTTTCCCCAAATGCCAACACTCTGCTAAACAATTAGTTCCCATAACATTGTCAAATTAACTGCGACTGTAGTTAGACTGTAATACTAAGACTGTATTACTACTCTTCTTCTCATCCTTCCTAGTACCAATCCCTTCCCACTTATGGCTATATCCATGTGGCTTGTATCTTTACAATTTATATTGTTTTTATTATTTCCTAGTATGATTTGATTGCTTATTAGTATCCTATGACTATCACTAAGTGTTGTATCTTGATGAATATATTTTATTTTTTCTTTATGTACACTGAGAGAAAATGCACCAAAGACAAATCCCTTGTGTGTCCAATCACATTTGGCCAATAAAGAATTCTATTCTATTCTATTCTATTCTATTCTATTCTATTCTATTCTATTCTATTCTATTCTATTCTATTCTATTCTATTCTATTCTATTCTATTCTATTCTATTCTATTCCATTCCATTCCATTCCATTCCATTCCATTCCATTCTATTAGGAAAAAGATTAATTTTTAACATTCTTGTATGCAATAATATATACAGTGTGTCCAAAAGCCTAAATTAGATATTCTTCAAATCAAAAGCCTTATTGAAGTAAAATTTCATATATGCATCAGAATGGGAAAGGGGAATCGTTTTAAAAATGTCCAGATAGGTAGCATAAATTTTATTTTTATTTATTTTATTTATTAAATTTTTATACCGCCCTTCTCCCGAAGGACTCAGGGTGGTGAACAGCCAGGGTTAAAATACATGCAGTATAAAAGTTAAAATAATTTAAAAATAATTAAATCCAATTTGGCTTTCCAATTTTAAAACCCCTTACCCATAAAAATTAATCAATTAAAATTTTAAGCCAGCCCGGCTCGCTGAAACAAAAAAGTATTCAGAGCCCAGCGGAAAGTACGGAGGTCCGGGATCATTCGTATCCCTGGGGGTAGCTCATTCCAGAGGGCGGGTGCCCCCATAGAGAAGGCTCTCCCCCTGGGGGTCGCCAGTCGACATTGCTTGACCGACAGCACCCTGAGGAGACCCTCTCTGTGGGAGTGTATTGGCCGGTGGGAGGTTATCGGTGGTAGAAGGTGGTCTCGTAGATATCCAGGCCCTAAGCCATGGAGCACTTTAAAGGTAAGAACCAAAACCACTGGGAGCCAATGCAGCTCGTGCAGGAGAGATGTTACAGGGGAGCGCCATGTCGTCCCCATAATCACCCGCGTGGCTGCATTCTGGACCAATTGGAGCCTCCGGGTGCTCCTCAAGGGGAGCCCCATGTAGAGAGCATTACAGTAGTCGAGGCGGGAAGTAACGAGGGCATGAGTGACCGTGCATAAGGAGTCTCGATCCAGAAAGGGGCGTAACTGGCGTATCAGGGAACCTGATAAAAAGCCCCCCTGGCCACGGCCATCATATGTTCTTCTAAAGACAGCCGTACATCCAGGAGGACACCCAAGTTACGGGCCCTCTCCGTGGGGGCCAGTGACTCACCCTCAATAACCCCCATCGCCCCGATGGCATCAGCTGGCTATATTGGGACACCGGCAACCACAGCCACTCAGTCTTGGAGGGGTTGAGTCGGAGCCTGTTCCTCCCCATCCAGACCCGCACGGCCTCCAGGACATCACTTCAAGGGCATCATTGGGGTGGTCTGGGGTGGAGATGTACAGCTGAGTGTCGTCAGCATACCGATGGCACTGCACCCCAAAACCACAGATGATCTCACCCAGCAGCTTCACATAAATGTTGAACAGGAGAGGCGAGAGGACCGTGTTACAATTGAAAATACCTAACTTGTTTTCTGTAAATATGTATATTTGTATATATGTTATTGTGTGATGTCATTATGCTCCTTACCATTGGTCCCTACTTACCTTTTGCCCCACCTCCTCTGTATATAAGTCGTTGCTCCTGTCAGAACCTCTGCTGTCCAAATGTAATCCTGAGGAAGACAAGAAATAAATACCTTTATTATAAGAAAGGCTTCAGTCTTTTATATTGGGCCTGACCAGAATAATTAAACAAGTAACAAATTGGTAGCAAGAGGATGGTTTGGTAGGCCCAACCAAACATAAAAATGCAAGAATCACAAAAAGACAAAAGAAGACCTGCCACTAGATATATAACAAAAAGAATGGCAGCCCAACTGACTCCTGACAAAAACACAATAACTGAAGGCATGAAGAAACAAATACAACTACATGAAAATGAACTACTAACAAAACACAAACAATCACTAGCTGGAACAGAAGAAACCCCCTCAGCCTCAAACAAAGAAGGTGAAGTAAAAAGAAAAATACTAGAGTTAATAGAAACAACTACAGATGAATCAAATCTGCTTGTGAAACTCCACAGCCTAATAAACAATCACAGAACAGCAGCAGATGACCAAATCGAACATAATAAACAAGAAAAATCCAGGGTAAGAAAGTCAACCCCTGACTACAAAACTAACACTGAAGATGGCGATAGTTTCGCGCCTTTTTCATGGCAGCCATCTTGTCTACCTAATACTCCCAAAATGGCCGACCAATCATTAAAGGAATCCCAATTTTTAAATTACAAAGAGGGAAACAAAACCTACCAAGAAGATGCCTACCCGATTCCAGAAATAAATAAAAAACAACTATTTAACCAATATAACACTCAACCTACTGAACTTGAAATAGATAATGCCATGCAGGTGTTAACTGCAGCATTCGGGACTAAATTAAAAACACCAAGCACACAATCAGAAAATGCAAGAGAAATTTCTAAACTGACACCTATCAAAAGTCAAAAAGAACTAAACTATCTAAAAGAAGAACTAATCACCCGAAAAAAGACACACTGGCAACCATACTTACCTGCCGCAGAACACCTTGCTGAGCGACCCGATTTCACCGCCGATGATGGTCTGCATCGAGCTCCGCTTCCCAGCCGCATCGAGGAACATGGCCGCCAAGCCTCCGGTGGTGTTTTCTACGATCGCTGCAGTTCTGGAGACTTCCCGACGAGCTGGACGGCATCCTGGACATTATTCAGCCACCAGAAGCCTTCCGGAGACAAAGCCGAAGAACAGAAGGCCGACTGGGACTTCATCCTGGGAGCCGCAAGCACAGGATCCTCTCTCGTCGACTGCTGGGGAAGAATGAGGACTGAGCATGTGCAGAACGAACCTGCAAAGAAAAAAGAAGAAGACATAAATACAAGTCAGCACAGATCCAGCCAAAACATAGAGATAAGTAAATACAGACATGCCTCTACTGTACCTATGCCTTATTGCGAGTATGCTAAGGTCTTAAACCATGGACAGCTCCTGAATGTAAATAATTTCTCACAACACTCTGGGACACTACCTACAGACTTTATAAAATTAAAATTAGATGGAAGCAACTTAATGGAATGGAGCCAGTATTTACAAATTATATATTTGAGGGAAAACATTTTATTCTTTATTGATGATCCACCAGACAAACCTTGGATTTATTTTTATTTATTTATTTTTATTTATTTATTTATTTTAAATTTATATACCGCCCTTCTCCCTGAGGACTCAGGGCGGTGTACAGCCAGAATTAAAAAACATAAAATACAAATATTAAAAAACAACTAAAATATATATAAATTTGGCCCAAAATTAAAAATACAAACCAATTAAAACATTTAAAATTTCTTCTTAAGCCAGCCCGGCTTGCTGGAAAAAGTGGGTTTTAAGGGCACCGCAGAAGGCACTAAGGTCTTGGATTCTCCTTATCTCTGGGGGCAACTGATTCCAGAGGGTAGGTGCCCCCAGAGAGAAGGCCCTCCCCCTGGGGGTCACCAGCCTACATTGATTGGCTGATGGCACCCTGAGGAGGCCCTCTCTGTGGGAGCGCACGGGACGATGGGAGGTCATCGGTAGCAGCAGGCGGTCTCGAAGATAGCTAGGCCCGATGCCATGGAGCGCTTTAAAGGTGATAACCAGCACCTTGAAGCGCACCCGGAAGACCACTGGGAGCCAGTGCAGCTCGCGCAGGAGCGGTGTTACATGGGAGCATCATGCTGCTCCCATCACTACCCGCGCTGCTGCATTCTGGACCAGTTGGAGCCTCCGGGTGCTCTTCAAGGGGAGCCCCATGTAGAGAGTGTTGCAGTAGTCAAGGCGAGAGGTGACGAGGGCATGAGTGACTGTGCACAGGGAATCCCGATCAAGAAAGGGCCACAACTGGCGAATCAGGAGAACCTGACAAAAGGTCCCCCTGGTTACAGCTGTCAGATGTTCCTCTAAGGACAGCTGCATATCCAGGAGGACTCCCAGAATGCGAGCCCTTTCTGTGGGGGCCAAAGACTCGCCCCCAATAGTCAGTGATGGAGTCAACTGACTATATCGGGATGCCGGGAGCCACAGCCATTCAGTCTTGGAAGGGTTGAGCTTGAGCCTGTTCCTCCCCATCCAGATCCGCACAGTCTCCAGGCACTGGGACATCACTTCAAGGGCATCATTGGGGTGGCCTGGGGTGGAGATGTACAGCTGGGTGTCATCAGCGTACTGGTGGTATCTCACCCCGAAGCCACGGATGATCTCGCCCAGCGGCTTTACATAAATGTTGAACAGAAGGGGCAAGAGGACCGATCCCTGCAGCACTCCACAGATGAGAGGCCTCGAGGTCGACCTCTGCCCCCCTGCCAACACAAACTGCGACCGGTCGGAGAGAAAGGAGGAGAACCACCACAACACGGTGCCTCCCACCCCCAACTCTTCCAGCCGGTGCAGCATGATACCATGGTCGATGGTATCAAAAGCCGCTGAGAGATCTAACAGGACCAGAACAGAGGAGCAACCCTGTCCCGAGCCCTCCAGAGATCATCAACCAACGCGACCAATGCCATTTCCGTGCTGTGCCCAGACCTGAAACCTGACTGGAATGGATCTAGATAAGATGTTTCCTCCAGGAATTGTGGAAACTGTCGCGCGACCACACTCTCCACAACCTTCGCCATGAAGCGAAGGTTGGAGACAGGACGGTAGTTGGCCAATATTGCCGGATCCAGGGATGGCTTCTTGAGGAGAGGCCTCACCACCGCCTCCTTCAAGGCAGCGGGGAAGTGGCCCTCACTCAGCGAAGCGTTGATAACACCCTGGAGCCAGCCTCGTGTAACCTCCCGGGAAGCCAGTACCAACCAGGAGGGACACGGGTCCAGTAAACATGTGGCTGCACTAAGTCTCCCCAAAATCCTGTCCACATCATCGGGAGTCACAGAGTCAAACTCCTCCCAGATAACATTCTCAAGACTATTCCTCGTCACTCTGCCCTGATCTACCCAGTCAGAGTCCAAATCCCCCCGGATCTGAGCGATTTTGTCATACAGGTATTGTCCAAAATCCTCCGCCCTGCCTTCCAAGGGATCCTCCCGCACTCCCGGATGGAGCAGGGAGCGGGTCACCCTAAACAGGGTGGCCGGACGATTCCCTGATGACGCAATAGAGGCGGAAAAGTAATTAAACTTTGCCATCTTTATCGCCACTAGGTAGGTCTTAATACTTACCAGTGTTCGATCAGATTCAGCGAGACTGACCCTCCAACCGCTCTCCAGGCGTCTTTTCCGGCGCTTCATTTCCCTCAGCTCCTCGGTGAACCAAGGAGCCGCACGGGATCGGCACCGGGTCAGAGGCCGCAAAGGCACAACTCGGTCCAAGGCCCCACCAGCCGCCCGATCCCAGGCAGCTACCAGGTCCTCAGCCGAGTTATGTGCTAGAACCTCAGGAAATGGCCCAAGCTCCATCTGGAACCTCTCAGGATCCATCAGGTACCTGGGGCGGATCCATCTAATTGGATCCACCTCCCTGCGGTGGGGGGCAGCAGTTTGAAGATCTAGGCGAAGGAGTGAGTTGTCTGTCCATGACAAGGGTTCCATGTCTATATCCCCAATAACATGACCACTCAACCACTGGCCAGAGACAAAAATCAGGTCCAGAGTGTGACCTCCCCTGTGAGTAGGGCCATGAACTAACTGGGTCAGGTCCATGGCCGTCATGGAAGCCATGAACTCCCGAGCCACCTCAGATGTTTCACCAACGGATGGCAAGTTGAAATCACCCATGACTAAAAGCCTGGGTATATCTACTGCCACCGTGGCTATCACATCGAGTAGCTCAGGTAGGGCTGTTGCCACGTGGCAGGGAACCAGGTACGTAAGCAACAAGCCCATCTGAACCCCATGACCCCACCTCACAAGGAGGGACTCACATCCGTCTATCTGAGGCACAGTGGTCTCCCTCGGACCCAGATCCTCATTAATAATAACCGCCACCCCCCCTCCCCTCCCCTGGGCCCTCGGCTGATGGAATGCTCTGAAGCCTGGTGGGCACATTTCGACCAGAGGGACGCCGCCCTCTGGGCCCAACCAGGTCTCCGTAATACCTGCCAGGTCCGCTCCTCCCTCTTGAATAAGATCGTGAATGAGCGGGGCCTTATTTACCATGGACCTGGCATTGCACAGCATCAGCCGAAGGCCCAGATCCTGAGTATCTAAGCCACCTAGTGTCCGAGCGGAGCCTTGGGGACCGGGGCAAGCAATTGCTCTCAGATAGCAAGTGCGAGCCCCCGACACATGATATGGTCCCCTGCTCCCGCCATATCTGCCCCTCCCATTCACTGTGCTGATGGAAAATTCCTCCTCCGGATAGTCCTCCAGCCCCTCCCCAATCCCTCGATCTGCACCCTCCAAACCGTCCCCCTGTGCCGGGCTCGGCTCTGACCCTAGTGGGTTCGTTCCCCCAAACCCCTTGGTCTTCCTCCTGGTTCCCCTTAAAAAAATCATTATTCCCACCCCTTAAAAATTTCATTAAAAATTTACGTAGAAAACCCCTCAACCCCCTCTTCGCTGCATGCCATCTCTCGGGGTTCCAAGACCCGTCATCAAGATAGGCCCTTGATAACATGGAGGGCCAGGCCTGCGAGAGGGGGGAGTCTCGCAGTGCGAAGAGATCAGGGGATGAATACATCTTAAGGTTCCAAAAGTCTGTCTGGGGAAGATGGAAAGAGGCCAAGGATTCTTAATGATGGTTTAAAAAAAGTCCAGGGGAGAGAGTCCACCATTTCTGCCGGGGGTCAAACCGGACTCCACTGTCCTCCCACGACAGTGGAGAGGAGTCTCAGGCAGCTGTCCCAGAGGGCAATGACCCGGTCACCCTCTCACGGTGGCCAGTGTCAGCAGGTCTTATACAGTGGCAGCTGCAACAAGATGACTCCCTCGGTGCCCCCGCCCAGGCTCACATCTCTCCTCACAGCAAGTGGATGTTAATGTCAATAGGGCCGATGGAATTGCCGGAAACCGGAGGTCAGCTGTGGGCATACAAGGAGCTATTAAGTCCGGGTGCAAGAAAAATCTGGTCAGGGAGATAGTAATCCAGGCCGCGCCCACAAACCAGGCCGTGGCGGAAAAAAGAAAGAGGGAAGGAAGGGGGGTGGAGACAAACCAAGAGGGGGCGGGACAGTCCACACCATCTTCCAGCTCTTCCCAGCTCCCCCAGTCTCCACCAGATCTTCTTCCCCCCCTTAACTCCCAGATCTTCAATAAAGCCTCCAACCAGAGAGCTCCAAATTGATGGTTTGCACTCTCTCCCTCACAGCTGACAATAGAACTAGTTTGTAGAGGTCTAGATTAGAGGAGATTCAGGTGGGGCCCGGCAGTCCTCCCTCGGCATTGCCCCAGCGGACAGCATTTTATTCGTCGCCACCGCAGCCCTACGTCACCATCGCTGCTGGTAGCCTTCCCTTCGGGGGGGATGCTCCATCATCATCTCCGTACCCCCCCCTGCCGTTCCGGCCCTTGCTGGGGGGACATCGAGGTGAAAGAAACGCCGCCCCAATGCCGTCCCAACACCGTCCCTGCCACTGCTAGTTCTTCCAAGGGGGGGGGCAGCGACGCTCCAGCCCTTGCTGGGGGACATTGAGGCAAAAGAAACGCTGCCCCAATGCCGTCCCAATGCCGTCCCTGCCACTGCTAGTTCTTCCAAGGGGGGGGGGGCAGCGACGCTCCAACACTCCATCGCCACCACACTCCCACCCCCATTTCAGCCGTCACAAGGGGACCGCTGGGGAGACGCCAAGGCAGGAAGCACCGCCCGGCCGTACCTGAACCTCCTGTCAGCGTCGCCATAATCCCACGGCGCTCTTCAGGTCCAAACAGACACAGGAGTGACCCAGGACAGCCGAAAAGATCACAACAGGCTGTTCTCAGTATTCTCTTGCTGGGCCGGGGCTCATAGATAGAAAATTCAGCCCTCGAAGAATCCAAAACGGCCCTACATTGCCCCAGGCTTCAGGAGCCTCAGTCACAAACCGCCATCTTCGGGCATGCGCAGAAATAGACTGCCTCCATCATAAGGCTTATTATATATTAATTGCTTCTATTTCCCCAAGTATTTTTCCTAGTCTTGAACATAATCTAACCGTATCTGAAACATACCAAAAATTATTTAATTTGTTTTATAGCAAAAGTGTAGCCACAACTACTAGAATTTCAAGAGAATTCTATTCTGCCAGACTAAAACATGATACATCTATGAGTGAACATATCCTAAATCTGAATGCAACCAGAGCAGAGCTCATCCAAAGGGGGGAAAATATATCTGATAGCACTATGAAAAGCATTATAATCAATTCATTAGACACCAGCTGGGATAATTACATTACTTTACTTGATAGCTTAAGTTTAGAACATCTTACCTTAGAAAACCTTACCAATAAACTTATAGCTGAAGACAAACTTAGAAGGGAACGATCTGTACATCAAAGGGAAGGTAGAAATCAAAAAAGGACAGATTTCAGAATCAGAGACAGGTACCCACATGAATGCTCAATATGTGAATCTGAAAGACATCAAAAAAGAGACTGCCCCAAGAACGCAGGATATAGAGATACATATTATCGCAAAGATAGAAGAATACATTTCTTAGATAGAACTTCTCCTGACTACAGATATAAATGCAGGGAATCACCACATTCAAAAGAAAAGAAAATATACAGAGACAACCCTAGGGAAAACAAAAATGGATCACTATATGGAATAAAAGACAGTAATACATCAACATCAGATTCACTCAACACATGGCTCATCAACTCTGGAGCCACAAGCCACACAACTCACAATAGAAAAAATCCTCAACAACTTCACAGAAAGGGAATATTACATAAAAGTAGCAAACCAAAATGAAGTTTTAGTAAGAGGAGTAGGTGACACGCATATAAAAGGTATAGGAAAAATAGAGGAGGTGCTATTTATACCCGAAATTCCGAATAATATATTGGCAACTCTAAAACTAAGCATAGAAAATGGGGTAGAGACCACGTTCAAAAGTGGAAAAGTATTCATGACTAAAAACAACAGGAACATAGGCAAACTTTTCACTAATGAAGGACTAACATATCTACTACCACAAAATAATGAATTAATCTGTGCACACTATCAATTAAAAAACAAAGAGGCAGAGTCAGATAGTCATGAAGGGGATAATAATATACCAACTGTTGAAACCACTATATCAGAAAATTTACACAATGGTAAACTTATACACGACAACTGTACCCATTTACTCCACAGAAAGCTAGGACATGCAAGTTTCCCTGTTATACAGAAAATGTTAGAATGTTCCAAAGACTTAAAAATAAAAAATTGTAAAAATTATTTGGAATGCTCCGTATGCAATTCATCCAAGCTCAAAAACAAACCTAAGCCCAAAAAAGCCACTCGCACCACACAATCAATTTTTCAGTTAGTTCATATGGATGTTGTAGGCCCAATGAAACCTTCAATCAAATATAGAAAAAGATACTTTCTAACTATAGTCGATGATTACAGCAGGTTTGGGTTCGTGTACACCCTTAACCATAAAAGTGAAGTTTTCAAAAAATTCAAGTAATTCTTTAAAATGGTAGAAACTCAACATAATATTAAAATTAAACAAATAATGACCGACAGAGGGTCAGAATTTTTATCCAATGAATTTTCCAATTGGCTAAAATTACAGGGAATATTACACTTTAAATCTTGTCCCTTCTCACCCTTTCAAAATGGAGTCTCAGAGAGAAAGAACAGTTTGCTACAAACCATGGTTAAATGTGTGTTAGACGATGCTGGTTTAAACCAATCCTTCTGGGCTGAGGCCCTTACTTATTCTAATTATACTCTAAACCGCTTATGGTCAAGTGCAATCAACAAAACTCCATAGGAACTCATGTATGGCAAAAAACCAAAAATTGGGCATTTACACATATTTGGCGTAACTGCTGATGTATACGTACCTAGACAATTGAGACACAAAGGAGAGAAAGTATCCAAAAGACTAATATTCATGGGGTACGAATCAGGAATCAAGGGATATCGCTTCATTGACAAAAATAACCATTTCATTGTGTCTAGAACTGCCGTGTTCCATGAACATGCAAATTGGTCAAAAATACACCTCAACGAGATATACCCAGAATCAGAAAACACTACACACACACAGAAAACATTATTCACCAGATACCAACCCCAAAATTATAACGACAAACAAACCCAAATATCCAAAAATAATTAATGATGAATGGAAGAAAGGACATCCTATATTGAAGGTAGACCCACTAACTGAAAGCGAAGCTATGTATATGCATAGCAATGAACAACCTCCTGATAGACCCATTAGATCAAATAGGGGTACAATTCCAAAAAGATTTGATGATTACATACTATCTCTCCATGCAAAAAATCTGACACCCAATACATAGGATGATATACTTAAATTACCTCTAGAAGAGAAAAATAAGTGGGAGGAAGCAATGAGAAAGGAGATGGACAGTTTGAAGGAACTAAACGTATACTCACCAGCAGATCTTCCCACAGAAAAGTCCCCCATTGGTACTAAATGGATATTTAAAATCAAAGAGCTAGACGATGGCAAATTACTATATAAAGCTAGGTTAGTAGCTCAAGGATTTGCCCAAAGATTCCCTGATGACTATGAAGACACATACTCTCCAACTGTTAGAGCAGAAAGTGTAAAGACTGCATTAGTATTAGCTTCCATTTTAAATTTAGACGTATATCAGTTTGATGTACAAACTGCATATCTACATGCTGATCTTGATAAAGAAATATATGTGAAGGCACCCCCAGGAAAAAATACAAAAAAGGGAGAGATTTGGCTATTAAATAAGAGTCTTTACGGATTAAAACAGTCTGGTAAACGATGGTATGAATGTCTGTCAAAAATACTTAAAGATATGGGTTTTATAGCTACTTCATCTGATCTATGTTTTTTCACTAAAAGAAAGAATAATTCTATTGAATATGTACTGATCTATGTTGACGACATATTGTATTTTGGACATGATAAAATCAAATGTGATGAATTTGCTGAACAATTGGGTAAACATTTCAACTTAAAAATATTAGGAAAGGTAAACAAATATTTAGGAGTCCAAATTTTTTATTTATTTATTTATTTATTTTTTATTGAAAAGTTGTCGAGTCCTACCGGAGCTCGCCATCGATGGGGGGTGTGGGAGACGAAGGAGTGGAGATAAGCAGCCGCAGCGAACACACAAACAGTTCCTGGATAGCAGCATTCAGGACAATGATTGATGACGTTGCCAGGCCTCTCCGATTCTGCTGTCCTCGCTGCTCTGGTGCTCGCAGCTGTTACTGTTAAGGGAGTGGGGGGTGCTTGATTGATAATCACCGGATGTATGTTTAAGGGGCTGAGTTTTTGTTAAATAGTGCTGTGGTGTGATTACACCCAGCGCTGACTTTGAACCAAAACACCGACTTGTACTTTACTTTTGACTGCAAGCTTATCATTGCCAAAGTAAACCCTGATTCTCTGTGCGTTACTGGTGATTATTTCCTATCGCAGTTCTGAACGAACGACAAGCCGAGAGAAAGTCAGCGCTTGGTTCCTTTTTGCAAGAGGTGAGGATTCCCTGTGGCTTTGCAGCAAAGGGGGATATGGCAGAAGGGACGGCCTTGGAAGAGCAGGAGTGTGGTGGAGATGTGGAGGGGGAGGAACCACTGATAGAGGAGGTGAAGGAGAGTGTGGAACAGTTGGCAGTGAAACCAAAAGTCAAGCAACCCAAGAGCGCCCCACCCCGACCGGAGGAGGAGAGTTTTCCAGGACAACGGGCTCGGATGAGGGATTGGTGGCACAGCTCTGTTCTCCTTGGGCCGTGGATGCCAACGCCCCCTCGCTTGGGAGCGTCTTTCCAGGGCTGGAGGGAAAGACGATGGACTGAGGAGGATGAAGGGGATTGGGGGTATCCTGCCTCATCTGGTCCCAGCACCATGGATATGCTACGTGAGCGTTTTGGGGAATCTGGATTTCGTGACGCCCCATCCTGGCAGCCCTGGGTTGCAGGGCTGGAGCCTCCAGGTTCTTCTTGGCAGGATACAGGGGTGACTGCTTCGGAGACCCAATTCCGGCTCACAAGTCCTAAATTGAGGATGGAGCGGACTTCTAGACGATCCATGGACCAACCCCCTCCAGAACAAGACCAAGGTGCCTCGTTGGGAGACCTTGGAGCCGGTCCTGAGCCCCAACCAACGCAATTGGCAGGGGGCTTACCTGTTGGGGGTCACGGGGCGACGAGGGACCGACCTAGGCAGGACAGGAGAGCGACTGGAGCAGCGAGGACCCCAGGCCCCATGCCTTGGCCTCCGGGGGGCCCGCCGGGG
This sequence comes from Pantherophis guttatus, assembly GCF_059756535.1. NCBI lineage: Eukaryota > Metazoa > Chordata > Lepidosauria > Squamata > Colubridae > Pantherophis > Pantherophis guttatus. The sequence continues at coordinate 62,708,901 of NC_142070.1, read as the reverse complement.
CTGTGGGTCCCGCAGGCCGTTTGGGGACCGCCTGCCCTGCAGACTTCCTTTGACGGAAGCCCTGAACGAGTGGCTCTTTTCTTAAACCAGGTGATAAGCCATATGGACCAATATGGACAGTGGTATCCTTCCCAGTGGGCTATGGTGGTTGCTGTTATGGGGGTCCTGACGGGAGAAACGGCTGAGTGGGTGGCAGGCCTCCATGCTAAACATGCAAGGGAACTCGTGGACATGGGACGATTTCTGGAGGCTCTTCGTGCCAGATTTGAAGACGAAACAAGCGCCCAGGTTGCAGAGCGGGATTTGTTTGCGCTTAAGCAACGGGGCGTACCAGCAAAGGAATATGTACAGGAGTTCCGAAAGATTGCGGCTCGGTTGGTGGGGTGGCCAGAACGTCTTCTGGTGCACCAATTCCATAAAGGACTAGACCGTGATTTACGGCAAGCCTGCGTGTACCGGGGCTTGCCCCCCAAGTTGAGTGTGTGGTACAAGGCAGCCATCGAATTGGACGTCGGTCTCCGAGAATTCCGTATACGGGGTGAAGGGGTTGCAAGTCAAGGAAAACAACCAGCAGAACGCACACAAACACCCAAGGAGACTAAACCGAATGCTGGCTCCGGCTTGGGGGAAAGGATCCAGCGGCCTGCATTTCGTTGCTTCAGATGTAATCGCCTTGGTCATCGAGCAGCTGACTGTCCTCATCCCATGCCCCGCAACGCGGACCAAAACCCCCCTCCTAGAGCTGTGTTGAGAGGCAGAGGCCAACCAACATCCGAACAGTCCCAAATGACTCGAACATCCTGTATGGAGAGGGATCCCCTGGCTACAGATACTAAGAAAGTGGTGGGGGAAAAATTCCCGATTGTGGCTGGGGATAGTGATGACAACGATGAGGACCCACACGACCCGATGGTGAGCGACCCCATCCGACCTTTCGTGGTACCAGTCGTACTCCGAAACCCACGGGCAACCACTGGACACCGATATGAGGCATTGATTGATTCAGGGTGTACTCGTTGTTTAATTCGTAGGGCAATAGTTGACAAACTTGGGCTGCGGGTTGTGCGGTTGAGAACCCCTATTACATTTGAACAAATGGATGGTTCATTGCTGGGAGGGGCACCAGTAACTCATATAACAGAAAAGGTGCACTTCGATATTGGGGAGCACACCGAAACTATTCGGTTTATTATAGTGGAGATAATGTTAGAACCAGTGATTTTAGGATTAGCATGGTTGGACAAGTGGGCTCCTACGATATGGTGGGAAGGGGGTTTTCGCAAACTTCGATTACCGTTGGGACCTCCCCCTGCCAAGGAGGAAAAGGAGCCAGCAGGGGGAATAGAAGCAGAGAGCCCACCAGCAGACACGACGTATCCTAATGTGTATAGGGATCTTGCCAGAGTTTTTAGTGAGGAGGAATGTGAGACCCTGCCCCCTCACCGGCCTATGGATTGCAGTATTGAGTTAATACCCGGGGCGAAGCTACCCAAGCCCCGGATGTATTCAATGACACAACCCGAACTAAAAGAATTACGAAAATATATAGACAAGAACTTGGCCCGGGGTTTTATCACACCTAGTTGATCAAAGATGGCTGCCCCTGTCCTGTTTCGTGGGAAGAAAGATGGGGGTTTACGCTTATGCGTTGACTTCAGAGATCTCAATGCAGTGTGTGTGGAGCCCCTCTATCCACTTCCCTTAATGAAGGACCTGTTAGTTGCCCTAGCCACCGGTCGTATCTTTACGAAACTCGACCTACGCGAAGCGTATTATAGGATACGAATTAAACCAGGGGATGAGTGGAAAACAACATTCAATTGTCCCTTGGGAAGCTATCAGTTCCAGGTCATGCCGTTCGGACTACAGGGCGCCCCTGCGGTGTTCATGCAGTTCATCAATGAAGTGCTGCATGAACATCTGTACAGGGGTGTCCTTGTATATTTGGATGACATCTTAATTTACACGCAAACTGAAGAGGAACATATATCTCTGGTCCGACAGGTCTTAGACAAATTGTTAGCTGCTAGGCTGTACGTGAAACTATCCAAATGTGAGTTTCACAAAAAGAGGATAGATTATCTAGGCTATAGAATATCAGAGAGCGGGGTAGAGATGGATCCCAAAAAAGTCCAGGCAGTGCTTGAATGGCAGGCCCCGAGAACCAGAAAGCAATTACAGAGCTTTCCAGGCTTTGCAAACTTCTATCGGCAGTTCATTCCCAGATTTGCTGAAATAACCCTACCACTAACGGATCTGTTATGGACCAAACCGGCCACGGCTAAACCAAAGCCGGGACAAGTGTTGACGTGTTCGTCAGCGTGTCAAATGGCTTTCGAGCAGTTAAAAACACTCTTTGCTCAAGAACCAGTACTCAAGCATCCAGACCCAACGCAGGCATTCGTAGTCCAGGCAGATGCTAGCGACGTGGCTGTAGGAGCAGTACTCCTACAAAGAACACAGCAGGGAGGGTTACAACCTTGTGCCTATACATCTAAAAAGTTAACCACGACAGAGTGGGCATGGGCGATCTGGGAAAAAGAGGCATTCGCGGTCTGTTGGGCGTTGATGACATGGCGACATCTCTTGGAGGGGGCGTCTCATCCTTTTGAGGTATGGACGGACCATAAAAACTTAGAAGCCTTACAAACGCCCAGGCGACTATCTCCCAAACAGATAAGGTGGGCACAATATTTTCAGCGTTTCTCTTTCCGGTTGCGGTATGTTCCTGCTGGGAAAAACTTCCTGGCTGATGCGCTGTCCCGGATGCCACAGTATAATAGCAAGCGAGAGGAAGTGATAGAACCTCTAATTGCACCTTCCCAAACCCTATTAAGACTTACAGAAGTAGATGGTCACTTACGTACCGAGTTTAAAACAGCTTTACAACATGATCAATGGGTAATCCAAAACCCCTCTATAATGATGGAATAGCGTGGAGGGAGAATAGAATATATGTTCCAGAACGTTTATGGAACGTAGTGTTATGCAGGTGCCATGATGCCAAATCAGCAGGCCATTTTGGGTATTTAAAAACTTTACACCTTGTGAGGAGGCAATTCTGGTGGCCACGAATGCGTAAGGACATAGAAACATACGTAAAAGGTTGCACAATCTGTGCAACCGCCAAACCCTGGTCTGGACGACCGTTAGGACTATTACAGACAGTCGCGAATCCTAGCAGGCCTTGGGAAGAGATCGCTATGGATTTCATAGTCGATCTCCCCCCTAGCCATGGCCACACTGTAATTTGGACGGTGGTAGATCTGTTTTCGAAACAGGCCCACTTTGTGCCATGTAAAAGCATACTATCCGCGCGACAATTAACCGAACTCTTTTTGCAACATATCTATCGTCTCCATGGAGCACCTAAGAGGATTATATCCGACCGCGGTGTTCAATTCACCTCTAAGTTTTGGAGATGATTTGTCCGTTTAATTGGGTCCTCTCAAGGGTTAAGTTCAGCATTCCACCAGAGCACTAATGGGGCGGCTGAACGGGCCAATGCCATGGTCGAAAGATATATCAGATGCTACGTTTCTTACCAGCAGACGAATTGGTCAGGACTCCTGCCTTTCGCCGAAGTGGCATATAACAACATACCCCACCGCAGTACTGGGTTCTCCCCTTTCCAAGTAATATATGGCCGAGAGTTTTCAGCCATTCCAGAGTTAGATCCCCCTATGACAGACGGTGACACGCCACGCGGTTGGGCCGATAAAATTAGTCATGTATGGCCAAGTGTAAAAACAGCATTACAAAAGGCAGCAGACGAGTACAAAAAATATGCAGACAAGAAAAGAGCTGATCCAAAACCATTCCGGATAGGAGACAAAGTATACTTATCTACGAAATACCTTAAACTCCGACTGCCCAGTAAAAAATTAGGACCTAAATATATAGGACCATTTCCCATAACACAAGTCATCAATCCCGTAACCGTAGCTCTTAAACTTCCCCCTCTGTTTAGTAGGATACATCCCGTATTCCATAGCAGTTTGGTGAAACCGGTGACGATAGAAAGGCCAGGTACCTCGACTACTCCACCGGGTCCCGTGCATACCAACCAATATGAGATAGACCGAATATTGGACTCCAGGGTTCGTAGGGGGATGTTACAATATCTTGTGCGGTGGAAAGGATACCCTGTAACACAGGCCTCGTGGGTGGCAGCACCCGATGTTCACGCTGCCCGATTGATACAACGGTTCCATCGGAAATACCCAGACAAACCTAATGCAGGATCGTAACAGTGACTAACATTTGTATGCTTTCTATTTATAGGTGAGCTCCTGGTAGGGGGGCCGCCTGTCGAGTCCTACCGGAGCTCGCCATCGATGGGGTGTGTGGGAGACGAAGGAGTGGAGATAAGCAGCCGCAGCGAACACACAAACAGTTCCTGGATAGCAGCATTCAGGACAATGATTGATGACGTTGCCAGGCCTCTCCGATTCTGCTGTCCTCGCTGCTCTGGTGCTCGCAGCTGTTACTGTTAAGGGAGTGGGGGGTGCTTGATTGATAATCACCGGATGTATGTTTAAGGGGCTGAGTTTTTGTTAAATAGCGCTGTGGTGTGATTACACCCAGCGCTGACTTTGAACCAAAACACCGACTTGTACTTTACTTTTGACTGCAAGCTTATCATTGCCAAAGTAAACCCTGATTCTCTGTGCGTTACTGGTGATTATTTCCTATCGCAGTTCTGAATGAATGACAAGCCGAGAAAAGTTTTATAAAAAATACAAACATTTTCACCCCCCCCCACCCTTCCCCCCTCAACCCCCCCTCCCCTTCCCACCCTCCCTTCCCCTCCCTCCCCCCACCCCCCTCCCTAGACTTCCCAGAATGAGCACAGTGTATAGCATTCACAAACCAAGAACTAAAATGTGCTAACAAATTATTACATTTCATGTTCTCCCTAGGTCCTTAACTCCTTATAACTCAGAAAAAACAAACATAAACTACTTAATATTATTTCATTCATAAGCTATATGAATCTTCTTATTCGGATACTTCTTCTGTATGTAATCAATCCATTTTCTCCATTCCGATATATATCTCTCATTTGAATGGTCTTTAAGGTATGATAAAATTTTTGCCATTTCCGCCAAATGCACAACTTTTAATGTCCATTCCTCAATAGTAGGTGGATCTTCCTTCTTCCAGTACTGTGCCACCAGTAACCTGGCAGCTGTTATTAAGTTCAAAACCAGCTTAGTCTCTATTACAGTACAATCCGTAACTATTCCCAACAGAAAAAACTGTGGTGTAAATTTAATTTTTTTCTTCAAAATATTTTGAATAATCCACCATATTTTTATCCAAAAAGCCTTAATCTTTTTACATGTCCACCATATATGAAAATATGTAGCACTCTCACATCGCCAACACTTGGGTTGTAAATTTGGATACATACAAGCTAGTTTTTTGGTGTCTAAATGCCATCTATAAAACATTTTGTAAAAATTCTCCCTTAAATTTTGTGCTTGTGTAAATCTTACATTTCTAACCCATATCTTTTCCCATGTTTCCATCATTATTGGTTCACCTACATTTTGTGCCCATTTTATCATACAATCCTTGACTAAGTCTGTTTCTGAATCTATTTCCAATAATGCATTGTACAACCTTTTTATGTGCATTTGACCTTCATCTCTTATTTGCTTTATCAAATTCTCATCCTGCTGCAAAATACCAATTTTTTGATCTTCTCTCCATCTGGCCAGCAGCTGTCCATATTGAAACCAAGTCTTAATAATCCCTTCTTCTTTTAATTGTTCCATGGATTTTAACTGTAGTCTGACTCCTTCCTTATAAAGGAGTTCCTTATATGTAATCTTATCTTGCTTTTGCTCTAAATTTATGTTCTCTATCGCGTGTCTGGGTACTGTCCATATTGGTAACCTATCATTTAGTTTATATTTATACTTTTTCCAGACACGCAATAGAGCATTTCTTAAGATATGACTTTTAAAAGTCTTATCTACTTTCTTATCATACACTAAGTAAGCATGCCAGCCATAAACCAAACCATATCCTTCAATATTCAATATCTTTTCCTCCGTTAAGTTTATCCAATCTGTGATTGCTGAGAGGGCAGCAGCTTCATAATACAATCTTAAATTGGGCATCTTAAGACCACCTCTTTCTCTAGTATCTTGCAATATCTTTTGTTTGACTCGTGGTTTCTTTCCTGCCCACACAAACTTATTTATGCCCTTCTGCCATTCCTTCAAGTTCTCATCTTTTTTAAGTATAGGTATCATTTGAAAGAGAAATAGAAATTTTAGTAAAATATTCATTTTTACAGCAGCTATCCTTCCCAGCAAAGACAGTTGTAGTTTTTTCCAGTTATCCAACTCTTTCTGTATTTTGTGCCATAATGGTTCATAGTTATACTGATATAATTTCGTATTTGCAGTCATAATATAGACCCCCAGATATTTAACCTTCTTAACTACTTCAAATCCTGTTAACCTTTCTATCTCTTCTTTTTGGCTCCTAACCATATTTTTAGCTATTATTTTTGTTTTAGCTGCATTTATTTTAAAACCAGATACTTGTCCATATAAGCAGGTTATATCCATCAAGGCTGTAATCGATTGTACCGGTTGGGTTAAGGTAACAATCAGGTCATCCGCAAATGCTCGTACCTTGTATTCATGCTGTCTAATTTTAATTCCCTTAATTGTATTCATCTCGTGTATCTTGTTTAATAAAATTTTCTTCATACCTAAACAAATTATCATTTAACCTCCAGGACCTCCTAGGCCCTTTCTCATACTCCAATTCCAGCCAAACTGGACTATGGTCTGTCAATGTTCTTGAGCAAATCTTCGTATTTTTCACCCTAGATAAAAGATCGTTAGTAATTAATATAAAATCAATCCTTGAAAAGGATTGATGTCTATCTGAAAAAAAAGTAAAATCTTTTTCTTCCAGGTTTCTTTCACGCCAGATATCTCTCAACTCCCAGTCATCCATCATTTCCCAAAACGCTTTGGGCAATTTTGCTCTTGTTGATACATTTTGTTTAGGTCCCATCTTGTCTTTTTTAACATCCAAAACACCATTCCAATCGCCTAACAGGATACAAGTTTTATATGCCCAGTGTGTCAATTTTGAATGTAGTAAATTATAAAAGTTTTCTTGTTGTTGATTCGGGGCATAAACTCCGATTACAAGTATTTTTTCTCCTTTTACTAAAAGTTCTATCGCTAAAAATCTTCCTTGATCGTCTGCTTCAATTAATTTAGCAACTAAGTCTCTTTTCAAATATATAACTATACCATTTTTCTTTTCTGGTGCTGCTGCTACGTAAGATGTACCAAGTCTTGCATTAATCAGATATTTTTGATCTTGTATTCTTATATGAGTCTCTTGTAAGCAAATTACTTCATTCTTAAATTGCTTAAGATAGTGAAATATTTTTCTTCTTTTCTATGGAGAATTCAAGCCATTAACGTTCCAAGTCAAAAATCTAGTTCCCATCTCTGGGCTTTTGGAGCCTCTGAAGCAAGTCCTGATGCTCTGATCTCATTTGAGTTTTAGGTCTTGCTCCCCCCACTGCTCCTGTTCTAGTAGTATCTTGAATCATTTCTTGAGTTGCCATCTGGGATTGTTGCTGTCTTAATTCTTCCTTGAGTCTAGCTGTCACCGATCTGGTCTGTCTTTGATCCTTTGGTAACTGCGAGAAATCAATCAGCGCCAACTCTTGAGTAGCCATTTGAATTTGTATTTCTTCTTGATCAGCCAAAGCTCCCCCCTGAACTACTGTCAAGAGCTCTTCTGTCTCAGCTTCCATTACTTCTTTCTTTCTTTTGCCTTCTGGTGATTTAGTTGATTTGGGTGTGCCAGCCTTTAATACATTAGTATGAAAATCTCTTGCTTTCCAAATTGTATTAAGCCAATATCTCTCTCCCGAATAAGTCACCACAAGTCCAGTTGGCACCTCCCATCTGTACTGTATCTGACGTTTTCTCAGTTCATCCACCAGAAAGGCATACTCCCTTCTAGCTCTCAAGATCTTAGGGGGGATTTCTTTCATTGTCATTACTTCCTGGCCTTCCACCCGAAGCTTGTTTTTAAAAGTAGCCTGTAAAATTTCGTTGCGTACTCTCCTTGTAGTAAAATATATCACAATGTCTCTTGGTAAATGTTTCTGTCTAGCAATCCAGGAGTTAACACGGTACAGCTTGTCCATCTGCCAGCCCAGATCATTTTTGGACTCCCCCACCAGCGGTGCCAATGCCTCAGACATCATTTCTCTCAAATTCTCTTGTTTATTCTCCTTCACCCCTCTAAATCTTAAAGCAAATTCCATATCTCTGTATTGTACCATTATTACATTGTCTTCAGCCCTTTGAATTCTGTTTTGAGCTTCTCCTATTTTGCTATCCAAAATTTCAGAAGATTGTTTAATTTCCTCAACTCTGTCATCCACCATCTCAATATTGCCTGCCAGACACTTAAATGCCATTAATATATCATCCCTAATCCCCTGATTGCGAATTGCAATCTCATCTGACACAGCCTGTATCTTTTCATTAGTTTCCTTAATTTTTTCATTAGTTTCCTTAATTTTTTCATCAATCACATCAACAATTTTATTTTGGGTGATTTGGAGAGCTTGTTGCAACATTTCCAACGTTAAAGTCTGTGGATCCGCTGGAGGAGCAGAAACTTGTGATCTAGGAATATGAGCTGGGGAGCTACCAGCACTCCCAGTTCCTTTAGTAGGAACAGTTTTTACAGACTTTGAGGCCATTTCCAGTTTGAAATTAGTCTTTATATTTACTCAGAGTCAAAAAGAAGAGTTCCTCAAAAGATTTCCCAATGTTAATTAACGTTTAAAATCCTCCTTCTATCAGCACAAAAGCTTTTTTTTTCCCAAGCGAAGGGCTGCCAGCAAAACGAAACTTTTCCTAACTTTCCGTTTCCCCCGCCCTTTCAAGCTTCAATCGCCATATTGTTGCAAAGTACTAAGTGATTACTTCCGAAGGAGGCTCTAGGCATTGGAGTTAGGTAAAAAATACTTGCAGTCTGATTTCTCCTTGCTCGTTCCGCCTGCTGTTAGTTCAAGATGTTAATTCCCTCATTTCCATTCAGCAAGATTGGTCGCGGCTTCTAATTCTGCTAATTAGCTAATTAGCGCAGACGTCCCTGGTCTGGAGCGGCTTGACAGGCTTTTAGGGAGCGCGCGCCCTTCGCGCCCCAGGATTTTTCCTAGGGCGTTCGGGGGGGTTCTACCTCCACCTGCCTGCTCTTCTCTCTCCCCTTTGCCTGGGGAGAGAATTTCAAGCCTCCAGACAGCGTTTGTCGGCTGTTCTGGGGCTTTAACGGAGCCAGGGAGCAGACGCTCTCAAAAGAACATCTTTCGAGGCTCGCGGAGCCAGCGGAAATCCAAGAGTCCAAATTGATAAAACTGATAAGGGGTTCAAATTGTCCCAAAAAGAAAAAATGATAGAACTTATACAAAAGTGCAATATGATAAACTCAAAAACTTGCGAGACACCCATGTCAACTGACTTCAATAGAAACATCCACAATGAACACGAGCCATTCAAAGAAAACACTTTGTATAGCTCTATTATTGGATCATTACTGTATATTTCTAATTGGACCAGACCAGATATCACCCTTGCTGTTAATCTGTTGTCAAGACATGTAAGTAGCCCTAGCGTATATCATTGGGAAGGAATCAAAAGAATTCTAAGATATCTGAAATCTAGTGCTGATGTCTGTTTATATTTAGAACCATTCATTTCTGAAAAGCCAACTTTGACATGTTATGCTGATGCAGACTGGGCTGGAGACCCAAAGAGCCGAAAAAGTACCTCTGGTTATGTTTTCCTTATAAATGGTTGCACGGTACATTGGTATACTGGCAAACAAAATTTAATTGCCACCTCTACAGCAGAAGCCGAATATGTTTGCCTATCTAAAGCAGTTAATAACCTAACCTGGTTTGATGATTTGTTGTCTAATATATGGGATGAACCCATTTATCCAATTATCATTAATGAAGATAATAAAGCAGCAATAGATATATCGGCTTCCGAGGCAATAGGCCAAAGATCTCGACATATCGATATCAAATATAAACATGTGAGACAATTATCGAGTATAGGATTTATTAAAACTGTTCACTGCGATACTAATGAACAAATTGCTGACATTCTCACTAAACCCTTAGCAACCAAACAACATGTATATTTAACTTCTAAACTTAATGTACTTATATAAAATTAATAATTTACTATTAGTTAGGTATTTTAGAGGGGGATTTGTTACAATTGAAAATACCTAACTTGTTTTCTGTAAATATGTATATTTGTATATATGTTATTGTGTGATGTCATTATGCTCCTTGCCATTGGTCCCTACTTACCTTTTGCCCCGCCTCCTCTGTATATAAGTCGTTGCTCCTGTTAGAACCTCTGCTGTCCAAATGTAATCCTGAGGAAGACAAGAAATAAATACCTTTATTATAAGAAAGGCTTCAGTCTTTTATATTGGGCCTGACCAGAATAATTAAACAAGTAACAGACCGACCCTTGTGGCACCCAACAAACAAGGTGCCTTGAGGTCGACCTCTGCCCCCCTGCCAACACGGACTGCAACCAGTTGGAGAGATAGGAGGAGAACCACCGTAACACGGTGCCTCTCACTCCCAACTCCTCCAGCCAGCGCAGCATGATACCATGGTCGATGGTATCAAAGGCGCTGAGAGATCTAATAGGACCAGGACAGAGGGGAGCACCCCCTGTCCCGAGCCCTCCAGAGATCATCGACCAATGCAACCAATGCCAGGCACAATGTTCTAATTATACCATAAATCACTGTAAGGAAAGCATATGTGTAAGTCAGCTTTTGTTTATCAATTGCATTTATACCCCACCCTTTAGTCCAAAATATTATAAAGAAAGAAGACAGATTAATGCTGAGACATTATGGATTGTGAAACAATTTTAAATCAGCATTATACCATGTTATATGTTTTAGAAGTTTAAACCACAGTGTATATAATTCAATAATGGTTAGTTATAATCAATAAGATAAATCAGTATAGTTATGTCTTATATTGCAGATGAGAAAACAGAGACTGGAAGGCAGATCAGTTTGTTTAAGACTTACTAATGGGTCCATTAAATGGTTTAATTTGAACCTGACCTCCTGGTTCAATTTTTATTTTAACTGACAGTAGTCATCCTTATAATGCTATGCTTAAGGAGCTCCTCAACTAGTTTTACCGTCATATACTTATATTTCATATATTTTTATATCCATATATACCAGAAGTGTCAAACTTGTGTTGTCATGGCAGTGTCACATGACGTATCGGGACTTTTCCCCCCTTCACTAAACCAGGCGTGGGCATGGCCAGCATGTGATGCATCTGTCCCATAGGCTGCGAGTTTGACAGTCCTGATATATACCATATCTCTTTGTATTTGAGATCATGAATAATATTATGTTAGAAGTGTCAGAATTACTTGAGAAAGCTGTATAACTTGTCTAATTAATTAAGAAAAAGTTAAAAAGATGTCACATAAATTAGTAAAAAGCCAAACTATATTCAAAATTGTAAATGTTTGTAATTCCTGAAATGTAAACCAGAATTTAATGGACTGAGAAAAATATTTTGATGCCTTATTTAGAAATGTCAAGAACTAAAGTTCCACATATATGCTTAATGTTAATATCTTAAGCATCACAAATGCAGTAAATGCTTGCATGGTACAATTTATGAGCTTCCCAATCTGCAACACTAGCTGAAAATAAAATGGTCTGCAGAGGAGCTGGTTGTACAGAATATTGATGTTTCCAGAAGACATTATAGAGCTGGGTGGGATTGTGTTCTCTTTACTTTTAAAGGGAGTAGAATATTCAATGTGCAATGCAGAAACTGTCTACAAAACTGCAACTCAAAAAGTAGCTGAAAAATCATTGCATTTACAGAACTCAGTCAAAATCTTTGCCTAAAGAAAGAAATCAAATAAATTTGTTTTTCTCCACTATTTTATGCAACATCTATACAAACGATATCAAAGAACAATATCTCCATAGTTCTTCAGAAAAAAAGAAATTCTCCCTTTGTCAGTAGCAATGCACCCTTTATTAATGGCAACAGCAGCACAGTTCCTGGGAGGAATTCTGCTGTGGTATCTTCCTTTCCAATGTAATAGAAATATGAGAAGCCTGGAAAAAATGTTGGTACAATGAAAGACGTACATTGACATGCATGCTTTGGCCACATTGTAGCTAAGATGTGAATAATACCACATTCTCTATTCTTTTCTACAAATTCTGAAGCCAATTTCCCCCCCCCCATCATATTAAAGGTTAAAAATAAAAATACAGTAAAAATCTCTGCACACTGTTAGATTTCCTCCCTCAAATGTAAGCTGCTTATTTTGTTCCTGAAATATTTGTCTTCCAGTTAATAAAAATCGTGAGAAAAATCTACTGTGCCCTCTTTTATATCTGCTGGAATATTGATTAGCCTGTATAATTCCCTTTAGGGACTAGGAGTGGTCTTTGCAGGTGGTACTTCTTCTACCAGCACAAGTCATACTTTAGAAATGCATAGAAATTTTTTTTGTTGTATGTCTGTCTCATCTGAAAGCATAAAAATCCAGTTGGACGCTCTATCAACCACACCCCTTAAACACTCCAGAGGTTTGTCTGTTGTATACATCATTCACCAATGCAGCTGTTAGGCCATTTCCTCTAAAAACCACACATAATGTTTAGCAGCTTTGAAGCTTGCTTAAAATGGCTTGCTGCTATTTTGATGAGTCCAAACATTGGCTAGCTATGCTGGCCCATCAGTAATTGGTACTACTGGCCTTGCTAATATTTCAGACAGCAAGATATGTGTAAACAACAAAGAACTAAATCACATAGCCCACTACTTAAGGATTATCTGAAATCTGGTATAGTTTTGTATAAGGCTTTATATTTGAAAATAAAATACTAATAACTGAGTATTTTATTTGCACTAAGTTATGCTTAAGGCACGGGTGTCAAACACGTCATGTTTGTTAAATTTCTAGGATCTAGCCCAATAACTCTCAGTACTTCATCAATAACAGAAATAACTTATTTATTTATTAATTATTGAGAATATAAGTTAACCTATTCATATACATCTATAATCTTGCTTCTGTATCTCATAGGTATTCATCTAAATCTGAGAGACAAGTTTTACAGACAAGGACTTATATACCCAGAGGGAGGAGTCAAAGGTAAGGCGGAGTTGGGAATGGGATGGGTTTAAGGGATTTAACCCATGCTAAACCATAGAGTGCAGAATAAATACAAGAGTTAGACATTTTATCTGACAATGTTGTCGTCACGTGATGTTTCATGACGTTTTTTCCCTTCATGGAGCCGAGGTGGGCGTGGCCTGCCTGTGATGCATCCCGCCCACGGGCCGCCAGTTTGACACCCCTGGCTTAAGGCCTCAGGCTAGAAACCAGGAGACAGGGAGTTCTAGTTCCACAAAACATAAAGCCAGCTAGGTGATCTTGGGCTCTAGTCTCTTTATCTCAGCCTAGGAAGCAGACAATGACAAATCACTGCTGGAAAAATTTGCCAAGAAACCTGCAAGGACTGAGAATCAGACACAATTGAACAGAAGAAATTCACAGCTCTAAGAGTGAATTTGTAGCAGCTTTGGAGGTAATATATAACTCACGTTACATTGTTGACTTACATAAAAATGTATGCTATAAGTGAAAACCAATAGTAGCTGGATGTTTTTGTTTGATCCTCCCAGTACTGTTATGGACATTAGTCTATTATGCCCCTATCTATTCAACTGATTATCAGTACTTGTTTGGTAATATTTCACAGCAGGCTTTATAGCAGGGGTCATAGATCCTTTCCCACATAAGAGCTACATTATTTCTAGAAACAAGTCAGAGCTTGATACAACAAATTGACACATTTTTTTCTTTTGTACATTATTCAAATATTTAAGCCTGTAGTCTATTCATCCTTTTCTTGGTCTTTTCAATGCTAATGCTTCAATTAATTTATTACCATAATCTCAAATGATTTTTCTGTTTCCCCAAACCAGTGATTAGGAATGAAATCAATTATTATTGGCTATTCTATTTTAAAAGTCCATTGGATCCATTCTCCTCTATGGCCAGAGGAGAAAGTAGCTGAAGGAGAGTAAATTAAAAGGTGATTATTTAGGATTTAGGGTTAGGGTTAACTTAGACACTTTAGAAATCCAAGATATCTTAGTAACAGGACTGGATGGAAAAGCAGAATCCAGTGAGTCCTGTCACTAAACACCTTTCTGGTAATCTTCATTCACAAATTCAATTGTGTCAATTCACATTGTCAAACTCCATTCCATGGACAACTTTATTATAATATAACTACATGCATGTAAGCAAACACAATGAATACAGTTCAATTTATTTATTTAATTAATCTGTAAAGCTGTTCATATCAACAAGTGATTCTTCTGAGTTTGAATTAATGTTTGCATAAAGTTTTATGAACATATATCCCTTTGCTTGCTTACTACTTTATAATATAATGTTCTAGGAGCTTGTATACATGGGTTTTTTTAGCTAATGCTGGATAAATCATTCAATAGTTCACTGCTTTATAGAATTGCATAAATGCTACTTAAATTGGTGTGGCTTCCTTCAGACTTGGAAAGAATATTTTTCCAGGGACTCTTATTATAGGAGTGTTTATCTTTGTGCTTACTCAGTATCTTTTTGGTCCAGCACCAGACATAAACATTGTCTATGGCTAATGAGGCCCAAGAACCCTAGCAAGAAAATTGCCACCTGCTTCTTGAATTACTGCCCTATTACTTTGATCTTACTTGTGTTCCTTTTATATCTATCTATGCAAGCACTAACAGGGCGAGAAAGTTATTATCTTGCTTTTTTCTTTCTGGTCAATTATATACATTTAGCTCCAAAAGAGAACACAGTGAAACAGACAGAAGAAATAACAGGAATGTGACTGTTGTCCAGGGGTGGGTTCTGCTTATCTTTACTACCGGTTTGCAATGGGATCGCTTGAACACTCGTCTTGATTCTGCCAGATCGCTTCTGATGATGTCAGAGTCAGTGGGCGGAGCCTCCTGCCGGTTCTACTGCCGGTTCTATAGAACCGGTCCGAACCGAGGCCAACCCACCATTGTTGTCCCATTTAGGGCATCTTGCCCAAGGACTAGCACAAGCACTTCTTTCAATATATTTGCAAGTTTTGATAAATGAACATCCCCTCCCTGGTTTAATTAGTGTGAAGCAACCTAATCCACAAAGTGTGGTTAAGAAAACTATGGATGCAGCCTGTTTGTTTTCTAATTCCTAAAACAGAAACTCATAAAAACTGATGGAAGCTTTTCCTTCATTTGCCATGATGGCGTTTCATCTTCCGCAAACTTTATTTTGTACTGGTAAATTTGAAATAAAAAAATAATTTGACTGTCATGTATCAGAAAATCTGGAAAATAATGGAAGGGGGTACAAAGGAACTAAATCCCAATGAAAATTGGTATTCGTGATGGAAATGGTAGCAGACGGAAGCATTTGTTGACTTTCTGCTATTAGATTCCACACAACATTAAAATGGATTTATATAGGAAATTATCCCCAATGCATGAGGATTTTTTTGTAAAAGTCTGGCTAACTAGCTGTAGATCTGCAATGCTGTTGGCTGGATGAGATTCCTTACAGCCTTCTTCACCTCATTATTAACGGAAGAATTGTTCATTTCTATCTTTACCCTGGAGTTTAGAAAATGTTTTTTGGCATAACCTGAGTGACTTAGGTGACTTAGATCAAAGGACCACTTCCTCCAATGCTTGTCTATCTAAGTGGCCAACTAAATACTTTAATGTATCATTTGTATTTGTAATTGGGTAGTTCATCACACTTCTCTTTTAAAAAATCAGAAGTGATAAATTCTATAAATTTCCTGAGTTGTTCTCCAGATGTTGTAGGGGTAACCAACTTTACATATACTGTATATAAAATATTTACTGAGACACCTGGTCTACCCCAACATGTGGGAGGGGGCATTCTGCTCCCTTTCGCCTTTCAGCTCCAATCCAGGAGCTTTCAAGCAGTTGCATTCACAACAAACCATTTTATACCAAATTTATATTCTGCTGATAAAGAAATAAAGGGAGACTAGTATAGATCTATTTCAAGCTTTTTAGCTCTCATCAGCCAGCCATACCCTTACTTGGATTCGAACTTGGGCTGCCTGCATATTAGGTGAACCACAAGTTCTCCTCCCTTTGTGTAGCCATTATCTAGTTCACCTGCTGACAATGAATATTTGTTATTCCCATGGTAGATATTTCATATGCAACATTATGTTTACATTAGGAGTGAGCTTGATTAAACTTATTAAGACTTTTAAATAATGTGTTTATTTACACAATTCTGAGATGCAGATGAAGGTTTTTATGATCAGATGATAATGTGGGCAAGATGTAGAAAAGGGCCTCCAGATCTGGAATGCACAAATCCAGACAACCACTAGACAGCAGCAAACAGATAGTAGGACTTTAAACATTCTGCATCTAAAATATTTTCTTTTGTATAGTCAGTGTTATCTTACACTGTTTTGCTGATAATAATCAATGGAATTGATTCAATTGTGTTTCAACATCTACTTGAATATCCCAAAGAACAATCAGAACATTTGACTGAGAATCTCCATAGACATCTACTTGATTAGTTGTGCTACTAAAAATTGAATGACGTACATTGACTAAAGTGAAATAATTTAACTCATTAAACTGCAATTCTATGTCTTTCTTTCTTATTTTTATACATTTAAGTATAAATATATTTTCTGTACACTTATATTGTTGAATAAGACTCATTGGGTATCTCATATTGTTTGCTTAATTCATCTTGATTAGGAATGGACTTTTCTTTTCCATTTACAATTTGTATCTTTTTTTGTTCAGATATTAATTACATATTCTAAGCTTATAGGAAGAAGTTGTGGAAATAGTTCAGTATTTTAAAAAATGCATTACATTTTTTCCTTGTACATAGCAGAGGATTGGATTGCATTTTTCAAAATCTAAGAGAATCATCAAGAAAATGCCAATTTATTTTTTTAAATTAACAATGCAAAGTGTAGAGTCAGTTTCTAGAAGTCTTCAGTCTTCTAGATTATGTTTTCAGATAAAAAGGACAGTTGCACGCAGACAGAATTCTAACTTTAAAGCCCCAAATATTAAATGGACTACTGTTGCTAGGATCTCATTGAGTACCTTGAATTTCCATCAGAGATATCTGTATAAGTAAGAGTAACCAATAAACTCATGGGTTTGCATAAATTCACCCTAAAATGGATGGCCACAAATTTACTTTGGCCATTTATTTTGAAAGGATTCTTTCAATGCACAGGAGGTTCACAGATAGACAGCTTGGTATAGACACTGTGATAGAAACTGGGAATCTAGCCTTATTTCAGTTTTAGGCATGAATTCAGCTGAGTGAGTTTAGGCCAATCATTGTCTCTCAGTCTTAGGAAGAATGAAATAGCCAGGGTCTTTGAGAAGGTCTGGATAGGTGGGTTTTTTTTAACAGTTTATTTATACATTTTCATTTAATATACATAAGTGCTTTGTGAACAGTGGTGTTGTCTGGGTCAATTTGCTTACATAATAATACTTTTCCAGCTCCTAATTTCTATCTCTATTATCCAACCATTAATAAAACAAGTCCCATACTCTGAATCTTCTTTTTCTTTTATCTTTAATGTCAGTCTGTCCATTTCTGCAAAATCTAATTTTTTTCCTTCTTCTATTGGTGTTTCCTCATTTTTCCAGTACTGTGCAAATACAATTCTTGCTGCTGTCAAAACATGTAATATTAAATACAAATTCATCATACTTTATCATACTTTTCTAGTACTATACCTAACAAAAGTATTTCTGGTTTATAATCTATATGCAGCTTTAACATTTTTTCTAACGGTATATTTTTGTCCAATATTTCTTTGCTTTCACACATGTCTACCACATGTGATCGTACGTGCCTGGTGTCTGATTACATTTCCAACATTTGGTGGACATGTTTTTAAACATCTTTGCTAATCTCGCCAGTGGTAAATGACACCTATAAAACATTTTGTATAGGTTTTCTTTATAGGTAGTTGCCATTGTCAATTTACAGTTTATTTCCCAGAATTTTTGCCATTTATGTAATTCTATAGTATATCCAAAAAAAATTCCCCATACTATCATTGTTTCTTTTACCTGTTCGTTTTCCATTTTTAAGCTTAACAAGAAATTTTATAGTTTCTTTACTAAATTTTCAACTACCCCAACATTATTTTACCAAATATTGTTTGCTCTTTGTAGAAGCCATATGCCTTAACATCTTTCTTGTATCTCAATTGTATTTGCATATGTGGCCACCATGATAGGTCCACACTTGTAACTCTTGTTTAGTTTTAAGTTCCCCTTCCGCATACAAAATATCTTTATATGTTAAGATTTTTTCCAGATTTACTACATCTGGATGTGTAAATGCTTCCATTGTTGAGAGCCAAACTGGGGTATTTTTGCTTTCATCTTTTCCCATACTAAGAGTAGAGCATTTCTTATATAATATTTTTGAAAATATCTATGAGTCTTATTTTTATCATGCCATAAAAAAGCATTCCATCCTAATTGGAATCATGACCTTCCAGAAACAATAATCTTCTGTGTCTGAAAGTTATCTATTCTGTCACCCATGTTAATACGGAAGCTTGATAATAAAGGTCCCAATCTGGTAGTCCAAAGCCCCCATTGTTTTTAGATTCTTGCAACATTTTCAGTCTTATTCTTGCCAAACAAATTTCAAAATTGTTGTGTTTAGCGCATCAAAGAATTTTTTCTACTTTTATGGGGATCATTTGGAATAAAAAAAGGAGCTTCAGCAAAATATTCATTTTTATAGTTGCAATTCTTCCTACCATTGATAATTGCAAATTTTCCCATTTCTCCAAATCTGCTTTAATTTGTTGTAGTAGTCTTATATGGTTATCTTCTTTAATTGTTACACATCTTGCTGTTAAATACCATATTTTCCAGAGTATAAGACGCACCGGAGCATAAGACACAGCTTAGTTTTTGGAGAGGAAAATAGGAAAAAAAATCTGCCTACCAGGTATTCATCTGGCTAGTGTCCTTAGTCTGGTCAGCTTCAGCACATTAGTTTGCTGGTTTGAGCATGCGCGCGCACTTTTTATCCCCTACTTGGGGATAAAAACCAGCTTCTAAAAGCACAGCTGATCTTTGGAGAGAGAAGCAATAAGAAAAGCAGGTGAAGCTCAGAAGATCTCTTCATTTGCTAGTGCCTCGTTAGGGCTGAAAAAAAGCTTTGAAAAAGCTACATTCGGAGTATAAGATGCACCCAAATTTTCAACCTCTTTTAGGAGGGAAAAAAGTGCGTCTTATGCTCTGAAAAATACGGTATATTCCCAACTATTTTACTTTCCTAACTATCTGTAGGTCTAATTTTTTTTGTCAATTCATATTTCTGTTTTTCTGTAAGATTTTTGACTAATATTCTAATTTTATCTTTATTTATTTTCAGTCCTGTAACTTCTTCATATTCTTCTATTTTTCCCATTAACTTAGGGCCAGTTTTCAGTGGTTCTTCTAAAATAAATACTAGATCATCTACAAATGCTTGTAGTTTATGTTTTTCCTTTTTTATTTCCATACCTTTTATTTCTAAACCTTGTCTAATATTTCTATTTAGCACTTCCAATGTTAATATAAACAGTAATAGGGAGAGTGGACATCCCTGTATTGTGCCTTTTTATATATTTAAATTCTCTGTATAATTCCCATTGACTATTACTTTTGCTATTTGCTTATGATATATTGTCTTAATCGTGTTTATAATATTCTCTCCAAAATCTATATGTTCTAACTGTTGTATCATGAATTGACAATTTACATTGTCAAAGGCTTTTTGTGCATCTAGAAAAATCAACGCCATTTGCTTTCCTGAGTGTGCTTCATAATATTCCAACATGTCTAGAATAAATCTTACATTATTTTTAATTTGTCTTTTTGATAGGAATCCATTTTGATTCGAGTGAATAAATTCCTTCAGAAATCTTTTTAATCTCTCTGCCATTATTATATTTTATTCTTGTTGTTTATTATTTGGTGCATATTACTATCAACAGTATCTTTTTTTGGTTCATCACTATCTCCACCATTAAAATTATTCCTTCTTCATCCGTATATATTTGTTTGGAGTTTATTGTTTCCTTAATATATAGAGCTACACCTCTCTTCTTTTGTTATGCTGATGAGAAATATAATTTCCCTATTTTGGGGTACTCCAATAATTTGCTGTGTTGCTTTTTTATGTGGGTTTCTTGGAAGCAAATTATATCTAGCTTCAACTTTTGTAGTCATGTATAATTTTTTCCCCTTTTTATGGGGGAGTTCAGTCCATTTATGTTTATTGACAACATCCCACTTTCCCCCTCCATCTCCTTATATATAGGTCTTACTCTGCTAGTTGTTCTTATTTGCCTCTGGTCTTTTGCCCTTGCTCCTTCTCATCCTGCTCTCTCTATTTCTTCTTCTTCTTCTTGTGTCTTCCTCTCTTCTCCTGTTGCTTCCTCTTGCCTTTGATGTTCTAACTCTCCTATTTCTTGTCCCTCATTTGCAACTATATAACTATCATAGAATTCTGTTGTGGCCTGCCAGCGGCCAGCGGAACTGCCAGCAGATTCAGACAGTGAGGAGGTTGGGGAGGAACATGGGCCAGTCCTGGAGTCTGGGGAAGGCTCTGATGAGGGCTCTGTGTTGAAGGCAGAGAGGGGGCCAGGGCCAGATGCCAGATATCAGCTGCCTTCAGAGTCAGTGCTTCAGTGAGGCAGATGAATAACTGGAGCCTGTTCCCAGTCTGCACATGCGCAGAGTTGCCAGACGAAGGGAACAGCTAAAGAACAAGGGTCAACTTGGGAGTAAAGCCCCTTACTTGGGAATGGCCCCTCCCAGAGGGAATAAAAGAGGAGCAAAAAGGGAGTGGAGTTTGCAGGAGAGAATTTAGTACACCTAATTTGTTTGTGACTCTCCAAGACTCTCCAAGGCAAGTGAGCTACTGAGCAAGGGAGCCAGAGAGCAGCGGCTGCTATGCCATGGCCAAGGCAGGTGAGATAAGGGGTGACTGGGAGGGATGGGGTGGGCAGGGCCAGCCAGTGGTGCGATTAGCTGATTCTCTGAACTGTGCAAAAATTTAACAACTGATTCACCCGAACTGGTCCAAACCAGCTGAGTCCCACCTCCGCATCTATCTTCAGTCTACAACACAATCTTTTCAGCAGTTCCAAGAAGCCTCCACACCTATTTGCACTACTCAGGTGATCCTGAGGACACAGATAAACCTCCAGTGGCCTCAACTACTCTCTAAAAGAATGCAAATGATCAGCTGTCTGCAAGGATTATAAATCATTTCATTCCCCACCATCCAGTCAGAGTTGAAGAAACTTCTTGCATGAGAAGTGAAACATCTTCAAAGAAAAACCAGAAAGTCCAGTTGCCTCTTGAAAAAAGCACCTTTGGGACAGTTGATAATGTGAACAGAAAAGTGGCAAAGAAAGTCATTACATAATCAGTAATATAACAATATTCAAAGAAAAGTTAAGAAAGGAAAACATAGCAATGGTTAGAAAAGCATATTAAAGAAGCAAACAGAAGGATTTATTTAGCAAGTCAAAAACAGTTGGTGTAGAGGACGTCTGGTTGATGTCACGGCGAGACAGTTGGGGAGATAGTGGGCTCTGATGAGTCCCGTGAAAACCCCGGCTGCCGAACTGCCACCGATGGATCTGTGGACCGAACCTGTCCTGCAGGGACGGGGGAAGAAGAGGGGCACCTCGGAAGACCGAGAGGAATAGGTAAGTTCCTCGGAGGTCAGAGGGAACCCTCTGTGAGTTGGCGGCGGGGAGCGGCAGCCTGGCAGCTGACACGAAGCTGGGACAACCGGGCAAGAAAAGTGCTGGAGGAAAGCGAAGTAAAACTTAGCCTTTTGAAGCCGGGTGAGTGACAACAACCCAGGCTTGTAACAACGTTTGGAGCTATATTAGTAACTAGAAGACCCCTAGTCTAAAACAGCGGCTAAGCAACAAAGGGGCTTTAGAAATTTTTTAAACTGTAACTTTAAAAAAGAAAGACCCGAGAAACAACTAATTTTGGAACAGAACTAAGAGACTTAATTTAGAGATATGGTAAAAGGATTAAACACTTTAAAAATTTGAATTGGACTAAGGGAAAAAAAAGAAGATTTGATACTTTTTTAACTAAAAGAAGAAAATAAAGTGGATGGTTATATAATAAGATATAAAATGGAGTCTTGCATGACGAATGGGAAATGTGGATTATAGAGAGACATCATCTGGCGTAAAGAGGAACTTTGTAACCTCCCTTTGTTATGAGAACTTTGAGCTCTACAGAAAAAAAAATGCTGAACTGTGGAGGAGGATTTTTCTTTCCTGACTGCAAGCAGCTGGACTTTGGTGAAAAGAAAAAGAATCTACAATGGAACTCCTACAGTTGAACAAATAATAATTTGAATGTTGGCGCAGGAATAGAAGAAGGATTAAATGTAGCCTTAAAAGAAAGAGATTTGATACATTATATCCGGAATAAAAATATGAAAAAAGATTTAATTGGACTTATAGAGAATAAAATTAAAAACTTGGAAAATGGAAGGAAATTTATGTTTGCAGACAAGGAAATGAAGATAATGTGATTAAAAATAAAATAAAGTCAAGATGATTGTAATAAATTAAAGGGAGGCTTTTATTGAAATTAAGAATGTTAAATGAAACTAATTAATACATGTAAAGATATGTTTAATGCAAGAACTATGTTTTAATGGTAAAATGTTAAGGTAAAGAATAAGGGTGAATATGATTAATTGAAAATGCTAAAAGGAATTTAAAAATATACTTAAAAATATGTTTTAAGCAAGAACCATGTCTCAAGGTTAAAATGCTATGAATGCTATGAAAAAGGATAAAGAAAAATATGATTAAATTAAAAGCAATGCATAGATGGAGGGAAACAGCAAAGAAAGGTTTAAGTAGAGATTGTTAAACCAACTATGAACATGCTGTATTTAACAGCCAAAAAGCTATAATATGCTGTATTGAACAGCCAAACAAATGGTCATGCTGGGTATCAGCCAAAACGAAATTTAATATGCCGTGTAACAGCCAAAAAACAAAAATAGAGATGCTGTGTTCAACAGTCAAACAAACCTGAAGATGCTGTGTAATGGCCAAAAAACAAAATTAATATGCTGTGTTTAACAGCCAAGCAAAGGGCATGCTGGGTAATGGCCAAAAAATAAAAATATGCTATATACAACAGCCAAAACAAAGGGTTATGCTATGATTAACAGTCAAGAAATAGAAATGATGGTTTAACATCAAAGATAATAAAAAGAGGTGGGATAATTAAAAAGAGGAGGTGTATGTTGAGAGTGATAGTTAAGCTAAAATGCATAAGTTAGGTTTAATAATAATTAAATAATTAATGAATGTTTAATCTGTTTAATATAATTATATGATTTATATTGTTAAAATATCCATCTAAGCAAATGAAAGAGAAAAATGAATTGATAACTGGTTAGGATTTAAGATTTAAGTAATAGGTTTTTGGGGATAATGGCATAGTTATATAGATAGATTTGAGGGAAATATTTGTTTAAAATATTGAGTTGTGTTAATTGAAAATAAGATTTGTTAATGATTTGTTTTAATTTGTGACCGGAGCAAAAGCTTTGTTCTGAAAAGATGTGTTTTATGATTTCTTTTTGTTTAAAAAAAATAAAAAAACATTTATCAAAAAAAAAACAGTTGGTGTATATAAATGTAATGAGTTAAAACAAACAAAAAAAAATCAGCATAATAAATAAAGATGATTATGCCAAGAACAGGACAATACACAATCAGCTTTTTAAAATGCCTTATATTTTCTTAAGTTTGACTCATTAATTTCTGTTGAAGATACTGTAGTAGGAATCTCTTCTTAGTAAAATAATTGTAACATTTCCCTGACATGCAGAGTCGTATGTTCAAAACCTGGAATTTTTAATTTACATTTTTTCTAATAAACTACCCACTCTGCTGCTTTAAAAAAAAGCAAAACCTAAATCCATCAATTTATTTCAGCATTGTTTTTATACTATCAAATAATCTCAAGTTCTTGGGCTCTTTGGAAACTAAATGAAAAGGAACAAAGAAAAGAAAGAGTTAACATTTCGCAATTTTTTTTGTAAACTGATTAAACAACAATAATGGTGAAAACTGAAGCTCAGAGAAATAATACCTTATTATAGTCACACACCAGAATGAAAAACATTTAGTGGAAAGATCATCATCAGTCAGTCTGCCTAATTTTACAGAAAGAATAGCAGAATTTGTCTATGTTCAAGCAAATTGTATCATATTGATCCATTAGTAACATCTGTACATAAAAGAAATCAGAATTTTTCAGATATT
The DNA here is from genome assembly GCF_059756535.1 of Pantherophis guttatus. Taxonomy (NCBI): domain Eukaryota; kingdom Metazoa; phylum Chordata; class Lepidosauria; order Squamata; family Colubridae; genus Pantherophis; species Pantherophis guttatus. The sequence goes on along the minus strand of NC_142070.1, from coordinate 62,684,367 downwards.
TTATGAGGTGGGGAATTATAAAAATATCATGTAAATATTATACCCTACACTATTGACTGTCTCCCATAATAGTAGCTACAGCAGGATCACTGATCCAAACCTATAAAAACACAGGAAGGGTTTTTCCCCCTCATTGTATGCAAGGCAGCAACCATTGATGTGAGTGAAGGGGTGTTCTTGCCACCGCATGCAGTGGCCAATCAAAGTTCAGAATATTGTGTAGAAGCAAAACATAGCAGACAAGCCAGATAGTGTGGAGTTCTTGGTGTTCTCTGACCTTGGTTGTTTGGCTGCAGATGTTTCATTTATTTCACTAAGTAACATCATCAGCACTGATGATGTTATCCACATAGGTAATAAAACGACTGTAACCAAACAACCAGGCTCATCATATATTCTCTTCTGTTAAAGTCAGATAGTAACCAGCACAAACCAGAAAACACTAGTATAAACAGGAAGCAGGAAAACAGAGATGGAGGAAAATACCTTAACAGCAGACTGGGGCTGAATAGAGTATGATATTTGTCTCTCCTGCCATTCAGAATGGTTTGTACTCACCAGGGGGAAAGTCCCAAATTGGTGCTCTTTGTGATGCCAGTCAGATCACATCACACTTGTGACGGAAGCATCGTGATGCTTCCTGGTTGAAAGGATTAACTGGTGACATCACCATTGCCTAGGGGACACCCAGTGGGGGCTTCTGTTTTATTTTATTATTTTATTTTATTTTATTTTATTTTATTTTATTTTATTTTATTATTTTTATTTTATTTTATTTTATTTTATTATTTTATTTTATTTTATTTTATTATTTTTATTTTATTTTATTTTATTTTATTTTATTTATTTATTTTTTATTTTATTATTTTATTTTATTATTTTATTTTATTTTATTTTATTTTATTTATTTTATTTTATTTTATTATTTTATTTTATTTTATTTTATTTTATTTTATTTTATTTTATTTTATTTTATTTTATTTTATTTTATTTTATTTTATTTTATTTTATTTTATTTTATTTTATTTTATTTTATATACTGCCCTACTCCCGAAGGACTCAGGGCGGTGAACAGCCACAAGATAAAAATACATCATACAAAAGTTAAAAACCATTTAAAAGTACATTAAATAATTTTGGCCCAAAAAACGAATTTAAAAACACCCAGTTTGTATAAAACTTAAAAGCAAATTAAAAGGGAGAGTCAAGCCAGACTCTCTCTTTTTAAGCTCCTACCCAGCATCCCAATCATGTGAACCACCATGCTCCTTTGCCACTCAGATTGCCATCTCATTCTTCTGCTGCTGCTTTTCTCATTTTCCAAAGTCTTTTTGTTAGTTGGGAAATTGATATGAAAAGTGCAACTTAAGATATTAATATTACTTATTGATATTACTTATCCTTGTTGCATAAGTTTTCATAATCAGTACACTTATTTCAGAGGTGGGTTTCAGCAGGTTGTGACCAGTTCTGGAGAACTGGTAGTGGAAATTTTGAATAGTTCAGAGAACCGGTAAATACCACTTCTGACTGACCCCACCCCCATCTATTTTCTGCCTCCCGAGTCCCAGCTGATCAGGAGGAAATGGGAATTTTGCAGTAACCTTCCCCTGGAGTGAGGTGGGAATGGAGATTTTGCAGTAACCTTCCCCTGGAGTGGGGACAGAATGGAGATTTTACAGTATCCTTCCCCTGGAGTGTGGTGGGAATGGAGATTTTGCAGTAACCTTACCCTGGAGTGGGGAGGGAATGGAGATTTTACAGTATCCTTCCCCTGCCACGCCCAACAAGCCACACCCACAGAACCGGTAGTAAAAATTTTTGAATCCCACCACTGACATTTATATATTGTACAGTAACATCTATGTATATTATCATCATCATCACAATAGAAGAGATGTAGAAGACACCGAGACATAGAATATCACAATAGAAGAAATACATATTTATCCATCCTTCAAGAAACAATAAAAATGCAAATGAAATAAAAGCACTAGCAGCCAACATTCAGATAAGCAAGGATTAACACAATAATAATAATAATAATAATAATAATAATAATAATAATAATAATAATAATAATAATATCCTAATCAAGCAGCTACCAAAGAGAAAATCACACCCACTGGCAGGGCAAACTACTGTATATAAAGAGGAAGCAAACCCCACACTTACTAGTTCCAATGGTTATTACCTAGTCAGGCAATGTCTCAAAGATGCATTTTCGAAAGACAATTGGACTTTTTTTTTTGAATTTGAAAATGTTTCACTTTACTTCATCAGAACTAATGATGCTTCTTGGATGAGAATAAAAAATAAAGGAAGTCTCTTTTGAAAAAGCACCTTTGAGACAACCGTGGCCATGACATGGTTGACTCAGAATCTCTATAGACATTTAGTCGGACAATAAAACTTTTGAAAGCAAACAATGTAGCTTTGAAAGCACTGAGGTTTCCATAGTACAAATATCACATACTGTAGTAGGAATATATGATATCCTTCAAGCTATAGCTTCTTTTGTCAAATGTTTCTTAAATTTTTCTACAGCTACCAGGGCCACTCTCTTCTTTTTCTTCTCAGATTAGTTCCAATGCTAATTTGGCAACTACTATCATTACCAAAAGTGAAACTTTAGAGTGTCCTTTATGAAAATATCTCAAGTAAATACAATTGCAGCAGTATAACAAACATTTTTATTTGAACCTAGAATACACTGGATTTTTATATGCCAATATTTTGGGATTTGTCATAGATTTCCACTGCTGATGCACAAAGCTGTGAGATGCTTCTGAGGTTGGTAAAATGAGGACCCAAATTGTTGGGGGCAATATGCGGACTCTGTAAACTGCTTAGAGACGGCTGTAGAGCATTGTGAAGCGGTATATGACTTTAAGTGCTATTGCTTCCTATTCCTTTTTTTCATCAGATTTGGAAGTCTGTACCATGCATATGCAATTGTTTACCTTGATAAATTTCACTACATCAGCAGTTTGGCAACATGGTTGATGACAGATTAGATTTTTCCAGAGTATTGTGGTTTCTAGCTTCCTGATAACCCGAGGGAAGTTTCTGTGGGAGTCCTTCCAGTGGCTGATGCAGTTGGCAATGTCTCTCTGGTATGCCATATAATTTTTCATGCCCATGCTTTGAACCTCATAACATTTCCTGCTGAATGCCAATTCCTTTCCTTTCATGTGGGAAGACAATTTCACTTCTTTGGTCGATCTGATTCCTGGCTCAGAGAAATTGCCCTATGCTTTATAAATAAACAGCTCGTTATATCAGCAAATTCTGGAACTTGTCCTCAAATCCCACAACATTCCTGATGTGGAATCTATGGCTTTTCTAAAGTAGATTGAATCTTTATTCACAACTTCAAAGGAATCATTTATCTCATGCCATTCTTACATACACACTAGATCAGTGTTCCCTGAATTAGTCACTATACTTATATGACACTTGCTGCAACCTGTTCATAATTAACATTGGCTATACTTATGGGTACAGGTAGTCCTCAACCTACGGCCTCAATTAAGCCCAAAATTTCACTTACTAAGAAAGACATTTATTAAGTGAATTTGTTAAGTGAATTGTTAAGTGAATGACCTGTGTGCTGCACAAGTCAAAAAGAGGGCTGTGAAAGTATTTACAGACCCCTCGCATCCTGGACATAAATTGCTTCAACTCCTACCCTCAAAATGACGCTATAGAGCACTGCACACCAAAACAATTAGACACAAGAACAGTTTTTTCCCGAATGCCATCATTCTGCTAAACAAATAATTCCCTCAACACTGTCAAACTATTCACTAAGGCTGCATTACTATTACTATTAGTCTTCTCATCATTCCTATCACCCATCTCCTCCCATTTATGACTGCATGACTGTAACTTTGTTGCTTGTATCCTTACGATTTATATTGATATTGTTTTCTAGTATGATTTGATTGCTTATTTGTACCCTATGACTATCATTAAGTGTTGTACCTTATGATTTTTGATGAATGTATCTTGTCTTTTTATGTACGCTGAGAGCATATGCGCCAAAGACAAATTCCATGTGTGTCCAATCACACTTGGCCAATAAAGAATTCTATTCTATTCTATTCTTTTACAATAATAGAATAGAATATTTTACAACTTTTCTTGCCACAATTGTTAAGTGAATCACTATAGTTGTTAATTTAGTAACACAGTTGTTAAGTGAATCTGGCTTCTCCATTGCTTATCAGAAGGTCACAAAAGCTAATCACGTGGCCCCAGGATACTACAACTGTCATAAATATGAACCAGTTACCAAGCATCTGAATTTGATTCATATTTATTTATTTATTTATTTGTTCCTATTTCTATACCGCCCTTCTCCAAATAGGACTCAGGGCGGTGAACAGCCAAAGTAAAAAACAGAACATACAAAATTTAAAAGCAGTTTAAAATAATTAAATATTTTGGCCGTAAATTAAAACAATCCAATTTAAAATCAATTTAAAATTTGAGGACTATGATTCATATTTTAATACAGAAAATCCTGAAAATGAAGATAAATATGAAAGCAGAACTCTTGGGTCTAATGGAAAAAGAATTGGAGAAAAAGCTTGGAATTTTGCTACTATATATGTGACAGCAGCAAGATTATTGTATGGGCAAAAATGGAAGGACACTTCGATTCCTACTATGGAAGAATGGTTGCAGAAGTTGATGGAGTTGGCTGAAATGGCAAAATTGACTACTCTGCTCAAAGAAAAGTACATAAATACTTTTGTTTCCACATGGAAACTGCTTCTGAACTTCGTGCTTGATGTGGAAAAGAATGAAACTTTGATTTTGGGTTTCACAGATTGACTGATAGACTTTTGTAGAAATCATTGGTTCATACTATTATGGTAAAACAAAAAGTTGTGATTTGTTGTTAATGCCTTATTCTACTGCAACAGATAGAGCTGGATGTCAATGTTTTCTTTTTCTTTTACCTTTCCTCACTCTTCTTCCCCCTTCCCCCTTCCCCTTCCCCTTCACTGTCTTCTTATTTGCTTTTGTATTTTGTATTTTATAATATTTTATAACCCAATAAAAATGTATTTGGTTAGAAGAAGCTTCGGAAACTCTGAAAAATGAAAACAGGGACACGCAGAATACCTGAATACCATATAGCCTGAATCTGCAAAGGTGAAGTCAGGAAAGCTAGGCTCAGAATGAAGCAAGACTTGACAAATATCAAAAATAATAATAAAAAAGTTTTTTTCAAAGTAAGAAAAAAGTCAAGGAAACAATCAATCCATTAATAAGATAGCAAGGAGTGACAAGCAGCAGAGAGAAAAGCAGAGCTGGTTAATTCACTCTTTGCATCTATCTTCATGACAAAGGAAAAAATAGCACAACCTACCAAAAACAGAACCGTAAAAGACAGAACAGGAATACAAATTAAAATAGGCAATTTCCTGGCAATTAAACAATGGAATGGCTTGGCTTCAGATGCATACTTCATGGGTGCTTCCTCACTGAAGGTTTTAAAGAAGAAATTGGACAGCCATTTGTCCAGAATGATATAGGGTCTTGCACAGGGCTTGGACTGGGGGGGCCTCCAAGGTCCCTTCCAACCGTGTTATTCTGTTATTCTGTTTTGCTATCACTATTAATAAATTTTCAGAATGTATAAAGAGAAGGGTGACAGAGTTAGTAAATGATACTAAGATCTAGGGCAGTGATGGCTAACCTTTTTACCATCATGTGCCAAAAGTGGGGGGAGTGTGGTGGGGTCACACGCATGCGTGCCCACATCCATAATTCTATGCGCCTGCCCCCCATGCTCCCCCCGTTTTTGGCACGTGATGGCACGATGAGGCCAGTAGGCCCGTTTTTTGCTCTCCCCAGGCTCCAGAGCCTTTCTAGGAGCCTGGGGAGGGCAAAAACGGCCTTCCCCCCCCCAGAGGCCCTCCGGAGGCCAGAAACAGTGTGTTTCCTGACTTCTGGTGGGCCCAGAAGGCCCAAAAATCAGCTGGCTGGCGCACGCATGCGTGCCGGAGCTGAGCTCGCGTGCCCACTGATATGGCTCCGCGTGCCACCTGTGGCACCCGTGCCATAGGTTCGCCATCACCGATCTAGGGGAACACTGAGGGAAACTGTAACAAATAGAATGGCAAATATTGGAAAATTTATCACACAGATGTTAGTTGAAATTTGTTCTTTCCTTCTGACCATCAGTGCTTTTTGATAATGAAATACAGTGACAAGGAGTTGAAGGGAAACCTAGAAGAGTTAAGCAGAAAGGGAGATGATGGGTTTGTTAATATCTATTGAAGAGAAAGTGAAAAATTATGCCTCCTAATCTTTCCTTTCTTTTTTCCTTTTTTCCTTTCTTCTTTTCTTCATTTCTATTTTCTTCTTTAGATTTGACATTATATGTAAAATTCTTACTAAATATAAATAAATAAAGACAATGCCATGGAATATGATGGACCCTCCATTCCTAGAAGGTTTTTAAAACTGAGTTTAGATGGTTGTATCAGCAGTACAGAAGCAATGTTTTTCTAAATGAGGACCCAGATTGTTGGGGGCAATATGCTATTTAGTATACTGTCTTTGGTGTAAGCTGCCCAGAGTCCTCGGAAAGTGGGCGGCATAGAAATATGACTAATAAAATAATAAATAATAAATAAATCTTTAGGTGTTGATATGCACTTACACATTTAAGTAGGTCTTTGAAAGAAAATTTAGAAAATTACTGGATAGCAACATTATATTAAAGGTTTTTGTATCATTTTTAATGGCAATTTATGATCATATGGATAAGATTAATTCCAGAGTAAAATGGATAAAAAGAAAATACATATATGATAAATACAGAGTAGCATTCAGATAAATATATTATCTTTACATGATATCCCAATCTGTTCAGTATAATGAGTTCTTAACTGAACTACCTTGACTATCAAGTTAGCAATTCTGCTCACAATATATATCTTAGAGCCCAGAAAGAAGTAGGACAATTTGCAATGCAGGCCCCAGTTGAGATATGAAATATCTAAGCCTAAAAGAGACATAGAGCTGACAGTAAAACAAAACGTGAGCAACATCATCAATGGCTGGAAAATGGCATATACATATTGTGATACGGCAGATGATGTACCCATATTTGGCTATGAACTATGAAAACCCAAATCTTACTGTAAAATAAGACTTCCTTAAGAATTGTATCAGACTCATTGATAGGTATTTTTCAAATTGGAAAATGGTTTTGATCTTAGGTAGCCAATTTAAAGATATATTTTTGCTGCTAACTCCATTTACTAATATCTAGGACTTTCTTTTTAAAGAATTTCCTTAGCTTGGGAGCAGCTGAGAGGAAATTCTGAGTGGAAAACATTCAAAACTTTATTATTTCTGGAGATAAATCTTACAATTGGTAACTGTTGCTTTAAGGAATCAAGAGTATTCTGAAGGCTTAAAAGCACTAGAGGGGCCAGCAGCTGTTTGTTAGCTATTTCAATGCATCTTTCTTAGCTTTCTTTTGTGAAAGTAATTTTCTTTGTCAGATTAAGTAGTAACTACTTCAGTTGTTGCTCATTTTTACAACACTGCCTACAATTCAAATTCAGGGTACAAGGAATGGACCATGTCATACTCCAAATGATGGCATCACCTGCTGGGCAGTCTTAGTATTCTATTTTCTGGTCATTAATAAAAATAAACAAAAACTAAGCAATTTTCAAATAATAAAGCATATTTGTATTTAAGGGAATCCATTGAAATTAATTATTAAATCTGTCATGACTGTATTAAATCCCATATATTTCAATGTTTCTTCATTGAAAGAAAACAAATTGAGAGTGAGGATTTTGAAATAGTAACTTATTATTTTCTAGAGACAGTGGATTTAATTAGTCTTGACTATCTTGGCATCTCAGAAAGTTACTTGATGACATCATACTGAAGTGAATGTTCAAGAATGAATGTTTAGAACAATAAAGGCATTTAGATGGTTCCCCAGCTTGAAAAATAACTGAGCAATTTTTGCTTCCTTGGGATTGTACCTCTATGGAAAGCAGGATGAAATCAATTATTTCAGCACTGTAAAGAGAAAGCTTGTGTCCCAAACCAAAATCACAAAGCAGGCACACTTTAATACCCAGAACGACCATCTGGATCATATTGGCTTTAAAAAAAAACCCATGGTAAATGAAACTTAATTCTTGACTGCTGATGTCATGGGGATTCCTTCAGTTGGGGAACAGCTGGACTTCCCCATTTATAATTTTTAAAAATGTTACAGAACTTTTATTCATAGATTTATTCTAACACATATTAAAATTACTGCTCTCCAGATAAAAAAAGATCAATGGAAAGCCTAATAGTTTGGTCCATAACCAAGTTAAGCTAAAACACTAATTTTTGCATCAATTTAGTTCTATAGATCTTTAACATTGGCTGACATCCAAATTCCTCTTGTTTAATTGTGTTGTGAATACATCACCTTTAGCAGTTGACTACAAACTACAGTACTGTGTCTCAAGAAAAGTGAAGTAGTAAGTATGTTAAAGTGAAATGAAATCCATTCTCATTTGATTTTATTTCACTTCTCATTTTAGATGTATAACTGCGGTTGCCTCAATGATTTTTAAATTTTAATATTATTCACCAACTTCAAAAGAATCAAGTTATTGACCTTGTGTAGAAATGTACAATCAGAAACTAAAATGCCCATTTTTTTGACATACCTGAATTTCTGAAAAGTAAGCAAAAATGAGTCTAAATAACAGGTAAATATCCTCCTCTCTCTTTTAATATTTCTGGAGCTTGAAGATGTTGGACAGTAAAGATAAAGGACCCAACCTTTGACTAATATAATATTGACCACTTGTTAATTATATGGTGTTTACTCCTTCTCCAACCAATAAACCAGTTTCCAAACTTTTCTCCCTCTTTTAATATGTAAATTTTAATCTGTTTTTAAATTATTGGGGTGTTTTAATCTGTCCGGCCCAAAATGATTTAATTTGATTTTATCTGGTTTTTTAAATTTTGTGTATTTATGTATTTTATTGCTTGGCTATTCACCGCCCTGAGTCCTTCGGGAGTAGGGCGGTATACAAATCAAATAAACAAAAACAAAACAAACAAACTACAAATTAAGAAAATTGCAGTTGTATATATCCAGAAGTATATGGTTGGAGAATGCATTACATGTTCTGTTTAACAAGTGTTTTCCAAACTGTAAGCAATATTCTCTTTTTTAAAAAACAGCAACATAGTAACTTGGTATTTCCCATCCTTGACACTTATCTTCTGTCCCAGAAGCTGAACAGCGTTCACAGTATTAGTGTAATGGCTGGATTTGATGATGGTAAATCACATGGGTTCAAGAGACAAATCATGTGTTTATTCCTTTTATTCTCTGCATGTTTGTCTCTGTAAAACTATTAAATTGCATTAATGTAAACTTCCTAGTTTGCAAGAGAATGAGGAAGACATATGGAATACTGAAAGGATATTTTGGAAAAGTAAAGAAGGAACACTGAAAAACTAAAGTTTATATACTGTAGATACAGTATATACCCTTCACATTTTACATTTTTATAAGTTGGATTTTGGAAATACTAAAAAAAAAATGAATTCATTTAAAGGTGGCTTTATTAGATTTAAAGTGTATTTGGTTCTTTGTGCTGACTCTTGCAGATGTTTTAGTACCAGGCTAGATAGCATCATCAGTACCAGGAGTGCTGATGAAATTACAAAAAGGCACAGAACTTTCTATAACAGCTCCTTCTATGGGAGTTTTTTCAACAATTTGTTGTAAGCAGTAACTGTTACAGATCTTGTGGAACTGTTGATTAGGATACTTGGAGTCTTGGATATAGGAATCAATTATGAGTTATTAAAACAAAATGATAAGTTTCAATATTAATTTTTATTGACACTTGTCCTTTTAAGAATAAAAGAAATCACTTTGATTTGCATTTAACATGACATTATCTTCTTTTTTAACTTCTGAAATAAAGCTTTCTATAAATCAAATATTTATTAATAAATTCACTAAAGAAAGAAAATTGTTTATATCTGGAGAAGAACTAGACATAGTAGACCACTATATATACCCTGGCCAATGGATGGCAATTGAAGGTGATACAATAAAGGAAATTGAATGGTGTGTTAAATGTGGTTGGCAGGCATTCAGCAAGCTAAGCGTAATTTTCAAGAACAACCTTCCCGTGTGCTTGAAAGCTTTTCGATCAGTGTGTATCTGAGCTAAAATAGGTCAGTGAAACATGGTCACTAACCTCACAATCGATACAAAAGATGACACAAAGAGCCATGGAAAGATATATGCTCGGCAGTACAAGACAAGATAGAAAGACCTGCACATGGGTAGAGAACAAACAAAAGTATACAATATTATCAAGAGAATAAAAGAATTGAAATGGAAATGGTCACATAGCAAGAACAACTAATGGCAGGTGGGCCAAGGCAGTCATAGAATGGATCCCACTTGATAAAAAGCATCCACAAAAGAGACCAAAAAGATCAACGACATCAGCAAGTATTGTGGGCCCAATTGGCAAAAAGAAGCTCAGGACTGTATTAAATGGCAATATGCAGAAGAGGCCTTCATCCTGCAGAGGATAGGAAAAGGCTAGAATGATGAAATCACATAAACTTTTTAATATAATTTTCATGGGTAAAATATTCAGTTTTATCTTCTTTTTAAAGTAATCTTTTAATGAACTCCATAGCCAATAAAGTGATTTCATAGTAAATCTACTGAATACCCAGGGAGGTTCAGCAAAGTACATTCACACTTGTTCAAGCCAAAAGGGAATATATGTAGAGTGAATTTAGAAAGTGAAATGTTTAAACATGAAACTCTATTGCAGGATTAATCTGAAATGAGAGAACTTTCTGTAGTTCTCTCTGCATTCTGTAGCCCAGCAATACTTCTGCATCTGAGAGTTACTTCACTGCAGACCATTTGATTTAGCAATTAAGAATACTGAATCTGATATTAATGCAAGATAACAATAACCCAAAGACCCAAAAGAGGGTCTAAAATGGCCTTGCTGGAAAAAAAACAACAACTTCTTAATCTGGAAATTTTATATTCAGGATGGATGCATATGTTTGAATAATAACTGAATAATAGCAGGCCACTTCAGCCATGAGGTGGAGAGCAGGTTGCGCATCTCCCAGAGTGACCGAGGCATGGCCACCTGCACCAACAAAGGCCGGAAGTAGCCTCCCGCCATTTCCTGCTGCAAAAATCTTTTAAAAATCCCTCACTGTTGGGCAGCAAGACCCAGCAAGAGATGAGGTGCCAGAGAATCAGACCCAGCCACTTCTCTCCACCGCAGTGCTTCCTGGATGCGGCTTACAGCTCTGAGCCCAAAGTGGTGGGAGGCAAGGACTGTCTTGAGTGCAAATGTACCACAATGAAGACAGAATGCTGTTGCTATGCAAAGGCAAGTAGAGGGATGCTTCACTCTCACACTAAGGCTCTGTCCATCACCACTGCTGCTTCGGCCACCTGTGTACCCCACCTTGCCAGAACAACACCATTACCTCACTCTGGCCAGTGAGGGATGCACTACTCCTTGCATCACTTCTTGTACCACCCTCTACAGCAGAGATTTCCAGCCCCACCCAGAGCAAGTCTCCCTCCCCCGTCATCGCCCTTACCTCTTCAGGCCAAGTGAGGAATGACTGGGAGGGGAGGGGTGAGGGGCAGGGCCAGCCAGTGGTGGAATCAGCTGGTTCGCCCAACTGGAAAAAGTTAACAACCGGTTGGTTTAAACTGGTGTGAACTGCCTGAATCCCACCACTGATCTTAACTGGAACAGGGCATGGCTAGTCTAGTGAAGAGAAGGACCAGAGGAGACAGGATAGCAGTGTTCCAATATTTGAGAAGCTTTCAGAGAGGACGGGGTCAACCTATTTTCCAAAGCATCTAAAGGCCAGACAAGGAATAATGGATGAAAACTGAACAAGGAGAGATTCAACCTGGAAATAAGGAGAAATTTTCTGACAGTGAGAGCAATTAACCAATGGAACAGCTTACCATCATAAGTTGTGGGAGCTTCATCACTGGAAGCTTTCAAGAAGAGACTGGTCTGCCATCTGTCAGAAATGATGTAGGGTCTCCTGTTTTGGGGGGGGGTTGGACAAGATTTACAACTATTGTTGTTATGTACTATTGTTATATGCATCAAACCTGTTATGACTTCTGAAGCAAATCTTATTTTTGTTTTTATTTGACTGGTAGAATGCCAATTGTCTTGGCTTTCACAATCAATGTTAATTTAATTTTGCATCATTTCTTTTCAAGTTAATTTTTAATATTTGAGTGAAGTTATTAATCTGTGGAAAACTGAAGATCTTGCTGCGAAGGTTTGTATTCAATAATAGAATAGATCCAACAATTTTATATTCTGGGGTTAAAGTTTTAAGGAAACAATTTCTGATAGAATGTTATTTATATATCTGAACCAACTACATGATATTTTTCCAGATATATCCATATTTTGTTATTATTCATTTGGATTGTTGTGATCCAGTGTATATCGGACTATTACTATTTTAGAACTTCATGCTGCTTTGTTGCTAATTTTATTTTGCTTTATTTCTTTATATTTAGACTGATTTGTACACAACCCAGATTTATTTACAAATAAGTAAATAAAACAAAGCTACCACAGCAGAACTGTCTCAGCAAAATTGTAATGCAAATATGATTTAACTAGACTAATTAGATAGAAATGGAACATCTTAAAATTCTCTCTATTTATTGCTTTTGCACAATCTCAGAATATAATGACCTGGACTTGTTTAAGTATTTTCTTCTTATTGGAACAGATTCATAATTTGCTGTACATCACTGCCTTATTGTTGTATTCAGTCAATAATGAAAGATGCTTAAACATATACAACTATTTGAAAACAGCATTGTCCTCCGTCATTAACTGTAAGAAAGCTATAATTTTGTAAGATTACTTATTTACTCAGGCATACATATATAAACATGAAATGGTTCAGAATATGGTATATGGTGTAAGACATTTTTTCAAGTAATAATTATTACTTCCATTTGAAATCTACAGTAACTGTTTGTACAAAATTCTTACTTTATGAACTTACTTGCATGACAAAACAACTAGACACAAAGAGAGTTTTTGCTCCATGCCATCACTCTGCTAAATTCTCACAGCATTGTCTTATGCCTAAGGATATTTATCCATGCAGCAGGGCTACATCATCATCATCATCATCATCATCATCATCATCATCATCATCATCATGTCCCTCATCGTGTCCCTCCTGGTTGGTGCTGGCCTCCCGGGAGGTTACGCGAGGCTGGCTCCAGGGGATTATCAATGCTTCCTTGAGTGAGGGTGTCTTGCCATCCGCCTTGAAAGAGGCTGTGGTGAGGCCCCTCCTCAAGAAGCCTGCTCTGGATCTGGCTGTTTTGGCTAACTATTGTCCGGTCTCCAACCTTCCCTTCTTGGCGAAGGTTGTTGAGAGTGTGGTGGCGCGACAGCTTCCTGGGTACCTGGATGAAGCTGTCTATCTGGATCCGCTCCAGTCCGGCTTCAGGCCTGGGCACAGCACGGACCATGGTATCCTGCTGTGCCGGTTGGAGGGGTTGGGAGTGGGGGGCACCGTTTTGCGGTGGTTCTCCTCCTATCTCTCCGACCGGTCGCAGTCGGTGTTGGCAGGGGGGCAGAGATCAACCCCGAGGCGCCTTGTTTGTGGGGTGCCTCAGGGGTCGGTCCTCTCGCCCCTTCTGTTCAACATTTATGTGAAGCCGCTGGGTGAGATCATCCATGGCTTTGGGGTGGAGTTCCATCAGTACGCTGATGATATGCAGCTGTACATCTCCACCCCAGGCCATCCCAACGATGCCCTTGAAGTGATGTTCCAGTGCCTGGATGGGGAGCAACAGGCTTGGACTCAACCCTTCCAAGACCGAGTGGCTGTGGCTTCCGGCGTCCCTATATTGCCAGCTGGTGCCATCGCTGGCTATTGGGGGCGAGTTATTGGCCCCCACGGATAGGGCTCGCAACTTGGGCGTCCTCCTGAATGCACGGCTGTCTTTAGAAGAGCATATGACGGCCGTGGCCAGGGGGGCCTTTTATCAGGTTCGCCTGATCCGCCAGTTGCAGCCCTTTCTGGACCGGGACGCCCTGCGCACGGTCACTCACGCCCTTGTTACCTCCCGGCTGGACTATTGTAATGCTCTCTACATGGGGCTCCCCTTGAAGAGCACTCGGAGGCTCCAGCTGGTCCAGAATGCAGCTGCACGGGTGGTTATGGGCGCAACCCGTTGTGCCCACGTGACACCACTCCTGCGTGAGCTGCACTGGCTCCCAGTGGTCTTCCGGGTGCAATTCAAGGTGTTGGTTACCACCTTTAAAGCGCTCCATGGCATAGGACCCGGGTACCTTCGAGACCGTCTTCTGCCACCAATAGCCTCCCACTGACCAGTCCGCTCCCACAGAGAGGGTTTCCTCAGGGTGCCATCGGCCAAGTTATGTCGGCTGGCTGCACCCAGGGGGAGGGCCTTCTCTGTGGGAGCCCCAGCCCTGTGGAATGAACTGCCCCCGGAAATACGTAAGATCTCCGACCTCCGGGTGTTTCGCTGTGCACTGAAGACCCTGTTGTTCCACCACGCCGGGCTATCAACATAATGGTTTTAAATTGGGGTATTTTAAATTTTGGGGTTTTAATTGAGCCAAATTTATTTAATCATTTTAAATTTTAATTGATGTTTTGTCTTGTGTTTTTAAATAGGCTGTACACCGCCCTGAGTCCTTCGGGAGAAGGGCAGTATAGAAATAAAATAATAATAATAATAATAATAATAATAATAATAATAATAATTATTATTATTATTATTATTATTATTATTATTGTTATTGTTGTTGTTATTATTATTATTATTATTTTGCACTATCAATCTTTTTTTTTAAAAAAAATCTTACATAACACTATTTAATTTTTATACACAGGTTATCATATTTATTGGGAATATAAAAGATATGTGTCAAAGGTTTCAATGAAAGTAATTTACAAGATTCATGAATAGAGACTGCTCTAGCTTGAGCAGAAGACTGAAAAGTAACCACTAACAACCAACTTTCTCTGATTAAAAAATTGCATCTGCAAGTCTTACTGCATATACCCATATTTGTTTGTGAGAGATGACTTTGAGACAATCTAAAAGCTATATAATTATAAAAAGGTGCAGAGAAAGAAAGAAACTTAATGTAATATTTTCATTATGTAATAAATGACAACAGAAACAAATTTAGTTTAAAATCTTTTCCAAACATTTTAATTAATCACTTTAAACATGTATGCTATTTATATATAAACATTTAGAGGAAAATTGTAAATAAAAAGAATTAATTACTTTTTAAATTTTTCAAAAAAAATACTGGAGATTAGAATCCAATTTCCTAAAATGGGAACAAAGAGAGAGAAAAGATGCAAATGGAAGCAAAATGTCTCAAAACTTCTCTGTGTTGCCTAAGCTCTTGAAACAAAAGCAACTGATTGGAAGCAAATGCTTCAATAATCACTGGTGTTTGTAAATGGAAAACTTAAATAACAATGCCAGGAAGATTTAAGAACAAGAACAAAAAAAAATCCTAGAAGCATAACAGAAGAACTGGACAGAAGCACATAGATCACTTTGGAGCAGAAAAGAGACACTTTGCGGAACAGCAATTAAACCCAGAAAAATAAAAAGATATCAGAAAGAAACTTAAGGTGACCTTGTCTTGAATCTCTTTGGTATGAGAAGGATAGAAGGGAAAAAGTTGCAGGCTTTTATTATTCTGTTTCTGTTCCTATAGCCTATATCAATTAGAGTTTCAGTATTTCTTGTGGAGTCTGTTTCTTGACCTGACCTATCTCAAAGAGCAGACATCAATCAATTCATATTTTGCTAAGTACTGTGTTCCTTCTCTAAGGTCATCTCTGTGGTTTCTCTACATGGAGCTTTGACTTGCAAATAATTATGAAATTCTTCAAATAGATGAATTGTGAAGAGGAAACAAGTGATCTTAATTCCACCTCCTTCATCTAACAGACATGTGGTGTTAAATTGGGGTAGGGAAGAACTCTGTCTCCTAGAGCAGGAGGAACCAACAGAATATTTAGAGGACAAAATAGGAGATTCACTGACTTTGAATATAATGGTAAAATATCACTAAGTAAGTAACCCATAAAGAGAAAGACTGTTTCTCTTGCCTACACTTTAAGATGATTCTATAAAATAAAAAGAAAGAATAGTTCCAATAAAAGAACTACCAAGGAGAAAACAACACCCCTACCGACACTGGCAGGCAAGCTACTATTTATAAACATAAGCACACACACACACACACACATTGGCACTGATGATATTCAGGTAATGAAATGTCTGCAAGGAAACATCTAAGCACGGAGAGTACTAAGGACTTCACACTTTAAGAGAGACTTGGGCCTAGAAATTGCTGCTAACAGTTCAAACAGCAATTTCAATTTATATTTATTTATTTATTATTATTATTTATTACTTCAATTTGTATGCTGCCCCTCTCCAAAGACTCAGGGCAGCTCACAATGCATTTAAAATCATTATAAAAAACATTTAAGAATTAAAAACATTAAAAACATTAAAACTCATTCACACCATTCATGGCCGGATCTCGCCGGATTGCAAGAGCGAGATCAACGGCCCCAGGCCTGCTGGAAAAGCCAGGTCTTCACCACTTTTCGGAAGGCCAATAGAGTGGGGATGGTCCGGACCTCAGGAGGTAACTGGTTCCAGAGAGCTGGGGCAGCCACAGAGAAGCCCCTCCCCCGCGGGCCCGCCAGCCAGCATTGTTTAGCTGATGGGACCCGGAGGAAACCAATTCTGTGGGATCTTACCGGTCGTTGGGAGTTATGCGGTAGAAGGCAGTCTCGAAGATACCCTGGCCTTGAGCCATGTAGGGCTTTAAAGGTAATAACCAACACCTTGAATTATGACCAGAGACCAATAGAGAGCCAGTGCAGCTCGCAGAGAATTGGTGTAATGTGGGTGTACCTAGGTGCACCCATGACAGCTTGTGCGGCTGCGTTATGGACCAACTATTCAAATATTCAATCAATAAATGCTAATAACAAAATTAAGAAACTGAAAACTCTTGTAGAAGAGTACATGTTAAATTTATAAGAAAGGGCTCCAGGTCTGAAAATAAATAGTCTGGAAAAATCTCTTGAATAGTGGTAATTTGGTTGTATTCAGGACCAGGAGGGGGGAAAGAAATGGCAAAATAGAATGAGAATGAGGACATTTCTTCCCTTTAGTGCCCTCCACTATCAAAGATGTTAGTCAAACCCTTGCACAAAAGATTAATACCCACGTATACTAGTTAAACAGTGCCCTGAATCAGATGAGCAAGGGCAAACATCCAACAGGCAATATTCTTAGTGAACTACTGTGATGCCAGGTCCATGCCTATAAGAACTCATACAGACACCCAGTTACAATACACAGAGAACTGTATTAATATTTAAGTGCTCTACTTTGCAATGAATAATTATTAGGATGATAGATTTTCAAATCATTTTTAAGAATGACTATGTTTGTTCTTAAGAATGGAAATAGGTGACCAAAACAGAAGATTGCAGAGAATATCATTACTATATTATTCTAATCATAATATGTAATAACATGTCACCCACAGATGGGTGGCAAGAATAAACTAACTATATCCTAACTTCAGCTAAGAAAGATAAACAAGACTAAGGAGAGCAATCAGAGGAATGGAAGAAAATTTAATTTTATTTATTTATTTATTTATTTATTTATCTATCTATCTATCTATCTATTTATTTATTTATTTATTTATTTATTTATTTATTTATTGGTTCGATTTCTATGCCGCCCTTTTCCAGAGACTCAGGGCGGCTTACAATGTGTTAAGCAATAGCCTTCATACTTTTGTATATACCTGCTTAGTAGGGCTTTCGGCCCCCCCGAAGCGGTGTTCTTTTTTATACAAAGTCAGCTTATTGCCCCCACAATCCGGGCCCTCATTTTACCTACCTCGAAAGGATGGAAGGCTGAGTCAACCTTGAGCCTGGTAAGATTTGAACTTGCAGTAATTGCAGGCAGCTGGTGTTACTTAACAGTGTTTTAGTCTGCTGCGCCACCAATTTAAAATTCTTCCACAAGTAGAGAGAAATGAAACCCTGCTTGATGTGATAAAAAGTATATTTATAACAATTGCTGCCAAGACACAATCACTTAAAGACACTGCATCAGTTAACATTAAACAAACCAAAGTTATATTGAATGATAATATATTGAAATATTATGAGGAAAAATCTAAAACACCAGAAAATAAAATAAAATATAGTGTTGTAGAGAAGCTGGGATGGCCATTTTGTCAAGGTTCAGACAACAGAAGAAAAAGCAATAATAAACAGAATTACACAAACAAGGAACATTCTGTAATGTTTATTGATTTACTGACCCTGTTACTTATAAAATTAATGGAGCTGATCTTTTTGGCAATGTAAAGGATTGAGAAACTATATAACAAGAAAAAGAAATTCTGCATGACATATTAAAAGGTGCTCCAAGGAAAAAATGTGAAAAAAATTGATCTGAGAAACACCAAATTTGGAACCCACCAAGATACTAGAGTAGTAATACCAAAGCATTGGAGAACCTCAGAGAAATATTAAAGATGGTAGAGCCAGAAGATGGAAGAGTTAAGACTTCAGTATAAGGATGTGAAAAAGATATATATCTATAGACTGCAGCAAGTGTTATCAGCTGTCTATCACATAAAACAATGATTCATCTCAATTACAGCAAACTCTTGTAAAGTACCCAATCTCCAAAGAGGCAGAAGAAACCCCCATTACAAACATAGTGTCCCAAAGGTGCCTTTTTTCAAGAGGTAACTTTACTTTCTGATTTTTCTTTGAAGACCTTTACTTTCTCATCCAAGAAGCTTCTTCAGAGCTGAAAAAGTTGCCTCTTGAAAAAAAGCACCTTTGGGATGACCATGACCTGGATGACTGAGAATTTCCATAGACATTTACAAACACAGTGATTCAGCTACCTATTTATAGTGAGTTCCTGGAATACAGCAGGATGGAAATGATTTTGGGTTTGGGGACTGTCTGGTTTCAGGTATTTTCCATATGCAATTCTGGATCAGGTGGCATTGTCTCATATAGAACTAATGCATAGTCTGTGTGATGACCTGGGGCATGGCACAAAAGCAACACAGCCAGAGAATAGATCTAACTTCCCTTTATTGCACCAACTTTGGCCCCAAACATCCCCACGTTTACTACAAGTCCTGGAGCAAAGCTCTCACATGCACCTTCAGCTGTCTCTGGCTGTGAATAGTGCAGTAAGGAAGGTTAGCCAAACAGTAACCAGGGCCAGCAGTCCAGTAAGCCAGGTTAGCCAAACAGAAACCAGAGCAAAAAGTTCAGTGAAACAGGCAAACAGGGCAAGCCCCACAAGACAGAGCACAGTAATCTCCAGGCATTGGCAAGTGCCCATGAGGCTCCACAGATTCAATGCTTGTTCCTGACAAATGCTCCTCCCACCGGCACCTCCTCATATCTCAGTCCCTAGGCGTGCCTTGTGAAGGGGGGCGGGGCACTCTCCTCGTAGCTGGCTCAGTCTGTGTTGTTCTCGCCTTCTCTCTTCTCTCTGTGCTCTAGGATCCTTGCTCTTTGCCTGAGCTCTGTCTATCCTGTTCCTCCCTGTCTGCAAACCTTTCTAATCCTGAAAAGCCTTGCCTGGACCGACTCTGCCCTTCCCCAGTTTCATCCAAGGCCAATGGAGCTGCCCTCTTGATCTCTGTCAGCTCTTGTTCCAGCTCATCTTCCCCCGCAGATTCAGACTCCGATGGGGGCATGACAGTCTGAGGATCCTCTTGGACTCATAGCTCCTGCTCAAAGAGGTGGCAGTCATAGCTAGGACAGTCTTTGCATAGATTTGTATTGTATATTGGTTGTGCCTGTACCAGAAGATTCTGATCATGGTCACTCATGCCTTCATTGCATATCAGTCCCAGTTGCAATTGTTAGGCAAGGACTGCGCAGGTCATTAAGTCAGGGCCTCATATGATTGTGACTTCCTGCTGGCTTCCCCATTCACTTTTCTTATTGGAAGTGAACACCAAATGTCAAAAATCACAAGACCTCAGGGATGCTGTGACAAGAATGCTGCAAAATTCAAATATTATTTATAAGTACTATTCATTCAGCACTGTTATAACTTCAAACTATCACCAAATTGGACTGAAGAAAGAAGATGGTTCAGAAAATCTTAGGTTAGATAGAATTGATGAGATGAACAAAAAAAAAGAGAGAATGTGTGTGTGTGTGTGACAGAGAGAGAGAGAGGGAGGGAGGGAGGGAGAGGGAGAGAGAGAAAGAGAGTGCAATGTATAGAATAGAGTACAGACTGAAGAAGCTTCTTGGATGAGAAGTGAAACATTTTCAAAGAAAAACCAGAAAGTCCAGTTGCCTCTTGGAAAAAAAAACACCTTTGGGACAACCATGACCTGGATGACTGAGAATCTCCATAGACATTCATTTAATGACCATTAAAAGTTACAACAGCACTGAAAAATGTGACTTATGCCATTTTTTCTCACAACCGTTGTAGCATCCCCATGATCACATGCTCCAAATTCAGACCCTAGGCAACTGGCATATATTTATGACAGTTGCAGTGCCCCAGACCATGTGATCACCTTTTGTGACCTTCTGACAAGCAGAGTCAATGAGGAAGACAGATTCACTTAACAACCATATGACTAACTGCACAATTGGAGTGATTCACTTAACAACAGTGACAAAAAAGGTTGTAAAATAGAGCAAAATTCACTTAATAAATGTCTGGCTTAACAATGGAAATGTTGGGCTCAATTGTGGTCATAAGTCAAGGACTACCTGTACAACCTTGATACATGGGTGCTTTGAGAAAGTAGGAAGGTGGGAAAGATATAATGAATGGAATTGATATAAACAATAGTTACTGCATCTACATTCATTTTCCTAGTTTTACTAACTCTTTAACATAATTAGGTGATGGATATATTTCAGTCAAATGGAAGAGTCCAGGTCTATTCTGAGTGAAATTGAATACCTTGGAGGTCTTCTAGTCCAACCCCCTGCTAAAGCAGGAGAACCTATACCTGTGATGACGAACCTATTGGATGCGTGCTGGAAGTGACATGCAGAGCCATCTCTCCGGGCACATGAGCCATTGCCTGTTGCTCTTCTGGGTTCCGCAGTGCCAGCCAGCTGGTCTTCACACACGCGGGACTGCCAGAAATCAGAGGAGCAGCTGCCTAGTGAGCATGCACACTGACCAGCAGGTCTTCTTGCACGCATGTGTGCCAGAAACTGGAAAACCAGGTGGCTGGTATGCATGCTCACGCGTGCTACTGTTTCAACACTCAGTGCCGAAAAGGTTCGCCAACACTGCCTTATACCATTTCAGATAGGTCCAGTCTTTTCTTAAAAACCTCCACTGATGAAGCACCTACAACTTCTGAAAGCAAGCTGTTCTGTTGGTTAATTGTCCTCAATGTTAGGAAGGTTCTCCTTAATTCCAAGTTGCTTCTCTCCTTGATTAGTTTCCATCCATTTTTTCTTGTCTTACATTTGGTGCTTTGGAAAATAAATTGACTCCCTCTTCTTTGTGGCAGTCCCTCAAATACTGGAATACTGCTATCATGTCACACCTAATCCTTCTTTTCTCTAGACTGGCAAATACTCAATTTTCTCTAGACTGGCAAATACCCAATTCCCGCCACTGTTCATATGTTTTTGTCTCCTTATACATCTTAGTTGCTCTTTTTTGCACTTTTTCCAAAGTCTCAACATATTTTTTGTAATGGCGTGACCAAAACTGGATGCAGTATTCCAGGTGTGATCTTACTAAGGATTTATAAAGTGGTACTAATATTTCATGTGATTTTGATTCTATGCCACTGTTTATATAACCAAAGATTGTATTAGCTTTTTTGACTGCTGCCGCAGACTGCAGGTTCATATTTAAGTGATCGTCCACTAGGACTCCAAGGACCCTCTCACAGATACTGTTTTTGAGCCAGGTTTCGCCTAATATGTACTTGTACCTTTGATTTTTTTCTGCCTAGGTCTACAGTAAAACCTTGCTTTTCTCACATTAAATTTCATGTTTTTGGATAGACCCATTGTTCAAGTCTGCCAAGAACTTTTTGGATCCTGAGCTTGTCTTCTAGGGTGTAGGCTATTCCTGATAGCTTAGTGCAGTGATGGCGAACCTTTTTGCCATCGCGTTCCAAAAGCGTGGGGAGCGGGGGGGGAGGTCGCACGCATGCCCACACCCATAATTCTATGTGCCTCGCT
Organism: Pantherophis guttatus; assembly: GCF_059756535.1. Lineage (NCBI taxonomy): Eukaryota > Metazoa > Chordata > Lepidosauria > Squamata > Colubridae > Pantherophis > Pantherophis guttatus. The sequence goes on along the minus strand of NC_142070.1, from coordinate 62,661,975 downwards.
CCCGCGCATGTGAATGCGACACCCCCTCCCCCCGCGCTCCCTTCGCTTTTGGCACAGTGGGCCCAGTAGGCCAATTTTTTGCTCTCACCAGGCTTCAGAGCCTTTCTAGGAGGCTCTCCTAGAAGGGAGGGGGGTGAAAACGGCCTTCCCCACCCCTCCGGAGGCCAGAAAAGGCCCATTTGCCAATTTCCTGTGGGACCAGAAGATGGCAAATGGGCCGTTTTCGCTCTCCGGAGGGCCTCCGGGGGGCCTCCGGGGGCTGGGGAAGGCCATTTTGGTTCTCCCAAGGCTCCTAGAAAGGCTCTGTAGCCTGAGGAGAGCAAAAAATGGGTCTTCCCCACCCCCACCAGACCCTCCAGAGGTAGGAAACAGCCTGTTTTCCTATTGCAGGTGGGCCCAGAAGGCCCGAGAATTAGCTGGCTGGCACACACATGCGCGCCGGAGCTGAGCTCGCGTGCCCACCAAAATGGCTATGCGTGCCACCTGTGGCACCCGTGCCATAGGTTCACCATCACAGGGTTAGTGTCATCTGCAAATTTGATCAGTTCCCCTTCTATTCCCTCATTTAAGTCATTTATGAGGATATTGAAGAGTACTGAGCCTAAGACATAATACCATATCAAGAGCCTTGATATAATACCATTAAGGACTACCATTAAAGACGATGAGTACGGTTTGGCAGCCAGTTACAAATCCATCTGGTGGTGATGCTGTCTATCCCACATTTTTCTAGCTTACCAAGAAATAGGTTGTGGCATACTATGTCAAATGCCTCGATTAAGTCTAAATATACCATCTCCACAGCATTTTGATGGTGTACAAATTTAGTCAAAGAATGAAATAAGATTGATTTGGCATGATCTGTTTTTAACAAACCCTTGCTGGCTACTAGTTATAACTTTATTTGTTTCTAGATGTTCATAGATCTGTTTTTTTTTTAATTATTATTATTATTTTTTCCAGTATATTCCCAGGTATTCCGATTCAGATCATGACTGTATGTAAACCAATTTTTTTCTGTGAATTCTAGAGTAGCCAGCTTGGACACTGTAAATGAAATCCCACCACAAAACAAGTGTTATCCTGTCCTTTCTCACAGTGCTGTTACTGTGTTACAGAAAAGAGACCACATCAGCTCTTTATCGAAAGGAAAGGTTTATTGCGCAAGGTTCAGCAGCGATAGCTCAAGCCAAGTCTGAACCCCGAGGGGTTGTTACATACAGGTTTTTATATTCTTTTCAGTCAGTATATTCATTTCCGGATGTATACATGATTACCATTTATGGGTATGACATGCCCACTTCCTTGGTCCTACCAGGGTAGCTGAGCAATGGTGAGATGTCACGTATACTATGAGCGGGGGCTTAATCCCATCAGTCTTCTCATTCAACAATGTCACGTAGGCACGTAGGCATTGAGAGCAGGGATTTAATCCCATCAGTCCACTTTATTCCACCCTCTGAAACTCTTCTGACTTCTCAAGAGGAGTTTCATAATTGTCAGTGTCAACAATTCTCTGATATTCCCACATAGCCATGACCTGGGTGACTGCTTCCCTTTTTTTTAAAAAAAAATTGATTTATATGCTGCCCTTCTCCGGAGACTCAGGGCGGCTTACAATGCGTTAAGCAATAGCCTTCATACTTTTGTATATTTTATACAAAGTTATGTTATTGCGCCCACAATCTGGGTCCTCATTTTACCTACCTTAGAAAGGATGGAAGGCTGAGTCAACCTTGAGCCTGGTGAGATTTGAACTTGCAGAAATTGCAGGCAGCTGATGTTAATAACAGTTTTGTCTTTATTTTGCCAATAAAGACAAACTATTTGACATATTTTTAACAAAAACAGGCAGAACTCATGGTAAGATGATACATCTGGCCGCAATTAAACCTATTAATGCCACGATCGCTTGTAATCCTGGAAGTTTAGGGAACCAGCCACTAAGAGTTCTTTGAAATTGAATCTATTCCATTCCTGGTCAGCATTATGGGTGAGTTGTCTCATTTCAGTGGTTAATTGCTTAATAACTTTCCCTATTTCATCAATTTGTAAGCAACAATTAGAGAGGTTAAATTTTCCACACACCCCTCCTTCCTTAGCCAAGATGTAATCCAGAGCCAACCTATTTTGATATACAGCTGTCCTTAGCTTATCTGACCGGCCAGGTCTAGGACTGCCTGTAACCTGATAATCCTGTTCAGCATATAAATAGGGGTTCTGTATCCATATGAGCCATCCTCCACCCAAGTGGCCTGTCCATATGTGCATACTATTCACTCAGAGTTCCAAGTGTTGGTTTTTTCATATTCTGCCAACTCTTACATGGAAAATTAGAGAAGGATGTATTCACATCCCTTCTGCGTCTCTGTAGGCCCACTATGTCATACACAGGAACACCCAACACTTGTCTCGACTGAATAGGAAAAAGGAAGAAGGATGGCTTAATCCATTCTAATACACAAAACCCTGACCAGTTCCAAGGTAGTTTTTCATATGCCAAGTTGCCACATATCCAATACATGTTGTCTGGGGCAACCCATTCCTCCAAGGTACTATTAAGATAGTAAAGTAAGGTAATATTAAATTTACTGGGCTCTGTCTTATTACCTGGAGAGATCCAGCTTTTATACTCCTGATCCCAGTATCCTAGACAGATGAGGTCTCCCACGGGCTCAGTTTGATTCCTCACAAAACAATTTCGCCCCACTAGGTTAGTTGGTAATATCCATACAATACCAGAAAGGGGAGTTCTGGCTGAAATATTCCCTGCCTGAGACATATAACTGAAAACTTCAGGGCTTGCTTCCAAGGCTTCCCACGGTCATTGTTCGCCCATATTTGTACCACCGCACACAAAACAGTTCCTTACTGTTAGTGTTTTAGCCACTTCTTCCGCCATTTCTTCAAAAATATTGTTAACCTTTGTACTTATAGAGAGTGGATCATTATCCAATTTCCTTAGATTATCATATACAGACCAGCCCAAAGTTCTAATTTGCCCTTCATGAATCTTCTCCATTATTATGTTTAGGTAAGTCAAAGGGTCCTGGCCTGTTCCATCAATTCCAAACCCATAGGCTTTTAAAGGTGAATGGGTTCCGAGTACTTCTAACCTAACCCGGTTACTGTTTTCGACTCCAGTGGTATGATTCACATATGCATACCAGCCCTCTATTTTCTCACCATAAAGTTGTCCAAACCCTGTATACAAGGTGATGTTCAACTTTTCTGGAGTTTCAGGTTTGTAACAGATCTCCTTACTTCCTAGAATACACAACGTATACATGGTTCCATTTGTCTGACATATCCTTCCCGTGGGCCTACAATCTTTAGGGGCTTGGGTGTGATAGATTAATGTAGTTTTTACAAACACTTTCCTTGCTATTTCCACTAACTGACTGGACCCCGAGGGGTTGTTACATACAGGTTTTTATATTCTTTTCAGTCAGTATATTCATTTCCGGATGTATACATGATTACCATTTATGGGTATGACATGCCCACTTCCTTGGTCCTACTGGGGTAGCTCAGCAATGGTGAGATGTCACGTATACTATGAGCGGGGGCTTAATCCCATCAGTCCTCTCATTCAACAATGTCACGTAGGCACGTAGGCATTGAGAGCAGGGACTTAATCCCATCAGTCCACTTTAACTGTACTTCTCTTTGTTTCTGAAAGGAGGATAGCAGCAACAGGAAATGGATAGTAATTCTGAGTTGAAGAAATCCTGGGAAGGATGCAGTCTTCTAGTCTATCTGTAGATGAACCTTGAAGGAATGCAAGAACTGATAGTTAAACATTAGCTTAGCCATAGGAAGAAATAGGAGTGAGAAAGAAATTCAAAATAACCCTGCCTCTGTTTTGTATAAAAGGGGGCAGAAAGAAACTCTTTCAATATTCTGTTTTTATATCTTCTAACAAAAGAGTTCCAGTAATCCTTGCTATATCTTTTAATAAAATCTGATATATCTTGAAGGACTAACATTTCCTCCAACATTTCTGAATGGGCCCCTATTACAATTTTCTCCCATTAGTGGTTGATTATTATTCCTTCTTGTGATCTTTTCATTTTGCCCCTTGCTAGGAAGCAATACTTGTCTCACCTCTCATTTGTCCAAAGTCCCTAAGTGACCCATTGTGGCAATCAAGATACTCAGCACAACTACAGGTTAACTCAGAGTTACTGTGAGATGGGTGGCAAATAAAGTTGATAAATAGATAAATAAATAAACTCAATAAGGAAAATAATTGTGGCACATGACAGTGGTAGATGGAATGTAAAGCAGGGAGTAAGTCTTCTAATTGATTCTGGATAGTGAAGTTAAATAAAGGTAAAATAAAATATCTTTAAAATTATTATCACTATTAGGTATGTAGGATGGTTCTAATTTGAAGTCTTGGTGGTTCACCGATTAGAGCTAACAATGTTTGTTGTTTTCTTATCACTAAGGATTATTGGTTCTGAAGCTGCAAGTGGAGATGTAGGTATATAATTCCCAAGGACATTCCCATATAATTTCTGTGACTCCCAAAGACGTGGACAGGATACTGGGCAGACTGAGCACAGCCACATGTTTACTGGACCCATGTCCCTCCTGGCTGGTGCTGGCCTCTCGGGAGGTTACACGAGGCTGGCTCCAGGGGATTATAAATGCTTCTCTGACTGAGGGTGTCTTCCCCGCCACCTTGAAAGAGGTGGTGGTGAGGCCTCTCCTCAAGAAGCCTTCCCTGGACCCGGCAGTGTTGGCAAATTACCGTCCAGTCTCCAACCTTCGCTTCATTGTGAAGGTTGTTGAGAGTGTGGTAGCGTGACAGCTCCCTCAGTACCTGGATGAATCGTCATATCTGGATCCATTCCAGTCGGGCTTCAGGCCTGGGTACAGCACAGAAACGGCATTGGTCGTGTTGGTTGATGATCTCTGGAGGGCTCGGGACAGGGGTTGTTCCTCTGTCCTAGTCCTATTAGACCTCTCAGCGGCTTTTGATACCATCGACCATGGTATCATGCTGCACCAGCTAGAGGAGTTAGGGGTGGGGGCACCATCCTACGGTGGTTCTCCTCCTTTCTTTCTGACCGGTTGCAGTCCGTGTTGACAGGGGGGCAGAGGTTGACCCCGAGGCCCCTTGTATGTGGGGTGCCACAAGGGTCGGTCCTCTTGCCCCTTCTGTTCAATATTTATGTGAAGCCGCTGGGTAAGATCATCCGTGGTTTTGGGGTAAAGTACCATCAGTACGCTGACGACATTCAGCTGTACATCTCCACCCCAGACCACCCCAACGATGTCCTTGAAGTGATGTCCCAGTGCCTGGAGGCCGTGCGGATCTGGATGGGGAGAAACAGACTCAGGCTCAACCCATCCAAGACCGAGGGGCTGTGGTTTCCGACATCCTGATATAGTCAGTTGGTCAGCCATCACTGACTATTGGGGCCGAGTCATTGGCCCCCACCGAGAGGGCTCGCAACTTTAATTTTAATTTAATTTTTAATTTGATTTATATGCCGCCCTTCTCCGAAGACTCAGGGCGGCTTACAATGTGCTCAGCAATAGCCTTCATCCTTTTGTATATTTATACAAAGTCAGCTTATTGCCCCCACAACTGGGTCCTCAATTTACCTACCTTAGAAAGGATGGAAGGCTGAGTCAACCTTGAGCCTTGGCGAGATTCGAACCCTGCAGTAATTGCAGGCAGCTGGTCTTAATAACCAGCTTAATAACAGGGTGCCTTAAACCCCTGTACTACCAAGGCAACTTGGATGTCCTCCTGGACTCACGGCTGTCTTTGGAAGAGCACTTGATGGCCGTGGCCAGGGGGACTTTTTATCAGGTCCGCCTGATTCGCCAGTCCCTGACCCTTTCTGGATCGGCACTCGTTAAATACGGTCACTCATGCTCTCGTTACTTCCCACCTGGACTACTGCAATGCTCTCTACATGGGGCTCCTCTTGAGGAGCACCCGGAGGCTCCAGCTGGTCCAGAATGTGGCCACACGGGTGGTTATGGGAGCGGCGTGGCGCTCCCATGTGACCCCCCTCCTGCGTGAGCTGCACTGGCTCCCGGTGGTCTTCCGCGTGCGCTTCAAGGTTTTGGTTATCACCTTTAGAGTGCTCCATGGCATCGGACCGGGGTATTTACGAGACCACCTTCTGCTACCAATAGCCTCTCACCGACCAGTATGCTCCCATAGAGAGGGGCTTCTCAGGGTGCCGTCAGCCAAACAGTGTCGACTGGCGGCCCCCAGGGGGCACCTACCATCTGGAATGAGCTTCCCCCAGAGATACGGAGGATCCCGGATCTGCACACGTTTCGTCGTGCTCTCAAAACTTTTATTTCAGCAGGCTGGCCTGGCCTAACTCTCCCTTTTAAATTTTTAAATCATTTGATTTGTTTTATAAATTGGGGGTTTTAATCTGTGTTTCAGCCAAAATATTTAATAATTTTAAGGGACTTTTAATGTTTGTATTATCTTTATTTTATCTTGGCTGTTCACCGCCCTGAGTCCTCCGGGAGTAGGGCGGTATAGAAATTTGATAAATAAATAAATAAATAAATAAATAAATAAATAAATAAATAAATAAATAAATGAATGAATGAATGAAATCTCAGATATGCACCCATGCAAAAGAGCTGCATGGAACTTTTTGATTCTGCTACTAGAGGGAGGCTAAAGAATAAACATATATGGTGGCAGAGCAGCATTTTCTTCTGCTTGTAATGGGAGTCTACTAAGCACCAGATGCTCTGCAATCACAGCACTGACATTAGCTCAGACGGGATGCATGAGTCAAGGTTGGACTAAGAGTGCATGAGAGTGGGTGGACTAAGAAAATGTCCTTTAGACATCTGCCACTTTAGATGCTGACCACAGCTGTGGTTTATGCTGCTGCTGTGAATAAATTGGGAAAGAAAAGGGAGCATCTGAAATTGTCTTTAGCAGCTAAAACTTTCTATGAAACTTACCAAAATAAAAGGCATTTAGTTGCAAAGGCAAGACACATGAATATTAATATTGCTGGAGATGAAGTCATTCCAAAAATATGTCCCTTCCAAATAAAAGGCATTTCCTACCCCACCCCGGGCTGCCTCTTTTGCTGGGATTTTTATGTCTACATTGACAAGGAAAGAACATGTACTAACCACAAAGTATGAGGTAACAATGATGTTATCTCTTCTTATTAATTCATGGGGTCAACCCATAACACCAAAGTAGGAAGCTAAGCTGCTTGATCTAGTTTAGTCCAAGGAATATATCTTTTTTTTTTGTTCAGGGCATTATTCAAAGGTAAGATTTAACAATATAAATTAAAATAAAATCAGTCTGAGATTGCTTAAGTGGGGTCATGGTGGAAATGTGCCCCTTTCAAGATGGACCAACATTAATAACTCTTGTATTATTATTTCATAGGTGTTAAAACTGGAGTGTGACTATTCCTTTCCTGTTCCTTTCTCCTACCATCCTCCCAGCCCCAGAAGTCCATCCCCATGCTGGCAGAAGAGGCGACAATGGGTTCCTTCAAAACTCCCAGGTTTTGGAACTCAGATAAATGAATTAGCTGATACATGAAATTGAAGGTAGGTAAGTAGTTGATTCTCCACTTACACTAGTCTTCTCTCCAAGAATCAGATCAATGCACATCAAACACTTATTAGCAAAGCTTTCCTGATAAGCATGGATGGAAGTTGTATGCTCAGTTTCCACTACAATGTTATTTCTGTTCATTTAACCTAAATTTACTACATTCTATGCAAATTATTTAGATCCAGATATTTCCTTCCTTAGGAAAAGTGGTTAGCTAAAAGATAGAATCCAATACCAGATTTTAATATTTTAAAATGGGGGGTTTCTTTTGACATTAGAAGGAAAATCCAATCAATGCTATCATCTCCAAACTGATGTCACAAAATCCATTTTATGTTATCTGAAAATAAAAATACTTATGACAACACACAATGTATTTGATATGGGGAATAAACCATGTTTCTATTTCTGATATAATATTTAGGATTTATAAAATTATTAGAAACAAATTAAAAAACTATCATAAAATAAGTCCCATGAAGAGACACTACATTTCTATACCTTTTTATTAATAATACAATGAACATAGAATAAGAGTTGAAAGGAAAGAGCTTCTAGTCCAATCTCCTGCTCAAGTAACAGATCCTATCATTCCAGACAAGTAGCTGTCCAGTCTCTTCTTAATAGTCTCCAGTGACAGAGAAGCCATAACTTCTGAAGACAAGCATTCCACCGACTAATTATTCTGTCAATAAATTTCTCCTTAGTTCTAGGTTGCTTCTCTTTTTGATTAATTTCCATCCATTGCTTCTTGTCATGCCTTCTGGTGCTTTGGAAAATAAGTTGACCCTCTCTTCTTTGTGGAAGCCCCTCAAATACTGGAATATGGCTATCATGTCCTTCTTTTCACTAGACTATAGATATCCAATTCCTTCAACCATTCTTCTTATGTTCTGCTTCTAGACCCCTAATCATTCTTGTTATTCTTCTCTGTACTCTTTCCAGAGTCTCAACATCTTTTTCATATTGTGGTGATCAGAACTGAATGCAGTATTCCAAGACTGGTCATACTAAGGCTTTGTAAAGTGGTACTAGAACTTCATGTGATCTTGATTGTATCCCTTTATTAATGGAGCCTAGGATTCAGGGGTGGGTTCTACTTACCTTTACTACCGGTTTGCAATGGGGCCGCTCACGCTCTTCTGCGCAAGTGCAGAAGCGTTTTGATGATGTCAGGGTCAGTGGGTGGAGCCTCCCGCCAGTTTTACTACCAGTTCTATAGAACCAGTGCAAATCAGGGGCAACCCACCACTGCTAGGATTGCATTGGCTTCTTTAGCTGCTGCCATGTATTGTTGGCTCATATTTAAGTGATTGTCCACTAGGACTCCAAGTTCCCTCTCACAGTTAATGGGATTAAGCCACATTTTGCCTAGTTTCACCACAATGAAAGTCTTATGCATACAAAGACTCCTGTCTAGTTTCAGAAATGACCAAAATCACAAACACACGAAGCAATAAGTCCTGTTTAATATTTTATTTGATTTTGAAGTTGAACATTGGCTGATATTTTATTGCAAAAGTGTTTTCAAATTTTATAGTGGAGCTTTTTTATTACAGATTGGAACAAAATAAAATAGAACAGTTATGTCTTGTTGGAAGAAATATCCATCTGGTTCAGTTCCAAGTGGGGAAAAAGACACTGGAAACATGGAGGCTGTTTGGAAAGACAGTTTGATGGTGAACAGAACCACCAAGCACATGGTCCTGGTGCAGCTGACCGCATGGAGTGGAGAGTGAGGGTTATTTATACCCTTTTTGGGCTTTGAACTTGAGCTTCCTGTTCCTGTGGCAAGAGCATACATTCTATTGGTTGCTGTCAGACTCCCATGGGGCTATGCAGGGGTCATGTTTGTCTGAATCAAGTTTGGTTGAAGCCTGGAGGGTGATGCAATGTCCCAGGTGATTTTGTAATGCAGTGAGTCCTGCTGCTAGATAATCCTATTATGTCCTGAAGGGTCATGTCTTAATCCCATCACCCTGGAGCTGAGGTTTCTTGTTTTGTAGGTAGGCAGGCCCAATCCTTCTCAATGGGCATCAAATGTCTGCTGGGGGAAGGGAGTTGAAGCTCTGAGTTTCTGTCTTTAGAAACATATTTTTCATCTAGGGAAAATATAATATTCTGCCTTTTTAAATATTTCTCAAAATATTTCATTCTTCTTCCCTCAGTCTAATTACACAAATGAAAAGTAATCTCTCATGTCCTATTATACTCTATTTTGCACAATAAGCCTTTTAAAATTTCTAATAAAAGAAGTGTGGTCTTTAAAACTGTTATCCATACTTGAAAAAATGTTTTTGTTCCTATTCATAAATATTAACTGAAACTAGCATTAGAAAAAAAAACAGATATAACTTCAGGTCAGAATGTGAACCTGCCTGATCCATTAGTTTTAATAATCCATTGAACCTAATACCAAGCAAAATCAATATATGAGTGAAGATAACTTATACATTATATGGGAAATGGGGAGATCACACATAGTTTGAATCATTTAATTGTGAGATTCCCTTATTATGGATGTTCATACTTTGAAAATGATTCTGGGTAGCTGCTTTGGAATGCATTAGTGTATGAAGAAATGTAAATGAACAGGTGCCTCACTCTTCTCTCATCAGTGCCTCTTCCAATTCCTTTTAAAGTATACCCCATTATATTTAATCTACTGTAAGAAAGGATGAAATTTACTCTTCCAACTTTGTGAATCACATGTGATTTTACTCCCAGATTAGGTATTCAAGAGGACATATTTCAATTTGCAATATGAGCTTCAAGGACAAATTTATTTGATTTGAGCTTCTTGCGTATTCAGTTAAAAAAAACATCTAATGGGGAAGCTTTGACACATCTGCTACTGCTTCATTGTTTGCCAGAATTAGATAAAAGTGATTGGAATGGTAGCTACCTTAGAAGATAATATGTCAGGCTGAACCCAGTTTGGCTCCTAGGAAAGAACAACCCTTTGACTCCATGGAGGTTAGAGAAAAGGTACATTTAATAGGGAACTGGGTGCAGCACAAACGAGGCAAACTCTGGGAAAAACCCACATGAAAATCATATATTGAAAGCAATCCCCAAAACCCTCCCCTTGGTGAGCGCAGTCCAATCAAATGCTATTCTCATGTTTTGGGAACCCGGTGCCTCAGGAGCCACTGTAAATTCCTTTCCCAGGGCCGGTGTCCTTGAAGACAGGAAGATAACTCAGCTTTGGCACCTCTGTTTCCTGTTAATATTCCTACTCCCCAAATTTCCCACAGCATTCTTTCACATCTCCAGCACTCTTCCCATCCCAAATGCTCCTCCCCCCTGGTTATGGCAGTTGCTAGTGAGCTTCAAAGAAAGCGAAGATAGGCATCTGATACTATAGCTCTACTTCTTTCAAGGATTTCACCACAACATATCTTAAAAATATCCTCTGCACTATTCTAAAGGTAGAAATTGGGTAGGCGGGGGCAGGGGGCGAAATTGGAAAAGACTAAACAAAATCTAAATGTTTCAGCAAATTTCTAAATTGTGCAAAATTAATTAGGATGATGACTTACTCATACTTAAAATGAAAGCTCACCAAAACTGTTTAGAAAGTAAGTTCCTACTTTCTACTTTTTTACTTGATGCTCTGCAATAATAATGTTTGTTTGTTTGTTTGTTTAGAATAGAACAGAGCTGGAAGGGACCTTGGAGCTCTTCTAGTCCAGCACCCTTGTCTAACCAGGAGAACCTATACAATCTCAGACAAGTGACTGTCCAGTCTCTTCTCAAAAACCTGCAGTGATGGAACACCCACAATTTCTGAAGGCAAGCTGTTCCACTGGTTAATTGTCCTTACTGTTAGGAAGTTACTCCTTAATTCCAGGTTGCTTCTCTCTTTGATCAGTTTCCAACCATTATTTCTTGTCGTGCCCTCCAGTGCTTTGGAGAATAATTTGACCCCCTCTTCTTTGTGGCAGTCCGTCAAATACTGAAATACTGCTATCATGTCACATCTACTTCTTTTCTTTAGACTAGCAGATCCAAAATCTGCAGCTGTTCTTGATATGGTTTAGTCTCCAGGCAGTGGTGGGCTGCTGCCAGTTCGGACCGGTTCAGGCGAATTGGTAGTTCCAATGATCAGCTGGCCCCACCCACCCCCGCCCTATCCTGTCCTAAATTTCCTTCTTTCTGGCTCAGCTGATTCACGTGGCACAGCTGATTTCCACGCCTCCACTGTTCTACTTACCAGAGCTGCCTTAGAAAACAAGCAGCTGAGCTTCAAATTTTTGTATTTTTAACGTTGCACACAACCGTGTTAGGCCCACATGCTCACAGAACTGGTTGTTAAACCAGTTGTAGCCCACCACTGTCTCTAGGCCTTTGATCATTTTAGTTGCTCTTTGAACTTTTTCCAAAGTCTCAACATCTTATTTGTAGTATAATAACCAAAATTGGTTGCAGTATTTGAGGTGTGATTTTACTAGGGTTTTATAAAGTGGCACTAATGTAAGTAGAATTGCTAAATTTCTAGTTAAGGCAGTTGAGCTAAGAACTCATTATATCTAGCAGACTGGGTTTCCTATAGAGGTGATTATTTGACTATTTGACTGTTGATTATGTGTAATTAACACACACACACACACACACACAAACACATATATATACCCTGTTTAGGTTTTTTTTTAATTTATCATGAAAATGAGCACCAATTTAATATTTTGCTCTTTGTTCACTTTTAAAGTACATATGTATAAATATGTTCAGAAAGCCTGTACTGAGGCAAATACGCTGACAAACTATACTTTGGAAGAAACAACTTTCAAACATGTGTTTATTTGAACACATCCAAATATTTAAAAAATATTCACAACCGGATATAGCAATGTATGTAATATACTTGTTTTTTGGGGGAAAAGCATAATATACAAAGCAATCCATTTTTAGCTTTTAGGACATGATTTGGGATATACTCTATAATTGCCAATATGGCTTTAAACATAGGAAAACGGGATCCCAAAGCTTGAAAGTCAACTGCAGCAATCGATAAATGTTCTTATTTACCAATGTTACAAAAAATTCAAATGTGCAGAATAAGTTCAAAAGGGAAAAAGGCATTTACTTGCTATAAAGAAGTAGCAAATGCAGATGTAGTTATTGAAGCATATACTGACAGCAAAAAGTGAAAGAACCACAGTCTTGTAAAACAGATGTTCAAAATTGCCATTTTAAAATATTACGCTGCTTCCAAACAAGATGGAACTGAAGACTGCAATCAGAATTATCCTTTGGCTTATGGAAAATAAATAATCTTTTCAAGAGAGATAGACCAGCTCTAGTGTTGTATCATTTACATTTTCATACTCTTCCTCCAGTTCCTATGACAAAATTTGTTTTCAACTAAGAAGACAGCTATAGACAATTAAAGCATGACTAATTTAAATTAATGCTAAGTATGCATTTTTCTCAACACGATAAGCATTGTGGTTCAGATCAAGGTTATATTAGCCTAGCACTTTCAAAAGAATCCCAACTTCAAAAACTGACTAGCAATATATCAGAAATTGCTTAAAACCACCTGATGACTCATAAGTAAAGTGGGATTAGAGTCTGGAAATTCCCTTACTAACATATTGCATTTATACAATAGTTCTCAATTTAGTATGGTCAAAATGAATCTTGTAAGTGTCTGACATGTTTACTAGATGCAATGCTTGATATTATGTTTTCTGATAGGTCCAAGTCTGTTTTTCCTTGCTGTCAGCAAGCTTCACAGACAAGTTTCCATAGCCTGATATCTAGGATGAGCAACATACTGAAGAAACATCCTGAAAAATTAGTGCCCAGGATTGCTATATTTTATAAGTAACAAGCCATGATTTATTGTGATCAAGCTGTAAAGCAAGGCTGGGATTCTATTATCTTGAGATGTGATTGGTGCAGTGGTTAGAATGCCATGTTGCAGGCTGAGTCTGTTCATTGCCAGGAGTTGGTATCTAATAACATTAGATTCAACAATTGCCTTGATCTAATCTTCTGCAACAGTTTAAATACAATTTATAACCTTCATATCAAAGAACCTTTTTCCAACAATGACCACTGCATGATTGACTTTTGTCTAAATTTACATCCATACAAAGAATCTCATAATAGGACTCCTAAATACAACTTTATAAAAGCAAATTACGATCTCATAGCTGCCGATCTTTCATCTCTAGATTGGCAAATCCTATTCAATGACTGCAACACTGCAGAAGACTATTATAACACTTTTCTACTTGAAGTTCAAAGAGTCATTAATCTATATGTATCATTAGTAACATCCAAAGCCAAAAAGAACAAATTACCCATGCCAATAAGGAAACTCCAATTTTAAAAAAAATTCCTTTGGTGGAAAAATAAAACTGGCTATGTAGCTAACTTCAAAAACCAATACAAAACTATATGCCACCAAATAAAAACAGAATGTACCAATGTACTGCAAACAGGAGGAAGAATGTTGCTATTAGTTCTTTCATATAGGCCCAATAATCAGGATGCAAGTCATGAGAATATAAACAGTATTTATTTCTTTGTTTCTATTGCAGGAGAACATCAGGCAAGGCAAGAAAGCAGTCCAGGAGATCAGTATATATACACAGTAGGAGGAGTCAAAGGTAAGGAGGAGTCAGTGGGTGGGACAATTGATGTATTAATGATTAACCCTTACATGGCTTTAAGTATATACATATAGTTAGGTATTTTCCATGTGCAACAAAGAGTTGTTACACACGAAATCCAATCGTGCCTTCTATAATTTTGTAAATGCCAAACTTAAAAACTCAAAAACCATACCATCTCTAAAAGGGCCAAATGGTGAAGATTGTAACAATGATGACGTTAAAGCTAATCTCTTCAACACTTTTTTCAGTTCAGTCTTTGTAAACAGCAATAGCAATGCATTTCCTAGTCATACCTCATCCAATTGTAATGATTTAATCCACATTGATTTTATTGAAGATACCGTCATAAGGGCACTACACAAACTTAAACCATCTCTATCTATTGGTCCTGATGGAATATATGCCTTCTTTCTTAAAAAGCTTTCCTTCGCCATAGCTGAACCTCTAAGCACCATCTATGAAGTATCTTTTAGAATGAGCTCCTTGCCTAACATATGGTCATTAGCAACAGTCATACCTATCTTCAGAAGAGGTGACCCTGGCCTTGTTGAGAATTATAGACCAATGTCTCTTTGCTGTATCATGTGTAAAGTCATGGAATCCATCATAAACCAATCCATCAACCTCCACTTAGTGACAGATAACCTATTCTCTAATAAACAATTTGGTTTCAGGAAAAATTTATCATGTAATCTGCAACTCATACACTTCAAAAACATTTGGACCTCTCAACTCAACGAGGGCAAAGCAATAGATGCAATCTACATAGACTTCTGTTAAGCTTTTGATTCAGTAGTGCACGACAAACTACTTCTAAAACTAAAATCTTATGACATTTCTGGACCCCTGCATAATTGGATAGCTGCGTTCCTGTCAAACAGGCAACAAGTGGTCAAAATAGGCAGCGCCCTATCAAATCCTGCACCTGTTAACAGTGGTGTTCCCCAAGGCAGCATTCTAGGTCCAAGACACTTTCTGTTTTATATCAATGACCTTTGTGATCAAATTATAAACAGCTGTGTCCTCTTTGCCAATGATGTTAAACTATTCAACACCACAGACAATTATATTACCCTTCAAAATGACCTAGATTATGTATCTGAATGGTCAAGCAATTGGCAACTGCTAACAAATGTGCAGTCCTGCACATCGGCAATAGAAATAAGAACATCAAATATTTGCTGGCTAGAAATGATCTAAAAGTTGACACAATCGTCCAGGCTGACACCAGTGATGTGGCTGTTGGCGCAGTGCTACTTCAAGCCAATGCTGATGGAACTTTACAACCCTGTGCCTACACCTCCCGTAAATTGTCTGAGACCGAACGGAGATGGACAATTTGGGAGAAGGAGGCTTTTGCTGTCCGTTGGGCCTTGTTAACCTGGAGGCACTTTCTTGAAGGGGCAAAACACCCTTTTGAGGTGTGGACAGACCATAAGAACTTAGAAGCCCTAAAAACACCCTGTAAGTTGTCAGCCAAACAAGTCCGGTGGGCACAACACTTTAATCGCTTTAATTTCTCTCTGCACTACCTCCCTGAAGGAAAGAACTTTATGGCCGATGCCCTCTTGAGATTGCCTCAATACAATAGCACATGACCAGAGATGATCTGCCCTGTTATCCCTTCGAAGCAGTTGGTGGCTCCTTTTGTCACCAGAGCCCAGGTGAGAGGGGACCTGACCATACCCACCAGATTAAGTGAGCAGTTAAGGGAAGCCCTAAAAGCTGATGAATGGTTCATCTTCCACGGCAACGAGTGTACTGTTTGTGATGGTCTTGCATGGGTGGGACCAAGTTGTATGTCCCTGCCAGTCTGAGGGGGAAAGTGTTACAACAATCCCACAATGCAAAAGTGGCTGGGCATTTTGGGTTCATGAAGACCTTACATTTAGTTAAATTACAATTCTGGTGGGCCTCCCTAAAGAAGGACATAGAGGCATGCATGGCTAGCTGCCCTGTATGTGCTTCAGCAAAGAGGCCACCTGGGAAGTCGCCTGGGTTACTTCAGAATGTTGCCAGACTGGGGCTCCTTGGAAGGAGATATCTATGGATTTTATTGTTGAACTACGCGAAAGTAGTGGAAATACAATCATTTGGGTGATTACGGACCTGTTGTCCTGTTTGTTCCCTGTTCCAAGATTCCCTCAGCAAAGATGCTGGCTAAACTGTTCCTTCAACATGTTTATAGGTTACATGGTGTTCTGGAATGAATAATTTCCAACAGAGGAGTTCAGTTCACCTCCCATTTCTGGAGGGAGTTCCTGAGGTTGTTAGGCTCCGCCCAAGGGCTAAGCTCCACACACCATCCTCAGACAAATGAGGCTTATGAAAGGGCTAACTCAGTATTGGACAATACCTCAGGTGTTACGTAAATTACCAACAAGATAACTGGGCAGACTTACCGCTGTTTGCAGAGGTGGCCTATAATAACTCCATACACAGTAGTACTGGGTTTACATCATTTAAGGTGGTATTGGGTCAGGACTTTGTGCCTATCCCAGAATTACCACAGGAAAAACTTCTAATATCATCCTTGGTAGACTGGATCGAACAACTTCAGGTTACCTGGCCCATTACTCGTAAGGTGTTGGACGAGGCTCACACAGTCCATAAGAAACAGGCTGATAAGAAAAGGGCTGTGCCAAAGGAGTACCAAATGGGGGATAGGATTTTCCTCTCCACTAAGTACTTACAAACTACTCAAAAGTCGAAAAAACTCAGACCTAAATATGTAGGTCCTTTTCCCATTGTATGAATTGTGAACAGGTCACGGAACAGTTAGAGCTACCAAAAACTCTCTGGAGAATCCATCCAGTGTTCCATGTTAGTTTGCTGAAACCTGTACATACTTTCTTGATTCATCTGGACACCCCCCCCCCAGTTCCTCTCCTCATAGAAGGAGAGCAACATTTCGAGGTCAAAGAAATCCTTGATTCTAGAAAACATAAAGGTAGAATACAGTACTTGGTGGCTTGGAAACATTTCCCTTCCTCTCAGTCTGAATGGGTGAATGAGTGAGATGTCAGAGCTCCAAATCTTTTACAGTTATTTCACAGTAAATACACTGATAAGCCTTAATTGTTGGATTTTATATGTATGCTTATGTTTTGTTTTTCATCTAGTTGGGGGTTATCTACTCTGTCTATCTTCTTTTGTTTTCTCTTCTAGGACTAAAGTCCCTTCTGCAGGAGGGCCGAAAGTCAGCCTCTATGATGCTTGCTTGCTTTTGACTGCCATATAACGGGAGAGGGGAGGCAATTTAGGGATTTGGAAGGGGGGGAAGTGAGCTGGTGGAGATGTCTCTTGAAAGGAAGGAAAACTCTCACTGCCTTTGTAACAGCTGCAGGGACTACTGATAGCACTCAAAGTCAACCATTCTGGCATACCAGATAGATGGAACCATCTGAAGAAGCACCTCACATGACACCTTGGGGAGATGTGGATTGGACATTCAACTTGGGTCCTTGGGGGGAGGGATTTGGGGATGCTTTCTAGATGTAATTTTTATGCCTATTGCTTCAGACTTTGCTTTCCTTTCGTTGCATTCAGTTCATATTCAGTAAAAGTACCTTTCTCTACAAACATGGAGTTGGGGTTTTTCTTTCTTGAGTTTTGAATGGAGGCACACCTGACATTCCCTATACTACCAGGTTGAAATTTTAGGTGTCATCAGCCTTGAACTACGCCATCTACATTCCGATCTAAGCTTAGTTCATAAGATTATTTACCAAAACGTCCTACTTGTAAATGAGTACTTTAATTTCAACCACAATAACACAAGGGCTATCAATAGATTCAAACTCAATGTAATTGAGTCTTTTCTGAACAAGGGCTGTTAATTTAACTTCATTAACAGCCGACAAGAATTCAAAGACTAATAACTCAGTTCTGAGGTACAGTATTTCAGATAACCATAATCTTACTGTGGTTGGCAGAATGCCCAGAAGCAATTTGCAGGAAAACAAGAGAGAAACAAGAGCCAAATCAAACGTTTTCTGTAATCAAGACACGAAGGAATTTGAACAAAGTTGTTTCCTGAAAATTGCATCAGTCATCGTCCTTCCTTAAATAGGCTAGGGAAGTGGCCAATTAGCCCCAAGCCTTACTCTTGAGGAGACCTTTTCCTGAGGAGCCACTCCTGCCTTTTCGCAGCTCTGCGCATTCGTGCATTGAGAAGAGGCTCCTCCTCTTCTTCCTCTTCATTTATGGGACCTTCTGGAGGTTCTGAAGGCCCTGGATGAATCCCCACCTCTGGCACCACATCTTCTCCAGCCTCCTCATTGTCCGACTCGAGTGCCAACTGCACAGGCTGTTGGCGCAGCACCACACCAGCCTCCTCACTGTCAGAATCAGCTACTAACTGCACAGGCCGCTGACGGGCCACAACACTGGGAAAACCCGAATCTGAAAGTACCCTGGGTTTTCCCCACCCAAAGGAAAGTCAAAGTCCCTTCCCCTGCACCCACAAGTCCATCACATGACCCAATCAATCCACCATCCCAACTGGAGATGTGTCCCAGTCACTCCTCTCCAGGTGCAGGCTGAACGTCCTTGACTCCCAGAGAAAAGAACGTTATTTTGGCTATCTATCTCTACCCACTCCATGCAACCCACTTCCCAGTTTCCCACAGTAGGCCTATGCACTAAATGTGGCAGCCCTGAAGATCCAAAGAGAAAGACGGCCTCCAGGGCTGACACTCAGACTATGACTCCTTGGTCCTGTTGCTCTTTCTTTGACATTCCAGTGTTTCTCCTTCTACTCTTATAGCCAACTTTCTCCATATGACTACCTTTGCACGTTTTGTGCTTCATCATCTGAAGTACGTTTTCCCTCTTCTCCAGCCCCATCTAGCCTCTATCACATAGTGACTGAAATTTGAATGGTAAACAGTGTGGATCTTTTATTAGCTTGGGAAACATTCCATACACAGCATAGAAAACTATTTGGTTTTAAACTGAAGGGAAAATGGGATATGTTCCACCTATTTTTAAGTATGTACAGAATATTTTTAAAGAGTATTTCAGGCTTCATGACAGAGAGGGGACTAAAAGCTGTCTGGTGTGAGCAAAACAGAGGGTGGACAAACATTTTGTAAGCTTCTCCATATGTCCCTGCCAAATCACATCACTCCTGACATGCAACATTACTGCTGTCCCAGTGCCAAGACTTCCTTGAGCAACCATAATATTCAGCGGTTTTGTAACATATACAATTATCTTTGGAGCCAGCCTTTCAGTGCTACTGGTCACACAGCAGCTGCCAAGAAACTGGGCTGGCTGCAACAGACTCACATTAACACTAACCTTCATTTGGGAATCAGTCCTTATTTGGTTACTTCAGAATTCACAAGCAGATTTGTAAACAAATGTGAGAGCATTGAATCATGGAACACATCTTTCATTTCCAGCTTTTTTGAAGAGCCAATATTCCTCACAATAGGCTGTTGGCTAAAGAAAGTATTGCTTCCCCAGATTCCAACATCCTATCTCACAAAGGATTAGTTTAGCGCACACAGCCAATAAGATGTGAAAGGCAGGAAGACTTCAAATTAATTTCCAGCCATTTCTGAAAGAGAAATGAAAGGAGGGAGTGAGACAGAAAAAAAATCCCAGGTCTTGATATATACATGTGCAAATGAAAAAGATTTAATAGGGAAAATCTTTGCAGTTGACTTCTGAATATTTTTAGCATTTAATCACTCCCTTATTGATGTGGAAGCTGGCAGTTAGTTTTCACTTGCCTTGTGAAAATAATTCTTCAAAGAAACTTCTTGTTGGCTGCAGGAAGATTCACAATCTGACCTTGCTTTTGCTGAAGTCTATGGCAGAGATCTTTGTGACTTCACAGAATGTGTATAAGGGAAATACCCAGATTCTTACACTGAGCCAAAGCAGATAAAATTGTTGGAAATCTGAGCAGAGCAAAGGCAAAAAGTGTTCATTAATGAGATTATCTGCAGCTAAGAATTTCTCAATAGCAATGAATTATGAGGTTCTTTCTGCAAAGCACATCATCAATTAAGAATATAGACTCTGCCCCAAGGATGAGCAACCCATGGCCTACAAATTGGTCTGTAGGAAGTTAGTACCCACCCCTCTCCTAGAAGAATGAAATATTCTAGGAAATATTTAAAAGGCAGAATATTATACCTCCCTGGATGAGAAAAGGAGAAACATGCTCTTGGAAAGTAACCCCCACCTTTGTTAATGTCAGAGTATGAATATTCATAAACTGGAATAGATCAGCCAATGAATATGCATAGTAATTAAGTCAGCCAATGAGGGCTGTTTGGGAACTGAGACAGACTGGAGCCAGGGTGTGTCTTAGTCTGCAGCTTCTGAGTCTGTGAATTGAAACTGCAACTAAGCAGTGTGCGTGTGCTTGTCTGCTCTGCTGAAATGAAACTAACTGTTCTCTCCTGCCTTATGTTTTGCTTGTAACTGCTATGTTGAAGAAGAATCTATATTGGTATTGTACATTTATCTTCATGTATTATTATATATATATAGAAGTTAATGAATCCAACAGAATCAGTTATCTGTGTGTGCTTCTGGATTTGATTTTTGCAAGAAATTCTGATAGTTAATAGTTCCAGAAAGACTGGTGCCAACCTATCTACAAGACAAAAGACTGGACCATCTTATCTACAAAAGGCCTTCAGCTCCAGGGTGATAGGATTAGCCCTCACTCAAGATCCAAACCAGGACAAAGCCATTAAGCCATAATAGGAATTGCCCAAAGCCCCTTCATTACATCACACAGCAAGATTCAACCAAGCCTGGGACTCAAGACAACCTACAAAGCTACCCCTGCATGGCCCCATGGGAGTCTGACAACCAATCAGAGTACATTTCTTACACAGGAACAGGAAGCTCCAAGGCGGGGCCCAAAAGAGGGAATAAATCTCTCTCTCTCACCCATGTGCTCCATTGCCCAGGACCTCAAACCATGTTGTCCTGTTCACCATTAAAACCATTCTTCCAAACAATCTCCAAATTTCCAGTGTCTTTCTCCCCATTTGGAGCTGAACCCAGATGGACATTTCTTCCAGCAGGTCCCTTTTAGGATTTCTGGCAGTAGGAGTTACCACATTTGCCACTAAAAATTGATAGTGTTTTCAGAAGTAAATAATGGCTGTGCATTTCAAAGGCAATCATATGCAAGCATGGGACCAAATGACAAGTCATGCTATTATGACAGAATTATAAACTAATGTCATTTGCACAATTATGTCATGAAGTGTGTCATCCTTTTAATGGCATGATGTTTATGTGGCAAGTCTTTGTAATGTGTATGGTTAAAAGATTAGAATGTTAGGATTAAAATCTGAAAACCCTTTACTGATTTATTTTACTGTAGAATTCATATAATCAAATCATAATTATTATTTTAAGATCTTTTCACAATGGATCAGGAATTTAGTAATACAAGAAATTTATTCATGTGGACAAGTCCTGTCATATTTCAATCAATGTTCAAATTCTATTTTACATAGAGAAAAAGATATAATAATCCCATTGATTATGTTCTAGAATATTAGGTACAGAATAGCCTTCCTTCCTTCCTTCCTTCCTTCCTTCCTTCCTTCCTTCCTTCCTTCCTTCCTTCCTTCCTTTTTTCCTTCCTTCTTCCTTCTTTGGAACTTTGCTCAATATGTTTTTATATCAAATATTAACAAGCTGGGTTAGAAAATGTAATTCAAAACTCAAATTCCATTGATTCTTTTAAAATTATTTTTGAGTTTACATTAAGAAATAATAATTTTTAAAAAACCCTGGATACCAAGCTAATGAGAAATAATTTGGTGGAATAGTGTAGAATTGCTATATACAAAAATGTCTCAGTTGTTTGTTCATCTATTTTTGTTGCCCCAAATTGGCTAACTGTGCTTTTCATTTCTAAAAAATAAATATATATTGGTTCTGAATAATATTTTTGCTTTTGATAATTATCAATACATATTCTAATCTTAGTTCCTTGGAGGATCTTTCTTTGTATAACATTGAGGGCAGGGGTGAAATCTAAAATTTTTTGCTACCGGTTCTGTGGGCGGGGCTTAATCAGTGGGCGGGGCTTGGTGGTAAGGTGACTGGGTGGGCGTGGCCAAGTCAATGTCACTTCTTTGCCCTTTTTTAACCGCAAAACACAACACAACACAACTGGCTCACCCACAATGTAAAAGCACCTGTGCTAGACCCAAAATGGCCCCACAACAAGCAGGAACCTCACACAGCCACAAAAAGCCCAAAAAAATAACTTTCACACTTTGCACACACAAAATTCCACATACAGCTTTGTGAGATTTTGTGTGTTTGTGTAGTTAGAGTGAAACACTACAGAAACACACTAAATCTCAGAAAGCTGCACAAATATTATTTTATTTTATTTATTTTTATTTTTATATAAAAGCAGCTAAATTTAAAACTTCCTAAACTTTAAATGGCTAGGTCTAAAAAAAGAACAACTAAAAAAAAACCCAATTAACTATTTTTTTTAAAGCTCCCAAAGGGGAAAAAAACTTACCCAATAGAACAGGGGTCTCCAACCTTGGCAACTTTAAGACTTGTGGACTTCAACTCTCAGAATTCCTCACCCAGCTTTGCTGGGAATTGAAGTCCACAAGTCTTAAAGTTGCAGATAGAGCTGCTCACCGATGATCTTGATTGCAGGCAGGGAGATTCAGTTGCTTGCTGATGCAATAGTTTGCAGGTATTACAGCGTTGCGACCAGCAGCTAAGGTAAGCAAGCTGGAGGCTGGGGTAGGGGGGTGGAAGAAACTTTTTTTCTTTTACATGGCTCTGGCGATCCAAGCTGAGTTGCCTGATTAGCAACTCGTCAGAGCCATTTAAAAGGAAAAAAAGGCTCTGATGATCGCGCAGCTCAGCTGGGCATGGGGGGTGGGGGCAGGGATTTTTGCTACCGGTTCTCCGAACTGCCCACCGCCATTGCTACCTACTCGCCCAAGCCGGTCCAAACCGGGAGCATTTCACCCCTGATTGAGGGTGTAGGAAGAATTCATTAATTATTCTTCCTATTATTGACACAAGTTTTAAGATACGAAATCATTTCACACTGTAGATTAAGGTGAAATTGCCATGAATCTCATCTTGGCACTTCCGAACTTCACAGACACATTGGAAACACTATGGAATGCTCAGAGATGCACCAATGTCCCTAAACCAATTTTTTGCCAGTTCTAGAAATCATTGGGCTTTAAATTAACCATAAGTAAATTGTCTTAAATGTTTACAGATTATCTTATTTCAATAGATAAATACTGAATATAATAATAAGGGTCTATGTAGATTGATTTCATACAAAGATAGAAAGGAGATCAGAAATTTTGGGAGGGAAAAAATCTTAATTGATTTCATATTATTAACTTTCAGACTTTACTATGTTTGATGGAGAAACATTACAAATCTTAATAACCAGTTCATGCCAAAATAAACAAAGCACTATTTTTCAGCACGAACACATTTCCCCATCAATCCCAATATACATCTTTTTGTCTATTAACATATGCATGTGTGCGTGTGTGTGTTTGTTTTTAATTTTAAAAAAGGTGCTCAGAAAGTTTATGATACTTTACTTTTTTTTATAACATTTTACAAAGTACACACATAGAAAACAATATAAAGTAACAAACATGAGAAAACATAAAGAGAATAGCGATAAAAGAGATTAGGGATAAAAGTGTCAAAAGGAAAGAAAGAAAAAGAAAGGAAAACATAAATATATACAAAGAATAACTTCTACCTTTTTCCAAGGATATAAATAACACTTACATTCAACTCTTAGTTGAGACTATAATATATTAACTATATAAGATTTCTTACATTCTATTTTATATATCTACCTGTATAAAAATTCTTATGTTGCATTTTACAATAAACTCTCCATTCTAGCAGGAAATTTCATTCCTGCCAAGAATAAACAGTGATAAGAAGAAATATGTTCTTTTGAAAAGAAAAATGCAATTGCATCTAACTTCTGATGATATAATGAGACTTCTGATAAAGTCAACTCATGAAAGTTCACTATCTCTGCATTAGTATCTTTCAGAGCAAGGTCAAAATACTGTCTACTCTAGAACGTCTCAGGCAGAGCTGATAGGGAGCATGAGAAATGATGATTATGTGATGACAGTTGACTTCAGCAGTGTGGCACCGTGGTGGCACTGAAGCCGCCACAACTTTGCCAAATGTTAATCCCATGGTCCAGGATTTTGGATGCATTCTTTAAGTTAGCCCATTAAAGATACATTGATTTAAAATATGTTGCCCTATAAAGATGCATTGTTTTGCCCAACTGAAGGTTAAAGCAGGAGAGTTTTAGTACTGTATAGAATAGATTGAGATTTTGTTTTCAGAATATCTTTGATGTTATAAGTGATTTTATACATTGCTCAGAGTCTTTTAAATTGGGATGGTCTATAAATAAATTGGGATGGTCTATAAATATTTATATAAATAAATAAATTCAATTTTTTTAATTCAAGGCAGGGTGGCAGGCAGGGTGAGAGGGAAGAAAGGAAGGAAGTTATACCTATTCCTCATTTTAAAAAATGTAACATTTGTGTTCACTGATCTTAAAACTTTAAGAAATATTAGTTTACAATTTTCCTTGTGCCTTCTGTGCCTAGTTTAACCAGTTTATGGTTTCGATTTATTAGTAGCTATCTAGTAGTTGAAACGAAAATAGGAATAGCTCAAAGAGCCTTTCTGTCTTTTATTTTTTGAGTATCTTAACATGATTCATTGATACTTTTAGTTGATAAATAACTTGACAGCCTTTAATTTTTTCATCTTAATTTTGTTCTTGTTTCAACTGTTATGCATAAATATATATGCCCGTTTCTTTTATTCAAAAATGAAAACCTTTAGTATTAAAGAATTTTATCTAATCTGGATTTCACCCATAACTTTCTTTTCACATGTGCTTATATGAAAGTTTTTCTCTAGTTAATTAATTATGCACTTTAATATTTCCAATTATTCCATCTCAATATTATTCCATTCAACATAAAAATCTCAACATTGTGAAGGGCAGTTTCTTCTTACAAATATGTGCTCTAGAATCTCATTCCTACTTACTGCAACCCCTTAAGAGAAAATTGGTGTAAAAAACTGGTTTGGGTTTTTTTACCAGTTAATTATATTAGAAACATTGTTTTCTTCTTACTAATTGTTCCAAGTCTTCTATAGTTATGAGATCAAAAAATATGTACATTCTAGCAAAACAGAAATAACTTTGTGGGTTTATCCTGATGCATAAGCTTCCATCCTAGTGCATAAGGCAGGATGGATGAAACAAATCACAAAATCTATTGCAACATTTTGATGTAAATGTTGCTCCTCATGTGCCTACATTCGATATTGAGATATAAATATAATGTATCTTGCATTAAGATTTCACAATATGTTTCTTGTCATTAGAGGATGCAAATACGTATGATAGAAACATGTCAGGGATTATTTCATAAATCATACTGGTTATTAATAATCATAGAATTTTCTGCAATATGGAATTTTTCCTGTAATAATATAAATCTTATTTTCTTCACTTAAAAATATAGAATTTTTGGAATATAAAGTTGCCTATAGTTCCAGCTTAATCTTATTTGAAAGTATATGCACAGGTCATAGGATTGTCTAGTTTCCATTATTTTGCTATCCACAATCACAAGCAAGTGTCCATTTATATTCAGGGCATCTGGATTTTTCATAAGGTGCCCTCATGGTTCATAGGGAAAGCTAGCTTTGGCATAGAGACAAAAGTTTATTATACCATAAATGCTTACACAAACAAAAAGACCATCCATCCCAGCAATAAAGTGATAAGTTGTAGATCTGTACAGAACACGTTTCTTTACCCACCAATTATCCCACCTTATACAAGTATCGCGTGGGACTGGAAAATTGCTACGGGAAAGAGAATAATTCTTCCCCAAATAGCCCAAGTACATCCACAGTCTGGGTAGATGTATTTTGCAACACACGTTAAAAGTTTAATACACTAAATATGAAATCAATGATCAAGAATAAAAGAGTACCTTATCTTGAGTGCCAAATCTATGATACCACAAAATGTTGCAAAATGATACTAAAAACTTTAGTTCTTTGGGGCCATCAGATTTCTCCAGACCAGACTGATAGCCTTGCAGACTGGACCTTGTTTGGTTAGTTCATGCCTATATTAAAATATGCATGTTCCATCTGATTCTGCGTAACCCCCAAGCCACAGTGTTTGTTCTATATATGGAATAAGTGTGTATACTTTCAGTTAACAGTTAAAACAGATAAAGGAAAAAATGAAATCAGACCATATTTACCTGATTCAGATGGAGGCTTCATTTCTCTTTAATCATGGTTACTGGATATCCTTGGGGGAAAGGGGCATTCTGAGCATCATAGGATATTGGATGTATGTTCAATGCTTAGTTAAAGTCAGTGCCATCCTGGAACCCATAATATGTTAGAGTTATGGCTTTTCACTTAAGAAAAACTAGCACAAATTTGAAGTTGCAACAAAAGAGTTGTTTTGGCTGAACCAGAGCAGAAAGGAAACATATATATGTTATGTTGTCAACTTCATATAATATACTAGACAGTATAATGAGTATGGTCAGTTCCACAGAAACTAAATGGAATGAATTATGGGAACATCAGGCTTACACTCTTTTTAAGAACTTTTAGGTCCTGTCCACAAAGAATGCAACTCAAAACTCAAGAGCAGAAATTGTCAGATTTATTTGACAAAAATAAAATAAATATAAAAGATCCAAAATAAAGCAAGGGGGGGGGAGAGCGCTAGTTAAAGGTTGGCCAGATTTTTAGATGGGTCTTTCATAACTTGAGTAATTAACAAATATTAAATAATGAAATGACCATTACAATCCTAAAACACATAATTCATGGGAGAATATTATGTGAACAGATGAGAATTTTTGGTTTTAAAAACCTTCCCTGAGTCCTGCCACATCTTTAGTTTATGAAGTAATTTAGAACAGACATGAATCTTAGCAATCATGTTGCACTCAACTATCAGATTCTATGACAAGATCCATAAGCAAAGCACCAATTATATCTGAACCATGATGAGCATACTTCAGTTTTTCTGCTTTATGGGTAATCAGACACTAAGTTGTTTTTATGGATAAAGGGAACTTGATTCCTATTTCTGTTTAATTTTCATGCTGAACATCAAACCAATTATTTGAGCTTCATTCAACCTGGTGTCTTCCAGATTTGTCACGATTAGAGTTTCAGAATTGACAGCCAATAGAGTTCCAACACATGTTAAGAATGTAGAAAAGACTAAACCATGATATTTGAGTAGACCAAGAGAAATGTTATAAAATTGTTCTTATTATTATTACATAATATATGTAATACATAAACACACATACTCTTACACACACCGCACACAAACACATTTTACCTTCTAAGTGTTGGAAAAAGGAAATGAAAAGAATTTTCAACACTGACATTAGCTAACCAATGAAATGTTTTTTAAATAATCCCAGCAGAACTTTAATGTTACATTGAGGTAATGTTTAAGATGGTTTAAGGGCATGCGTGCATTTCAGCATGCCTGTACAAATATTTTAATATGTGTTCCATAAGAATGTTCACCATTAACAATAGCTGCTTAATTTGTTTCCTAATAGAACTTTGATGATATCAAACCAAACCATTACTTTCTTTTGAAAGAGTCATTAATGTTCAGCTAAATCTGGGAATATTGATCTTGGCTTGCTAGAATCTTAAAGAAAAATAGATATTCATCATTTGATATAACAAGTTCTGTGCAAAAAGTAAAGAGCCATACAGTATTTAATGAGTAGGTTCATTATTCAGTATGCATTAAAAGCAATTAATGGAAGATGAAGTATTCATAACTTGCTCATAAAATTATTATTCCAGTGTAGCCTATTGTTTAAGACATTTGACTAAAACTAGGGAAATTCAGGTTCAGATTCAATGAGGATAGAACCCAAGCGAACTAAAGTAGAATCCATAGGCATCCACAAGATGAGGTTGGGGTGGTAGGTGTGTAATGAAATGTAATGCAATATCACAATGAATATGACTCTTCTTTTGTTGTATTTTGGTGTGATGTTACAATGTATATTCGTCATTTTTGCATCCTTGTGATTCATAACAGATATCTGTGATAGAAACTCCTAAAATAAATTGAACTGTAAAAATGACTGCTTGCAGAAAAGGTGATTCTGAATATAATATTTGTACAGTTGAATCATACAAACTCTGGCATATTTAGTGGCTTAGAATTTAAAAACATTTTGTTTTTATTCTTTTTCATCTGCTCAAACAGCTGTGATTGTGGTGAGTTAAAGATTATGGGGTGAGTTGGCATAGCATTTGCAAAGAACAAAAACTAGCAGTCGTGCTAGGATGTGGTTCTGTTAAAAGGTAGTTGTCATCTTCCCACTGGCATGAGAAATGAGGGCTCAAAGTCACCCTGAAGCCAGACTTTTGTGATGCACAACTCAGCTCTAAAATCATGGCTGCTAAGTCTCCAGAATGTGCATGAAGCAATTACAGCTTTCAGCAAATCAATCATCTGGATCTAACCCATGTCTGGGACAGGATAAAGTTTTACCAGTCTCTGAGTACTGTTTGATCTGTTGTGTCTGATAAAGTCTTCATGAAACTAATGTCAAAGAGCTGAAGTCATACAGGACCACAGAATCCAATTGATCTACTGGAACTAGAAGATCAAAATACATTTTTCATTTTTAAGAGTAAATAGATTCTCCTTTGACAACTTAAAAAAGACTCCTTGGGGTTTTTTTATAAGACTTAAAAGTCTAGTTCCATTGAGCCTATCACAAGCTTAGGTTAGTAAACTATTTCCAACCATAGAATTATAATAGCTATAAATCAGCAATAGATAACCTCTGATTTTCCAGGTGTTAAACTAAAATATACCAGCTTTACTCTGTGTTGCCTGGGGCTGTTCAGAGTATATGTCAGTAGTATGCAGAGGAATACTTTTGATCAATGGCATTTAGTCTGCCCCTGAGAAGATTGAATTGCACATCAGTTGTGCATGCAAGCTCTCCTTAGTATTTAATATTTAAAATAATAATGCATTGAAAGCTATGGGATGAATAGATTGTAATGGTTTTAGCATAGTTCCTCAACATATATCTTTTCCTAGAAATAGTTTATATGGTCACTAATAGTTTGTACCAATTTATGGCATGTAATCTATCACCCCTTCCCTTTCGTTTTTCAGGGCTTTTGGCAAAGACACAGTACAGCTTTTTCAAGCCAGGCTTTCTGCTTGTATCAAACAGCCATTCCTCCCTACTTCTATTAATTACTCTTGCCAAATTTGGGAGCAGATCATGCTGGTAAGGCTTGGGGACTATAGAAGTGAGAGCAAGCCAACTTTTTCTCTGCCAGGTCTTTGATCACACTGTTTCTCTGTGAGATTGAATAGTTTAAGTTTATTCTCCTCCATCAAGTTTTTTTTAACCATCTCATCCACTGCTGGCCCTCACAGTGATTCTGCAGTAGCAGAACTTCTCACTTCAGTTTGAAACTACCTGCCCTCTGTCAACTGTATTTAGAACTAATTTTTTTTAAATGTGTAGTGCTCTTCACAAATAGTACCACACCCATATTTAAAAATAGCCCAAAGTGATTTGACAGGCACTGCAAAACTCGGTGTGAAATCTTTCTCTCATTTCACTTCACTGCACCAAACCGGATGTATCTGTCATATGTATCTTAGAGTGACAAGTTTGGATGGGTGGGAACTGCCAGCTTCATCCTCCTGCAGTTCCACTACAAGGCCAGAGGTGGGTTGGGGCTTTCCAAATATAATGTTTTCTGGTAGCCCTAGACCATCACGCGACCAGTTACAAGGACTCAAATATACAGTAGATTGGAGCTGACCAGCAAATCTGCTGGCAAAAGTTGACTATTGTGAAATAAGTCCTTCCCACTTCACCTGACTCATATTTCTTCCTTCCCCCCCAAGGGCTTTTGTGGCTACTTCTAACACGAGTTTACTTCCAGAATAGCAATATTTAAGAAAGGCACTATTCCAGAAGAGCTCTAAATCTGAGTCCAACAGAAATTCTATAATCAGCTGATTTCAGTTTTTTCATTAACTCACTTATGCAAAATTTCATTAACCCACTTATGCAAAATTCTTGCAGAGAACCACAGCACAATTTGACAAATAGTGAAATGCTCTAGGCATTTGTGAAAACTTGCTCTTGTTTTAAGTCCACAGTACAGAGACTTATCAGTGGATGATTTCCCCACCAGATGATGTTTAATGTGAGGCAAAACAAAGCCAGGAAAATTGTTTTCCTTTAAATTTCCATCCAGAACTGTAAGAACAACACCATCCTCAGCAGTTAGG
This sequence comes from Pantherophis guttatus, assembly GCF_059756535.1. NCBI lineage: Eukaryota > Metazoa > Chordata > Lepidosauria > Squamata > Colubridae > Pantherophis > Pantherophis guttatus. The sequence continues at coordinate 62,631,356 of NC_142070.1, read as the reverse complement.
GTAGAGCAATTGATGGTGGTATACATTTGGACCAACACAGAGATGGAAGAAATACACATTAATTTAGCCATGAGGAAAATACTTTTTTAAAAAAAATCTCTTCTTTTCTCATTCCCTTTACCTTCTTCATAATTTCTTTTTAATTAAAAGCATAGCTTTTATTTCAATTCATTTTACTTTATCTTTAATGAATTTGTGTAAGCTCTTCTAGAAGTCATCTGGCTAAACAACAGAAATAAAAGGGCTTTTCTATTAATAATTCTGGGATATTTTGTCAGCAGCCTGTGCAATTTCTTAGTAAGTGGACAGGTGGCAGTGTTCATCTCTATTTCAAGGCCATTGAGCCAGTGTTGTCCAAATATTTTTCCATGGTCATGTGGCCAGCATGATGTCACGGAGCACTGTTAGCTTCCCACTGAAATGGTACCTATTTATCTACTTACATTTGCATGGCAGGAGCTGAGGTGAGGATGGGAGTTCACCCTTGTCATGTGACACTCAGATTTCAAACCTGGGCTGCTGGCTTTTCAGCCAACAAGCCAAGTGTCTTAACTATTCCTTCCCCAGCAATAGTAATAGCACTTAGATTTATATACTGCCTCAGAGTACTTTACCGCACTGTCTGTGCAGTTTACAATGTCAGCATATTGCCCCCAACAATCTGGGTCCTCATTTTATGAACCTCAGCAGGATGGAAAGCTGAGACAATCTTGAGTCCCATCAGGATTAAACTCCAGGTTGTGGGCAGAGTTTGCTTGCAATACGGCATTCTGAGCACTGCACCATCAGTGCTCTCTATTATACTACAGTAGTTGATTTTCAGTGTCACAAATCTTTTCAATTATTGATATCACATTTATAGTAAATGTTTACATCATAAGTGGCAACATATACTCTCTGTCACACACGCACCTGACTTAGTGTGTGGTAATTCTAACATTGACACAAAATAATAAAATTTCCCAGTATACCCAGGGCCTCTTTTGTTCCAGCAGTCCAGGGAAACTATGTAGGTTTCAAACTATATCTGCATTATTTGAATCTTCATCATTATCCTTTCCTTCAGTTCTTCCTCCTTCTAAGACCTCTTGGATAATGAGAGGCGGGCACTGATAAACAGATGCAATTTAAATTCACTTATCTCAGAATGCTCTAAACTGATAACATAAAGATAAACAGTATCAGGGTTGTTATATTGTTAAAGTAGGATAGGCTCATACAGTCTCTCAAAAAACAGAACTTGGGTTGCCATACTAATGCTTCAAAACTGCCCAAAATGCATTCTTAGGATGACACCCAGTGGCCAACCCAAGCAATAAATATAGCTATTTTTCCATTGTTGTATCAAATTACCCAAGAGAGAGGGAGGAAGGGAGGGAGAGATATGACTTTGAAGAACAGGAAGCAATGTATAGAATTGAGTGCAGGTAGTTCTCGACTTACAACCATTCATTTAGTGACCATTCAAAATTACAACAGGACTGAAAAATGCGACTTACGATCTTTTTAGCATTGCTGCGGTCAGACAGACAGAAAGAATTTTATCTTAGCACAAAATAAATAAATAGGTAATTAAAATTTTCAGAAAAAAATATTCACCCCTGATATCAGCTGCAAATTTCTGAAAATTAATTTCTTGAAAAAGTTTAAAGGCTCATTTGCTGGTCTGTGACTGTAATAAAGATTGATTGATGATTAAAGGCTCTTGGTAGTTGTAAATGGATTAAATTTATCATTTTGTTAAAAAAAAGTTATTGAAGTTAAATTTCCTTCTTGTTCCAGTATATTGAACCGAAAACAAAAACAGCCATATTATATGACATAAATTTTACTAAGGAAGGAAACCGTATATGTGTGACCAGTACTAGAAAAATAAAATATTATTTACTTTTTGCATGTCTTACAATAAATAGGTAATTACTCCTTGTCATTTCAAGGTTTTGTTTTTTCAATAAAATGTAGTTTCTGATAGTGAACAATATTTTATACATACAGAATAATAAAGTTGGAATGAACCTGGGGACAATATGTTGACATTATAAACTGCGCAGAGAGTACCACAAAGCACTGTGGGGCAACATATACAGTGCATTCAGAAAGTATTCAGACCCTTTTGTCAATTTTTTTTCCCTGCACCCTGATTCTACAATTGTTGAAAATTCATTTTTTTCTCATTAATCTGCACTGATTATGGGGTACACTGAGTACCCCATAATGCAAAGTGAAACAGAATTTTAGAAATGTCTGTAAATTTATTAACAAGAAAAAAGTGAAATATTAAATTGGTATAAGTATTCAGACCCTTTGCAACAACACATGAAATTCAGCTCTGGTGCCTCTCATTTATTTTTATCATTGCTGACCTGTTTCTACCCCTTGATTGGAGTCCACCTGTGGTAAATTAAATTTATTGGACATGATTTGGAAAGGCACACACCTTTCTACAGAAGGCCTCAGCTGACAATGCATACTGTAGCAGAGCAAAAGCCATGAAATCAAAGGAACTGTCTGTAGGGCTCAGAGACAGTATTATTGCAAGGCAGAGATCTGGAGAAGGCTACAATAAAATTTCTGCTGCACTGAAGATTCCTAGGAGCACAGTGGCCTCCATAATTCTCAAATGGAAGAAATTGGGCATAACGAGGATTCTTCCAAGAGCTGGTTTCCTGGTCAAACTGAGCAATCGGGAGGTGAACAAGAACCAGATAGTCACTCCAACTGAGCTCCAGAGATCCTGTGTCGAGATGGGACAGAGTTCCAGAAGGACTTCATCACTGCAGCCTTCCACCGATCTGGGCTCTATGACAGAGTGGCTATACGGAAGCCTCTCCTCAGTGCAAAACACATGAAAGCCCTCTTGGAATTTGTAAAAAAGCACCCGAAGGACTCTCAGACTGTGAGGAACAAGATTTTCTAGTCTGATAAAACTAATATTGAACTCTTTGGACTCAATTCTAGAAATTACATCTGGATGAAACTAGGTACCGCTCATTACCTGTCCAATATCATCCCAACAGTGAAGCATGGCAGTGGCAGCATTGAAAAACTCTGTGGGGGTGTTTTTCAGCAGCAGGGACTAGGAGACTGGTCAGAGTTGAGAGAAAACTGCATGGAAATGAAAATCTGTTTAACAGTGCTCAGGACTCAGACTGGGCCAAAAGTTCACTTTCCAACATGACAAGGATTCTAAGCACACATCCAAGACAATACAGGAGTGGTTTAGGAACACCTCTGTGAATGCCCTAGAGTGGCCCAGCCAGAGCTGTGACTTGAATCCTATTAACCATATCTGGAGGGATCTGAAAATCATTGTCTACCGACTGTCACCATCCAATCTGACTAAGCTTGAGAGGATTTGCAAGAGAGAATGGCAAAAATACCCCAATCCAGGTATGCAAAGCTTGTCGTGTCACACCCAAAAAGACTGTAATTGCTACCAAAGATACTTCAATAAAGTGCTGAGTGAATGGGATGAATACTTATACCAATGTGATAGTTCAGATTTTTTTAAAAATAAATTTATAGACATTTCTAAAATTCTATTTTCATGTTGTCATTAAAACAACATAAAAATAAATAAATAAAATAAGGTAAAAGAGCAAAAATAAGGTAAAAGAGCAAATATAAGTGTTAAGCTAAAATTGAATATGACCATACCTAAAATAGTGATAAAAGAGATTATCTGATGTTGATGTAATTATATCAAGGGATGATTGTAATCCAAATGTGTATCAGTACCCTGGCTGTATCTTCTAATTGGTGGAATATGTATGACAGTTGCAAAGAGATCAGTAGATTATAGATCCTTTCTTGCCTAGAATAGAGCGAATGTGCTTGAGATTCTGATTGTATCTGTGGCATATTGTCTAAAATATTGTCAGTTCACTTCATGCATATTCCTGCATGGAACTATTGGATCATATAATAATTTAAATTGAGTTTATGCTATTGTAGTAACTGATTTTAATGAAACTTGACTATACGTTTGCTTTATGTAGCCAATGACCTATGCATAGAATAGACAGTATTAATCAGTTCATATCCAGATCAAAACATGTATTTCTACCGGGCTAGGATCTAGAGCATTTGTTCTGGACAGCAGCCATTGTGGCTTCACTGAAGGAAGGGAAGGAAAATTGCTGAGATAGTTGACAGCACTGGAAAGGTAAGGTGAAAGAAAGAAGACGGATAGATGGACTGACTAGGGATAAGATAGTTTGATCAATCAAGTATGAGGCTCTAGCTACAATGTAGGTAGGTACTGGAAAGATTGGATAAGGAGCATGCCATACAGAGGACTGAGGAATGACAACTCACACTAAACTTATATTGATCAGACTTAGGATTCCTCCATTTTTTTTCTCAAACAAAAGCCAGACAATCAAATGCTCCAGCTTTCAAGTATCCCTCACTGGCCCAGAAGAACTTCCAAACTGCAGTGTGTGTGTGTGTGTGTGAGTGTGTGTGTGTGTGTGTTGCACACACGTGCATTCACGTGTACATGCATGCATTAAGCAAAAATGTATTAACGTACCGCTTACTTCTTGTAAACTCCTATTTCTGGACCAATTTCTTGATTTTTGAATGATATATAGAGGGCAAAAGTATGAGTAAAATTATATTTCCATGAGCATGCAAAGAATCACTTCAACAGAAAAAAAATCTAAATTGGGAGAAGGGGACATACAAATGGGGTATTGAAAATAAAATGAATTAGCTCATTCATAGCCTTGAACTTCAGGTCTTTGGCTGGTAGGCAAATCCTGTCATGCTTTGCCAAATACTATATAGAACTTTAAACAAGAGAGAACATTTCCTGTACTTTACACTTACGGTTGCACTTCAATGGTCCACCCTTCCTGTCACCTTTTTGAATTGAAGCCTTTTTAAAAGCCTTCTGGTAAGGATATCTTATTAATTATTATATTAACTTGCAACTGAAGGTTTCTGTCCAACTGTGCTATCCACTGCTGGAATCAGTGTGAGGACTAGATCAAATTTCCTTTCGCCCTTCAAGCTCTGAGAATGTTAGGAAGGATTTCCAGACTAAGTTTTTAGATTTTGGAGAGAAAGAAAAGGGAAAGTCCTGCCAAATAGCTACAAAGTATATAAAATTATAATTTATTCAATAATTGACTAATGAAAAATACACTGGAAATAGTTTTATGAAGATAGCGCTTTCCACTAATAGTGTAGGAATAATAGGATGTAAAATTGAAAATATCTTCAAATAACTCTACTTAGCAATTGTGAAAATGTGTCATAAATTCAGATTTAAACAGCTGTTTGTGACTAACAGAGCATAACTTTAAAAAAATTCAGAAAGGAGGTTAAAACTATAACTATCCATTTATCTACTGGAGTTCAAAACTATTGTTAAAAGAAATATGCAATTGTATAAAACAGTGATGTTAACCTTTTCGGCACTGAGTGCCGAAATTGGAGCATGCGCGTGCCACAACCCAAAAGAGAACAGCTGGCCGGTGTGCATGCGCACCAGCCAGCTGCTCTCTTCAGAGTTCCATCGCATGCATGTGCGCTGGCTAGCTGGTCTTCATGCAAGGACCAGCTGGCTGTGCACGCCGGAACCTGGAAGAGAACAGTTGGCAATGGCACGCATGCCCACAGAAGGGTTCTGCATGCCACCTCTGGCACGTGTGCCATAGGTTTGCCATCACAGGTCTCTATGATCCTGGGTTTGTATGATCTTTACCTGGTTTCGCTATCAGTATTATCAAAGATTGCTTCCAGGAACTTGGAATATTTTCCCCTTGGATTATTTTATTAAACATTATCTTCATCTTTGGCACTAATAGCCTTTTAAAATTTTTATAATATTCTATGCCTGGTCCATCTAACCTTGGTGCCTTACCTATTTTCAATTTATTAATAACTTCCAGTAACTTCCTTTTCTTCTATTTGTGATTCCATTATTTCTTTATCATATTCTTGAATTTTACAATTTAAATTCTTTTCTATATATGCCTGACTTTCATTCCCATTTATTTCATTTCCCTTCAAAGAACTTCTGAAATATGAACAATTTTTCTCTCATCATGTTACAACTTTCCCCCTTATCATTCTTTATGACTCCAATCAGGCTTTTTGCCTTTTGTGTGGCACTAGCCAACAACTTGTGTGGCTCTAGCCAACATTCTAGAATTTTTATTACTATTTTCATAAAATTCCCTTTTTAAATATATTAGATTTCTTTGAACCTGTTCTATCTCAATATTTTGCAACTCTTTTCTTTTAGCTAATAATTCTAATATAATCCTATTCTCTCTACTTTCTATATATTTACTCTCTAGTTCTCTAATTCTCTCCTCCAACCATTTTATATATTTCTCGTTTGTTTTTTTTATATTATAAGAGTATTTTATCTCTAAACCTCTCACTACTGCTTTCATTGCAGCCCATATTATACCTATTTTACTACCTCTTCATTTATAGTCCATATTTCTTTTAATTCCCTTTCCATTTTTTTCTAAAATCTCTCTATTTTTAACAATCCTCAAATCCATTCTCCATCTACTTGCTGTTTATAATCACAATCTATTTCCATTTCCATAGTTACCATTGCATGATCAGATATTTTAATTATTTTTATCTCTGCTTTCATTATTGTAGATAAAATTTTCGGTGTTACAAATATATAATTTGTTCTTGTAAAATTTTTATGTCTACCAGAAAAATATGTATAACTCTTTTGATTACCATATAATTCTCTCCAAACATCTTTCAATCTATTTCTATTAATCAATTTTCTTAAATCTATATTATTATATTTTATTTCCACTTTTGATGGATTGGATCTGTCAATTCCACTATCCATAACCATATTATAATCACCTGCCATTATCACATAACCTTTTTTGACTTCTTTTATTTCTTTATATACCCTATTATAAAACTCTCTTTGATTTATATTAGGTGCGTACAAGTTTGCTAAGGTAACCTCTTGTCCATAAATCAAGCCTTGAATTATAAGAAATCTTCCCATATCATCTCTTTTTATGACTTTTATCATAAATTCACATCTTTTAGCTACAATGATTGCTCTTGTTTTTGATGTACCAAATGCCTTTTCATATACATCAACCCAGTATAACCTAAGTTCATTCATCCCTTCTTTCTTTTGATGTGTTTCTTGTAAAAATACAATATCTGTTTTCTCTTTGTTAATTGATTTTTCAATTCTTGCTCGTTTATATTTTTCTTCCAAGCCATGTACATTCCATATCGCTACTTCAATGATTTCCCCATTTATTCCTCATATTACATATTCATTTTGGTCTCCATATGTACTCTAACATAAATCTTACAAAACTAAACAGTATATATATTATCCCAAATCATAAATAACCTCTTACCCACCCATATACATATATAATGCTCCCCTCCCTTCTTCAGGAGATCTTCCTCCTCTCCACTGCATAAGGTCTCCGGGGGTGGGGGGGAGAGAAGAGAAACCATCCATACACGGACTTCAGTCACCCATTCCACCTCCCTTAACCATCGTTACACTATTTCTACACCCAAACATATATTATAACACATATCCTTTAATATAACTATTACAAATATGTATATACTGTCTATACAGTATATACTGTTGCTTCATCCAGCCTTCCTTTATCCTGTAGATTTTGTTTCTTCTTCTCCATCTCCCTTCTTGAAAATTTTGATATCTCATTTATTTTCTGGATTTGCTCCATGACCTCTTCTTTATTGATGATTCCGAGCTCCCTTAATTTTTCCATCGCCTCCTCCTTTGTTTCAACTCTATAAGATCTTCCACCATATGAAAATCTCAAAAAAACTGGATAATCCCAGCTATAATTAATATTATTTTTCTTCAACAATTTATTTATTTATTTGTTTCCATTTCTATACCGCCCTTCTCCAATAAGACTCAGGACGGTGAACAGCCAAAGTAAAAAACAGAACATACAAAATTTAAAAGCAGTTTAAAATAATTAAATATTTTGGCCGTAAATTAAAACAACCCAATTTAAAATCAATTTAAAATTTAACTCAAGCCAGCCCAGCTAGTTGAAATAAATAGGTTTTCAGGGCCCGACGAAAAATCCGGAGGTCTGTTATTGTACGTATCTCTGGGGGGAGGTTGTTCCAGAGGGTGGGCGCCGCCACAGAGAAGGCTCTCCCCCTGGGGGTCACCAGCCGACATTGTCTGGCGGACGGCACCCTGAGGAGGCCCACTCTGTGCAAGCGTACTGGCCGGTGGGAGGCTATTGGTGGCAGAAGGCGGTCTCGTAGATACCCTGGCCCTAAGCCATGGAGCGCTTTAAAGGTGGTCACCAACACCTTGAAGCACACCCGGAAGACCACCAGTGCAGCTCGCGCAGGAGAGGTGTCACATGGGAGTGCCTCGTCGCCCCCATAATCCCCCAGAGACGCATCTCTGTCCTCCATTGTAAAGTCTCACTACTTAAATCTGGAAAAACTTGAATCTGATGACCAATGCCATATTTCGCAATTTACACATCAATTATTCTTTTTTTTTTTTTTTGCATAAGACCAGAATTGTACCACAATGTCTCTTGACAATTTTCTTCCCAATCTTTTTGGGCTGACTCTATGTATTATATCAATATCATATCTTGTAAAGGGGACATCTGGGAGGATCGAGTTAGCCCAGTCCAGTAACTTCTTGGATCAATTTTTCTTCATTTATCCATAAATTTGAGCAGGGCTGACTGTCCCATATCTCGATCAAATCCTTTTTCACCTGATGATGCATCATAGTTATCTGGCTTTTTAATACCCTAACATGTTCTCCCATCTGAGTCCTCATTTCGGTAATATTTTGTGTCGTATCCTGACTTTGTTTCACCAAATCTGTTATTCTTACATCCATATTATCCATATTATCATTTATTTGCTTCAAATCCTCCTTTATACTTATTTTCATTTCTCTTAACTCTTGTAAGAGAACATCAAATTTATCTGATTGAGTCAGTAATTACTCAGGTCATTTTTTCCTCGCTTCCATTTCTAAGTCTTTTTCCACTCGAATCAGGCATAACTCTGAAGGTCTAAGGCCTACTTTGGGTCTTTGCCAAACATTTCTACACTTTTGCTGCATTTTGACATCCAACCATCCAAAAAGACTTTTAAGAATTAAAGTCTTGTCCTTAACAACTTATCTCCGTAAATGCAACATAATAAAACTAAATAGATCCAATGGCAACAATTAACTTTATTACACACGTCTTATCAAGGCTCTGTCTTAAAAATATTTAGTTCTTCCACCTTCTCCAGACCTTGACACTTCGATTGAAAGAAGAAAGTAACAGGCCTTCACACTATAGACTTATAAATCAGCTATTATCTTCTCAGTTGTACTCCTTTAAACTCTTTCCAAATTCTTTCTCAGTCTTCAATCATAGGGCCCTTCGTCTCCCATCTGCCTTCAAAGGCCTCTCAAATCTCTTAGCCAAACGTCCGAGCTCAAAGCTCCTCTGAAAAGGATTCAATTCCGAGTTAAATACAGTCCAATATTCAGGAGAAAAGCAAGGAAAATAACTCACGTTTCATAATCTCTTAAATTTCATAATCTTTAGATGGGTGTTATATTTTTTAAATCCATTCTCTGTGATGGCCCGGAGGAGGTAGAAATTCAGCGTTATTTCTCATTTTGGAATGAGAAAAAAATAGGTCTTGCTTTCTTTGACTCTGACATTCTTCCAGAGATTCAAGGGGTCTATCATTTAATCTATCAGTCCTTTTCCCCAAGGCAACTCACATCCTTCAATTTCACTTCATAGGATTTATCTGATAATAATTCACTCTGATCCTATTCTAAATTTTCTGAACTTTATATAGAACTCTAGGGGAGATTCAATAAATAAACTGGAACAATTACTTCCCATCATTTGAAAATTGTGTGTGAATGTGTGTATACACAAAGCATAATGGATACTTTAATATTAAATAATTAACATTATCAAAATCTTTATCATATGGTTAATACTTTGATATAATTTGTAACTATTCTTTTTTTCAATATTATACTCCGGATGTATAACTCAAATAATTTTATATTTGCAATAGTAATATCCTAAATTGTAATTAATATAGATATAATACTTTTTCTCTTCCTTTTTTCAAAGATTAAGCTAACTAAATAATAGAAAACAATAATACTTTGTTACTTATATGTACACATCACCACATTGAAACATAATAAAAAGGAAAAAATGCCTTATAAGTTAAACCATTACAAATAATACATATTAGCTCATTGAAAACAGATGATTTACTAGTCAGGCTGTTCTGCCTTACTCTTTTTGGGATTTTTATGTGATTAAGACATATAGATAAATAGATATAGATATTAGAAAAATATATAGTGTAGTTACAAATGAATATGACAATATTTTATGAGGCAAAATGAATGCAAAATGTATTTCTTTAACTTCTCTTGCATATCCTTTATTAAAACACAATTTAGCCTTATATTCATAAGTAAGGTGAATGAAATTTTTATTTATGGGTAATTATTATCTATAGGGATATAGGGATCCTTCTACTTGTTTTGCAAATTACAACACACGCACACACCCCTCATCTTACAAGATAAGAAAATATTTTTCAGCTTAATCGTGGTATGCTTTTCTACTATGCTAGTACTCTAAAATTTCAGCGTGAGACATATTGCAGATATTAGGCATGTAATGTAAAATAATAAATAAACGAGAAGCTGAAAAAGTAAAGAAAAATTTTGGAAACGAAAGCCTGTAAACATTAATAGATTAGAACAAACCTTAGGGCAGCAGGGGTGGCAGTGAGTTGCTTAAGAGTAAAACTGAAGAAGTTCATTGCTCTATAGTGATCTTCATTTGAGATCTTCATCTGAGACTCAGAAATGATTTTTCCATCCAGGCAACCTATTGGTTAGGTAATAAAAATATGATAATTAGAAGCAGTTATGTTTAGGAGACACCACCGATGAAGCTATCTCACAGAAATATATAATGATAACTATGGTTTTCAGAAGTAATAACAGCAATGTCTGTATAACAATAGTGCAAAAACTAGCCAAAAAGGTTTAGTATTAAATAAAGATGTAGTATTAAACCTGAACTATATAGAGAAAATTTAATATATTACCAATGAGCTAATGTCTTTTTCAGGAGTTTGTCTTCGTCAAAATTTCTGCTTGTATTTTTATTTCATAGTTCCACAATATTTGTCTGTCACCATTTCATAACATTTTATTTTCCAAATCAAGGCTATTTTTTTTATTTTCAATCTTCGAAACATATATTAAGAACTTCACAGTTCATTTTTGACAGTGCTGATTTGTTCTGTGGTCTGTAGAGTACAGAAACACATTGTCTTTAATTCCCTCTTTACCTTTCTTTGCATTCAGATCTTTCCCAGACATCTATTTTTAACATGTTTTATATGCTACCTTTTGCACCAAAGAACTTTCAGCATTAAAGGCATTCCAAGATAAAGATACAGTGCGAACATTGTTAAGTTTCTTCACATCCAGACAGCAAACTAGAACAGACCTAAGTCTTACCTACTGTGGGTATGCCTCTGAAGAAAATTGATTTTTTAAAATACTTTTGCACCTTGTCTTCATCTTCCAGACAGGCAATCATATGGCACCCAATGTAACCTGGTTCTTTATAGCATACATATATGGTAAACACATGGTAAAACCAAAGTAGTAGTATAATTAAGCACTGAGTTGCAAAGTCATCTCAAACTCAATTACAGACTTTAGCATAAAATAGGACTAAATAAATATATTTTCACTAATATTATTAAATTGTGCAATTAGCAATGTAAAAGCATTCCAACATAATTTCCTCTTGGATGGAAATGAATGAGGTTGGTCATTCTCGAGGATATTCATGCCATAATGCCATAAAAAATGCCATAAAACAAGCAAACTGCGCATGTCCAAGATGGCGGCGCCCGCTGGGATGGCGATCTGAGGATGGGGCGCCGACCTACCCTTTGGGTCCTTTGGGGGTCGTTTTGAAGATCCTCGACCCCAGGACCTGTCAGGGGAGCTCCCGGTCAGCACGGAGAGGGTTTTCTTTCCCTCCGTGACTGAGCCGAGGGGAAGGGGCGATGCGTGGAGCGCCAGGCTGATCAGCTGGGCGTCGGCAGCGTTTCTTTCACAGCCGGAGCCATCAATTAGTGGGAGCGGCGCTGTGCCGGGGGGCGCCCGCCGCGCGGCAAGTTTCGAAGCCCGGGGGGGTGGCCCGAAGTGCTACACGATGTGTCGGGCACCCCCTGAAGACCTCTGGGACGTCGCCAGGCTCTTCGGGGGCTGGCAACGATGGCGCGGTGGTGGCGGCGATGGCGGTTGCTGTGGAGGCTAGCTGGCGGTCAGACGGCGCTGGGGACCCCCCCCTTTTTGGAGTAGGAGCTGGGGGGCAACAAACCAACAGGTCTGGGAGACCTGCAACCACGGTTGGGCGGAAAGGACCCGGAGCGATTTTCTGGGCCTCGGGAGGCCTCAATTTGTGGTTGTGCGGGGGGCGGGGGGCTTGAGAAAGCCGCCCCATTTCTGCCCCATTTCTTTCTCCTCCAGCGTTCCCTTTTAGAACTGGGCCCACCTGGACCAACTGTCAGCCTGTGGGACTCATTGGCGCTATGCCCTATTATTATTACTATTCTGAATCCCCCTGACTCTGGAGAGGGCTATTTCCATCTGAATGGGAGACCGGTACATGGCTGCATCCCGTCGGCTGAGGGGGCTAGACATCTGCCTGACCACCGTGAGAGGGTGGCCAGGTGTCAGAGCCCCTGGGGGCTGAACCGGGACGCTTTCTACATATATGCACTTTACCAGCTTTCCACACATATGCACTTTACCAGCGAGGGGACTTTACCAGCGAGGGGACTTTACCAGCGAGGGGACTTTACCATCGGTCTTTACCACCGGACAAAATGCCGTGAGAGGGCGATTTTTGGACCTGACCCCTGGACGCTGTGAGAGGGCGATTTTTGGACCTGACCCCCGGACGTTGTCTATATGCATCGGTTCATTGCTGCCACCCCACCACAAGAGGGGGTTGTCCAGCTGACCTAACCACCGTGAGAGGGTGGTTAGATCTATTTCCCCCTTGAAACTGTGGTCGTCCTGGCTTTGGACTATGTCCTCTGTTGTGAGGGGACAGGGGACTTGGTCCTGCAAATATATCTCTGAGATCCCCCATTCTTTTATCTTCTCCTCGGTCCTTTATATACACCCTCAGGATATGGTCGTGTTACCCATTATGATTAATGTACTCAGCAGCGGAGCTTCTTGGTCTGCGAGACTCCCCCCTCTCGCAGGCTTGGCCCTCCATTCTATCGAGGGCCTACCTCGATGACGGGCTCTGGAGTCCCGAGAGGTGGCATGCCGCAAAGAGGGGGCTGCGGGGTTTTTTAAAATTGTCCTTGTTTAAACTTTTAAGGGGTTCTGGGAGGGGGGAGGGGGTGGGATTGGAATTAGGATTGTGGGTTTGGGGGATAACCCACTAGGGGGAGAGTCGGGCTTGGCCAGGACGTTCGGCGGGGGTGGTGGGGGATCCGGAGGGGGTCGAGCTGGTCCAGACTATGCTTTCACCATCGGTACTGTGTGTGGGAGGGGTAGATATGGCGGGAGCAGGGGGCCATATCATGTTAAGGGAGCACGCACCCGCTGTCTTCAAGCGGTAGAGTGCTCCGGCCCCCAAGGCTCCACCCGTTCTCCAGGTAGTACAGACCTTCAGGGCCCGGGCCTTCGTCTGATGTTGTGCAACGCCAGGTCTGTAGTAAATAAAGCCCCCCTCATCTGTGATCTTGTTTACGAGGGGGGAGCGGACCTGGCGGGTATTACGGAGACCTGGTTGGGCCCAGAGGGAGGGGTCCCTCTGGTAGAAATGTGCCCACCAGGTTTCCACGCATTCCATCAGCCAAGGTCACAGGGGAGGGGTGGGGGAGTAGCGGTTATTATTAGAGAAGGCCTTAGGCCGAGGGAGACCACTGTACCTCAGACAGCTGGTTGTGAGTCCCTCCTTGTGAAGTGGGGCCATGGGGTTCAGATGGGTTTGCTGATCACGTACCTGGCTCCCTGCCATGTGGCGGCAGCCCTGCCCGAGCTACTCAACGTTATTGCCGCGGTGGCGGTTGATACCCCCAGACTTATGGTCATGGGGGATTTCAACCTGCCATCCGTGGGTGAGGCGTCTGAGGTGGCTCGGGAGTTCATGGCTTCCATGACGGCCATGGACCTGACCCAACTAATTCATGGCCCTACGCACACTGGGGGAAACACACTGGACTTGGTTTTTGTCTCTGGACAGTGGTTGAGTGATCTCGAGATAGGAGATATAGTCATCGAGCCCTTGTCATGGTCAGATCACTCGCTCCTTCGCCTTGACCTTCGAACCGCAGCACCCCACCGCAGGGAGGCGGAACCGGTAAGATGGTACCGCCCCAGGCGCCTGATGGAACTGGATAGGTTCCAGATGGAGCTTGGGCCAATCCCGGAGGTTCTGGCTCACGCCTCATCTGGGGACCTAGTGGCCGCCTGGGATAGGGCGGCTGCTGGAGCCCTGGATCGAGTCGTGCCTTTGCGGCCTCTGACCCGGCGCCGATCTCGCCTGGCTCCTTGGTTCACCGAGGAGCTGAGGGAGATGAAGCGCCGGAAAAGATGCCTAGAGAGCTGTTGGAGGGCTAGTCTTTCTGAATCTGACCGAACACTGGTAAGATCTTATATTAGGAGTTACCTAGTGGCGATAAAAGCAGCAAAATGTACTCATTTTACTGCTCTTATTGCGTCATCAGATAATCGCCCGGCCACCCTGTTTAGGGTGACCCGCTCCCTGCTCCGCCAGGAAGCGCGGGAGGACCCCTTGGAGGGGAGAGCCGAGGATTTTGTTCAATATCTGTATGACAAAATCACTCAGATTCAGGCAGGTCTGGACTCTGACGGGATAGATCCAGCGAGGGTGACAGAGACAGGTCTTGAGACTGTTATCTGGGATGAGTTTGATCCTGTGACCCCAGATGACGTGGACAGGATTCTGGGTAGATTGAACGCGACCACATGTTTGTTGGACCCGTGTCCCTCCTGGTTAGTGCTGGCTTCCCGGGAGGTGACGCGAGGCTGGCTCCAGGGGATTATAAATGCTTCGTTGGGTGAGGGTGTCTTTCCCGCCACCTTGAAAGAGGCGGTGGTGAGGCCTCTCCTCAAGAAGCCTTCCCTGGACCCGGCAGTATTGGCTAATTATCGTCCAGTCTCCAACCTTTGCTTCGTTGCGAAGGTTGTTGAGAGTGTGGTTGCGCGACAGCTACCCCAGTACCTGGATGAAGCGTCGTATCTAGATCCGTTCCAGTCGGGCTTCAGGCCTGGATACAGCACGGAAACGGCATTGGTCGCATTGGTTGATGATCTCTGGAGGGCTCGGGACAGGGGTTGTTCCTCTGTCCTGGTCCTGTTAGACCTCTCAGCGGCTTTTGATACCATCGACCATGGTATCATGCTGCACCGGCTGGAAGGGTTGGGGGTGGGAGGCACCGTTTTACGGTGGTTCTCCTCCTTTCTCTCTGACCGGTCGCAGTCTGTGTTGACAGGGGGGCAGAGATAGACCCCGAGGCCCCTTATATGTGGGGTGCCGCAGGGATCGGTTCTCTCGCCCCTTCTGTTCAACATTTATGTAAAGCCGCTGGGCGAGATCATCCGTGGTTTCGGGGTGAAGTACCATCTGTACGCTGATGACACCCAGCTGTACATCTCCACCCCAGACCACCCCAACGATGCCCTTGAAGTGATGTCCCAGTGCCTGGAGGCCGTGCGGATCTGGATGGGGAGAAACGGGCTCAGGCTCAACCCATCCAAGACCGAGTGGCTGTGGTTTCCGACGTCCCGATATAGTCAGCTGGCGCCATCGCTGGCTATTGGGGGCGAATCATTGGCCCCCACAGAAAGGGCTCGTAACTTGGGCGTCCTCCTGGACTCACGGCTGTCTTTAGAAGAGCACTTGACGGCCGTGACCGGGAGGATTTTTCATCAGGTTCGCCTGATTCGCCAGTTGCGTCCCTTTCTAGATCGGGACTCGTTACGCACAGTCACTCATGCCCTCGTCACCTCTCGTCTGGACTATTGTAATGCTCTCTACATGGGGCTCCCCTTGAGGTGCACCCGGAGGCTCCAACTGGCGCAGAGTGCGGCCGCACGGGTGGTTATGGGAGCAACATGGAGCTCCCATGTAACACCTCTCCTGCGCGAGCTGCACTGGCTCCCGGTGGTCTTCCGGGTGCGCTTCAAGGTTCTGGTTACCACGTTTAAAGCACTCCATGGCTTGGGACCTGGTTACTTACGGGACCGCCTACTACCATCAACAGCCTCCCACCGACCAGTACGCTCCCACAGAGAGGGGCTCCTCCAGGTGCCGTCGGCCAAACAATGTCGGCTGTCGGCCCCTAGGGGGAGAGCCTTCTCTGTGGGGGCACCGACGATCTGGAATGAGCTCCTCCCAGAGATACGGAGGATTCCGGATCTGCGCACCTTCCGCCGCGAGTTGAAGACGCTTTTGTTTCATCAAGCTGGCCTCGCCTAAATCTTCCCCCTTTTAAGTGTAAATTCTAAATTTTTAATGGATTTTAAAATATGGGTATTTTAAATTGGATATTAATTCAGCCAAATCTATTTAATTCATTTTATTCGATTTTAAATTTTGTATATTTATGTGTTTTATTTCATGGCTGTGCACCGCCCTGAGTCCTTCGGGAGTAGGGCGGTATAGAAATTCAATATAAATAAATAAATAAATAAATAATAAACACAACCTATACGTGAAATTTGGCTAACATTAATTCTAATTGTATACAATGTCTGAGAAGTTTCTTCCACTTTGTCGATTATTTTTAAAAAAGACTTTGCCTACTAATAATAACATTGCATTTTTTTTCATGACACCATTTTCTGCAATGACCACATAACCATGTGTTGGTTGCCTAGTTATCAACTATCACTTTAAAATCGTATCAGCAAGTATCTGTGCTATTCAGTTACATGAAAGTATATATTTAAAAATTAACAGAAAAATGATCATACTACAAAAAGTTTATGTTTATCCATTTAGAAACAATTTATAAGTTGTTTTCAGTATGGAACTTCAAAGAAGACAAGAAAATATTCAATGGATAACAGCACACTTTAAAAAAGAGCAATACTATTTAAAAAGAGCTAAGGAGAAATACCTTGGCAAAAAAGGAGGGGGTTTACCTGCTGCTATTTGATGCTATGCAAGCATATCTTTCTAGATTAGATGTAATAAAGATACAGTGTTACAACACCTGCACATTCAACTCCTTGTTTCCATCTACTGAACAGCTAATGGTCTCATCCTATAGAAGGACCCCAAACTTGATTTCAATAAGAAGAAACAGTCTCTGGAGTTTTTCATCCTAAGATATGCATGACTTTAAAGATACACTGTAAATGCTTACAATATATGTATTTTGTATTGAGCCTGAGAACAAATAACAAACTATTGTACTGATTTCATACAAGATAGTTTTGATCAGAGTTTATAACATACGTTTGTAATTATTTGTGTTGGAATGACCTTCATCATTAACAACCATCATGCAGAAGTTATCTGAGCCCACAGAAGGAAAAAGGGCACAGGAAGCTTCCAGAAGGGACCCACCCTAGTTTTTGGGAAAGTAAAAGTAAAGGAGAGGAGAGGAGTTTTTAGACTTTCAAGATTCTGCTACTGTAACCTTTCAATAAGGGTAGTATTAGTAATCATGGTTTGTGCTGCTTGTCTGAACTACCTCGAAGGGCTAACACATTTGATAAGAAAAAGGATAGGAACGTTTGCTGTTTCTCAGAAAAATGACCCTCATCTTTCTAGCTTTCAATATATTTTAAGCACTTTTGTATCAGGTTTGCTTTGCTTTAAAAATGCTCATATCAAATTCATACACAAATAGTTTTCCTTAATTTAATTTAGTGTTTCATTCACTAAAATGGGAATTTTTACTTTTACCACAAATATAAGCATTTCTGAATATTGTTGGAAATAATACACAAAATTCTGATACTACTACTAGTACTACTACTACTAGTAGTAGTAGTAGTAGTAGTAACAATAACAATAAATGGGAATTTTTACTTTTACCACAAATATAAGCATTTCTGTATATTCTGGAAGTAATACACAAAATTCTGATACTACTACTACTACCAGTAACAATAACAATTACAATAAGCTTACTGACTATTGGAGAGACCAAACTGACCTACAAGAAAGATCAAATGAAAAACAGAATGGAAACATGGGAAGACAAAGCACTACATGGCCAATACATTAAAAAAAAATAGCAGGGAAAGCAGATAATAACAAGACCTGGCAATGGCTGAGAGCAGGAAAGTTAAAGAAAGAGACCAACAGACTAGAAGAAGAGAAGCATGCTCTGGCAGATTATGTGAAAGATAGTGTTGAACCAGCTTTAATGGAGGTCAACAAGAGGAAGCTGTTCAAAGTGCAGCAAACCAAGAATCAATATAGGAAAACAGCGATGCAAACTCGGGCTGACAGCTGGTGTAACAAAGCACTGCATGGACTGTTCCTTGAAAAGATCCAAGGAAAAGTAGATAAGGAAAAGACCTAGTTATGGCTGACCAACGGAACATTGAAGAAAGAACAGAAGGCTTGATTCTCGCAGCCCAAGAACAAGCCATCAGAACAAATGTAATCAAAGCCAGAATAGAAAAATCTGTTGATGACCCCAAATGCAGACTCTGCAAAGAAGCAGATGAAACCATTGATCATATACTGAGCGGTCCAAGACACTAGCTCAGACTGACTACAAACAACGTCACAACACAGTCGCTCAGATGGTCCACTGGAACTTGTGTCACAACTTCCATCTGCCTGTAGCAAAGAACTGGTGGGATCATAAGCCTAAAAAAGTGGTCAAAAATGAGCATGCAAAACTACTGTGGGACTTCTGAATACAGACTGACAACACCCTGGATATCACAATTGTGGAGGAAAAAAAAGTGTGATCATTGACATTCCCATACCTGGTGACAGCAGAATCAATGAGAAACAACTTGAAAAAGTCACCAGATATCAGGACTTGAGAATCGAACTGCAGAGACTCTGGCATAAACCAGTGCAGGTGGTCCCAGTGGTACTCGGCACACTGGGTGCTGTGCCTAAAGACCTAGGCAAGCACTTAAAAACAATTGGCGCTGACAAGATCACCATTGGTCAGCTGCAGAAGGCCACCTTACTGGGATCTGCTCGCATAATCTACCAATACATCACACAATCCTAAACGGTTGGGAAGTGTTCCACTAGTGATTTGGGATACAAAATCCAGCATGGTCATCTCATTTGCTGTGTATACTGAATAATAATAATAATAATAATAATAATAATAATAATAATAATAATAACAACAACAACAACAACAACAACAACAACAACAACAACAACCATTATAATAATCATTACAAAGCACAATAGACTTCCTTTTGAACTAGTCTATTTCTAAGATTGGCCTTCCATCCAAGAAAGTAAGGCAACTGCTTTAAATGACAGCAAATGACATCAAAAGCACCAGCAAGGTCTGAGATGCCAAGTTAATCATTTCTCAATGTTCCCTCAACGTGTTCTCTTGTCAGGATTCAAAAGCTAAGCCAGTCATCTTCTGAATGTGAATTTAGGCCTGTGGGCTACCTTAGGTGTCTGCTATGATTTTGGAATAGTAGTCTATTGATTTCCTATTACTCATCAGGGTGGAAGCCCTCTTTTAATCAGAGGTGTAGAAAAGTATCAAGCAATGGATAATGTATTTTAAATATTGTGTTTTGAAGTATTTTTAACTTTCAACCTAAAATATGTGGATTAGGTACATATATACATTTAACTTAGCTATTAGTATGTGCGTTAATGAAAAGATAACGATAGAAATAACAATAATCATACAGAAACAAAAAAATATGATTCTTTCACATTTAGCTAACATATGCTACATTAAAAATTGGAATATAATATAAAGTTTGGGGAAATGCTTCAGAGGAAGTATCCAAAGTATGGATGTGTGGCCTTGATTAATATATGTTCTGCAAAGTGAAAAGAATTTGAGACAGAGAAAAATATTTGATATTCCAGACATCTGTTGCAATTACATAGGATTTTCTGTGTGGGTAAAGAAAACAACATGTTTATTCAGTAAATCTTAGATATTTATCCCCAGATGCCTATAGTGTATGTGCTGCAAAAATAAAGCAGCCTTTTATACTTCCATTACTTTTTAAATATAGTTTTAATACAGATTAAAAATTAATATTTAAAATGAAAAAAGAGAAAGAAAGAAAGAAAGAAAGAAAGAAAGAAAGAAAGAAAGAGAAAGAAAGAAAGAAAGAAAAGCACACAGGCGCAGAAATCAAAGACAAGAAAACAAGAATTGTAAAAAGTGACTTCAATTTCTTTTATAGTAGTTACAGATATAAATATAAGATAATGACTTATTTTGTGATTATAGCGTTGCTTACATGTTCTCTATAATCTATTATTTTTATCACAACTTCATTTTTTCTCTTTCCCTCAAAAAATCAATAAGGACTTTCTAGTCACCATTAAATTTAGACAATGTACAGTCTCTAATTAAAGCAGTCAATTTGGACATCTCAACAAGTTCCATCTTCTTCACTATCCATTCCTCCATTGTGTTTAAATTGAATCTTTCACCTTTATAGTCTTGCCAGAGTTGTCATATATAAAAACAAAGTTCCACAATTTTTCTTTCAGCTACTTATCCATCAATCCATTTGATGAATAAAAAAGTTTCTGGTTTAAATTCTACACAAATCTTTAAAATTGTCTGTATTATTGTATGTAATTGAGTCCAAATTTTTCTGGCTTTTTTACACATCCACCAAACATGGTAAAGTGTCTCTT
The DNA here is from genome assembly GCF_059756535.1 of Pantherophis guttatus. Classification (NCBI taxonomy): domain Eukaryota; kingdom Metazoa; phylum Chordata; class Lepidosauria; order Squamata; family Colubridae; genus Pantherophis; species Pantherophis guttatus. The sequence continues at coordinate 62,610,417 of NC_142070.1, read as the reverse complement.
CTTGTTGATTACATTTCCAGCATAAGTTTAAAGTGCCTTTTTACATTCTAGATGGTTTTCTGGTAACATGTACCAATGATACATCATTTTATAAAGTTTTCTATAAAATTATGTTTTTAGCTGTATTTTAGTGGATGTTGTGAGCTGCCTAGAATTGTTATATGAGATATCATATACCCTGTTTTCCTGAAAATAAGACCTATCTTGAAAATAAGCCCTAGCATGTTTTATGCATGCACCTAATATAAGCCCTACCCCCAAAATAAGCCCTACTTAAGAGCTGGTTACCCATTCCGTCTGGTTGCTTATCGTGCCATGGCCACAAGATGAGGTGGGAGGGTGGTGCAGCTGCCCCACGTGCCCTGAATCAGCTTACCTCAGGGCCCCTTCAGCCAAGCCATCCACGCCATGACACCTGCCTTGCAGTGACAACAACAACAGCCATGTGCAGTAGGATCCCACGTGGCTGCTGGCCCACTTCTGCTTGCTCATGGAAGAGGCTGAGTGATGTAATGGTGCCACGGCCATGAGGGGAGGCAGGTGTTGGGGCGTGGATGGCCTGGCTGCGAGGGCCCTGAGGTAAGCCGGTGTGAGACATGTGGTTGCAGCTCCATTCCCCTGCCTTGTCTCATGGCTGCAGCACTGTCGCATCATTTGGCCTCCTGCTCTTTTGCGGCCTCAAACAAGCAGAAGAAGTGGGTAGGTGGCCACATGGAGTCCTGCTGGATGGCCTGGCTGCGGTGGGGGGGGCTGAGGTAAGCTGGTGCGGGGTGCATTGGGCAACTCCATGCCCCTTACCTCATGGCACTAGCACTGATGCACCACATAGTTTCCTGCTTCTGCAAGCAGAAGAAGTGGGCCTCTAGTACATGAGAGGGGAAAGACATCCCCTCTGAAAATAAGCCCTAGTGCTTATTTTGGGGCCCAAAAGAAAATAAGACCCAGTCTTATTTTCAGGGTAACATGGCTAATATAGTATAAATTTCAATCCTTTCAACCACATATTCTCATATGACCCATATGTACATTATAACCAATGTTTTAGCCCATTTTATCATACATTCTTTCACTTGTTCTTCCTCTATTTCAAATTTCAATAAAAGTTTATACATGTTAGCAGTAACATGATCATCATTTGTACACATTTCCCTTACAAATTCACTTCAAAACCAAATATTCTTTTATCCACTTTAAATCTTTCTAAAAACTGTACATATGAGAACCATTGACATGAATATCCTTCTATGATCAGTTCTTCTCCTTTTATTCTACATTCTTTTTGGGCAAAATTCTAATATGTCACAGTAAGTCAACTATTTGTGTTTAGTAATCATTTCTTGTCTATAAAATGCTCCCTATGCTGAGAGCCACAGAAGTATTTTTGGGCACAGACTAAATTTATATCTGTTCCACATTCGCAATATGGTATGTCTAACAAAATTATTTTTAAAATCTATATTTATCTTAGTTTTAGCATACCATAGATATCTGTGCCATCCAAATCTTAATTCGTGTTCTTCCAAGTCCAAAAGATCAACTTTTTATACTTTCAAAGCCCCACAACCTATTTCCTCCATTCCTCATCTGAAGTGCTTTGAACATCATTTTACTAAGCATAACAAGGTTCAAAGCCAGTTTACATTAATATAAAAGTTCAAATTATGTTCTTTTCTAGAGGATTATAATAATGAAATTTGATTCAGCTAGCATTATGACTTTAAAAATCCAAGTTAATATGGAGTTTTTGATCACTGATCTTTTCTAGTTCCTTTCTTTTCTTAGGACACCTTTTTTCAGTAAATTAATTGAAAGACCCATAATATAAGAATAATATTTTGTTCATATTATCTATATTTCTAGAGCCATTAGATATATTATATGTATATACCAGCTTTAACTATATGTTGCAACTAGTGATATGAAAGAAATCTTCTTCAGATTATTTTGAGACTGAAACGATCTGCTTCAATTTTCCACAAGCATCCACAGTTTTCCTTCATATTTCCAATAACATTAAATATTATATTGGAATAAATATAATAAAATGCATATATTTGAAAAAGCTACTTACAAATAATCAGATAATAAAATATAAGGGATGCTATATTTAAAAAGGCAAAACTGCTTACTAATGAACACAAAGAAGTGCACATTTTCAGAAAGCTTTTTCCATCATTTGAATACTCTTACTCAATCATTTGAATATTCTTATGAAAGAGAATAATAATAGAAATCTACGAGACTAACAAAAACTGGATTTAACAGTAACAGAGTTGGAAGGGACCTTGGAGGTCATCTAGTCCAACCCCCTGTTCACGCAGGAGACCTATACTAGGGATTCAAACCGCCAAAGTGCCAGCCTTTCTGATCAACTGCCACCAGCCAGGCTTATTATTAGAACCACTTTATGATTAGAACCACTAATCATTGATCTAGCTCAGTGATGGCAAACCTTTTAGAGACCAAGTGCCCAAACTGCAACCCAAAACCCACTTACTTATTGCAAAGTGCCAACACGGTAATTTAACCTGAATAATTTTTTTTTTTTTTGCTTTAATTTATATGCCACCCTTCTCCAGAGACTCAGGGCGGCTTACAATGCGTTAAGCAATAGCCTTCATACTTTTGTATATATTTATATACAAAGTCAGCCCCCACAATCTGGGTCCTCATTTCACCTACCTTTGAAAGGATGGAAGGCTGAGTCAACCTTGAGTCTGGTGACATTTGAACTTGCAGTAATTGCAAGCAGCAGATGTTAATCTGTTAATAACAGTGCTTTAGTCCACTGTACTACAGGCTCTTCCTATAATGAAGTTTTACTACCTAAAATAATGATAAACAACGCAGAGTTCAGCTAATTGTTCTAAGAAAAATGTGATAAATGCCTCTTCATTTTTTTTCTACTTTTGAAATATTACGATCTCGCTTGTTTAATATTTTTGACATCTGAAAGAAATTCTCCACCTTTTACAGAGAGTTCAGTGCTGGCCAAAGAAATGCCAAAGATTAAACCAGACACTTAGCCCTTCCTCAGAGCTGTGAACAAACACAGACCCAAACAATAAACTGGAGCTGTGTCAGTGCATCACGTTAACTGGAAATGGTATCTGGAAGCAAATAGCAAACAGGAATAAAGTTAACAGGCCAGTTTGCTCTGACAATGCAGATAGAGATTGGATTAGGATTGAATGAAGTGTTCATCTCTGGAGATTAAATCAGATTTTCAGGGATCTGTCCAACAGTTTAAGGAAACTAGATTATAATTTAGTGGCCTGATAGTCCAAGGTACTATTTCTTTTGTATGTATTTTTCTCCAGGCTCCGAAAGATTTGACTGACCTATGCATGTATTTGTACTGCAGTATTCTTCATCATTTGAGACTAATTGTTGGACTACCTGTTATGGCATCATTTCTGCATTTTCCTTCTGACTAATAGAGTCATAATATGTAGAAGATAAGTAATATTCAAGTCCATTTTACAAAAGAAGAAAATAGAAATTAGATCTCCAAAACATAACTGAACAGTGACAGTTGTCATTCTATTTTTCTTAAATGGGAATAATTTTGTAATGTACAAATGTACTGGATAGAACTGTAACCTAACAATTTACATTTTCTTAAGAAAAAAAAAACCCAGTAACTTTTTTTCCTAAATTGTAAAAGGAACTGTACAGCATTTAATAATTTTTAATTATTATTATTATTCCCCTGAGAATTTATGCATTGTATAACACAGAAAAAAAGGGGAAACTATAAGGCAAATATCTATTATCAGCAACACTACTGAAAAAGTAGAAATATTCATATAGATAATTTTTTTCTAATGTGATCGGCTGCATGTCCTCACATATAAGGCTTTTTGGATTCAATGTGGCTTACTCTGAGGAATGTACACACAGAATTTAAGCCTAAATCAGAGAACTAAAAATAATAATAAAGGGATTGGTGTCTTTTCCTGGATTTTATGTAATCAACAGATAACTTTCATTTTTAGCAGCAGTTGCTAGGTTTCCTTTCTGGTTACCTAGCAACCTAATGTAACCTACTTTCTAAAGCCATGTCTTAAATGCACAGGAACTAGTACAAGTTTTATTCAGGGTGATTATAGCAGTCTCCTCAATACAAGATTGCTTTGAAAACTGTACATTTCAATATATTGCCTGAAAACTTTTCTTCAATGTGTTAGTTCTAAATGTGCATGTAATAAATGAGCAATTAGTTATTACAGAATAACAAGATTGTCCTAGGATTTCAGTGATGTTTGGTGAACTTGCAAATTACATGCTCAGCTAAAATACTTTTCTTTCTGTGTCCCTTTTACATTGCTTTTATCTCATCTCCAGGTCATGAGTGACGCAGGCTTAGGTCACCCTTAGCTGTGTAGATGTTAAAATAAAATTTTTGCCTTTACTTGAACATCATCCAAGGGCAGCCACAAGCCATACAAAAATCTGTTAGACATTGTCATATTTCCTTAGAGGCAAATCAGATGATTGACAAGGACTTGAAATAAATAACAGAGTTTAGGATAGGAATTGGCAACAGGGGAGGCAAATTTTCTGATGATTCAGTAACAGGTAGATAACATTTAAACTCAATATAGAATAAAGCCCTAACTATGCATATGAACTATAGTATCTAATTGCATTGTTGCTGAAATGATATAAATAAACTACAAGCACAGTGAAAAGTAACAGGTCTATGACTTGGGATTCCTGCTGGATGTGAGATTCCCTTTGGAACAGCAGATGGAAGCCATGGCCTTTGCCCAGCTCTGGCTGATATACCAATTGTAGCACTACCTGGGGCAAAACAACTTTACAATAGTGACTCAAGGCCTTGTCACTACTCTTCTGGAATACTGCAATGTGCTCTAAATGGGATTGTTCTTAAAAACCATTTAGAATCTGTAATTGGTTCAAAGTGAATTGGCCCATGTTCATCTGTTCCATCCTGAGACATAATTCCAACCATTCCTTCTCCAGATGCAGGATGTCATGACCTTGACCAAAAAGAAGAATGCTATTCTGTCTAACTACATTCCGTCTACTAAATCCCCCCCCCTACTTTCCCACACACAAGAAGGTGGCAGCGTAGAAGATTCTGGTGTTAATATGGTTTCCAAAGCTGACACATGTGTTAGTCAGTGTTCACCTATAGTCATTCATCCGCATTGAGAGCACTGCTCTTATTATCATTAGGCTTCTGGAACATTTTAGTGCTGATCTCTACCTATAAAGTACATAAAATCTTCATTCTCTCACTAGACCAGTGTGATATGCTGGACAAACTGCTGGTGCTTCGCATTTTCAAGAAGTGAGGGGGGAAAGACTCAGAGACACTACTTCCCACTAGTAACACCGGCACTTTGGATTGGCCTCCCATTCAAAATTGTATTAACTCCTTTTGTGCTTTGCCTTGTAGAAGCAGCTAAACAAAAGCTCTTCTACAGAGTATTTTAAAATGGGTGAATTTACAAATTGATGGATTTATGATGTTTTATTTATTTAGATCAGGAGTAAAATGTTACCGGTTTGGGACAGTTCACCCGAACCGGTACTGAAAATGCTACTGGTTTGCCCGAACCGGTAGTAGAAAAAGTTTTAAAAAGTAAAAAAACAGTTCCAACGATCACACAGCATAGCTGATCATCTGAACTTTTAAAAACTTTTTAAAAGCATTTTTTGCTACTGGTTCGGGCGAATAGGTAATAAAAAATGCTTTAAAAAAGTAAAAAAAAGGTTCCAACAATCAGCTGTGTCGCATGATCATCGGAACTTTTTTTTTTCTTTTTAAAGCATTTTTTTACTACCTATTGCCTGAACCGGTATTTTTATGTATAGTGCAATAGTTTGTTTTTGAGCTCTCTGTGATTTTGTGAGGTTCCTGCTTGTGCAGGGGCCATTTTGTGTGAAATCCAGCTGCTTTTGCATTGTGTGTGAGTCAGTTGTATAGCTTTTGTGTTATTTTTGTGTAAAGTGAGATAGTTGGTTTTTCCCGGTCACATGACCACCAAGCCACACCCACAGAACTGGTAGGGAAAATTTTTGAATGTCACCATTGATTTAGATGTTAATCATGAATCTTGGAATTGTTATTGTGAATTGTCAAGAGTCCTTTAGGGTTATGGCAGAGTATAAATGCAATAATGAATACATGCATGCATCCATACTAGGGTCACGATATGAATACTGATAAATTCTCTTTAAACTGCAGCAATAGAAATAGATATTTAAGTAACAATTTTAAAAGGTTCTGTTGAAACACTTTAAAAACAGAGTATTTTTTAATGCTGAAAACCACACAAGGAATATAACTTTTCTGCCTCCCTTTGCAGCGGAGCTGTTCGGAAGGCAGCCAGCCACCACAGTCTGTCCCTTTAAGGTACTTTGACATGGGGGGAGGGGGGAACCATAAAGGGACAGGCATAGGCCACAGGAGTTGCCTTCCTAGCAGCTCCGCTGTGAAGGGAGGGAGAAAAGTTTGGCTTCTCTCTGTTGCAGCATTCAATATGGCTGCTTCTCTCCTCCTTCTCAGCCTCATACACACAGAGCAAACATGAGAAGGAGGTGAGAAACAGCCAGGTTGAATGCTAGAAGACTTGGCTGAACTTTTCTGTCTGTTCTGTGGGCGTGGCTTGGTGGGCATGCCATGGCTTGGTGGGGTGCCATGAGTGATGTTGAGTTGGCCACTCCCACTCAGTCACATGACCTCCCACCAAGCCACATCCACAGAACTGGTAGGGTAAAAAATGAACACCACCACTACTCTGAATAATCCATTATTTCATCCATGTTAATACTGTGGCCTGATAATACAATTCCCAATTTGGTAATCCAAAGCCTCCTCTATTTCTTGAATCCTGCAGTATTTTAAAGCTAATTCTTGCTTTTTTCCCTTGCCAAATATATTTTAATATTATTTTATTAAATTCCTCAAAGTATTTTTTTCCCTATTTTATCAAAATTGTTTGAAATAAGTATAATAATCTTGGTAATATATTCATTTTAATTGTAGCTATTCTTCCTATCAATGATAGTTGCAGATTTTTCCATTATCTTCCTTAATCGTTACACTTCTTGCTGCCAGCTGAAACTCTAAGTATTTTACTTTCTTAGTAATCTGAATATCTATTATCTTTATTAATTCTTTTATTCTTTTATTAATTCTGTTTATCTATCATATTTTTCACTAAAATCTTAGTTTTCTCTTTATTTATTTTCAATCCTACCACTTTGCCGTATTCTTCTCTTTTTTAAAAATTAATTAAGGCCATGTTTCTTGTGGATCTTCCGGAATAAAAACTAAATCATCTGCAAACGCCTGTAATTTATACTTTTCTTTTTTTATTTCCATACCTTTTATCTCTGTATCTTGCCTAATATTTCTATTTAATACTTCCAGTGTCAATATAAATAACAGGGGAGACAAGGGACATCCTTGTCTTGTACCTTTTTTGATGCTAACCTTCTCAGTCATATCTCCATTTACCATCACTTTTGCAGTTTGCTTATAATATATTACCTTAATCATACTAATAAATCTTCCCCAAAGTCCATGTCTTCTAGTTGTGCTAGCATAAATTGCGAGTTCACATTGTCAAATGCTTTTTGTGTGTCTAGGATAATCAATGCTTCTCTGAGTGCGCTTCATAATACTCCAATGTATTTAAAATTATTCTCATATTGTCTTTAATTTGTCTCTTAGGTAAAAATCCATTTTGACCTGAATGTATAAATTGATTTAAAAATCTTTTTAGTCTTTCTGCAATTATTGAGGCATATATTTTATAATCCGTATTCAATAAGAATATCGGTCTATAGTTTTTTATCTGTTGTAAATCAGAGTCTTCTTTCAGTATGAGAGTAATATGTGCTTCCATCCATGAATTTGGTACTTTTGTTTCTAGCAATAGTTCATTACATACTTCCAACATTGGTATACTTAAAGTGTTTTGTAAGTCTTTGTAGAGTTCTGCTGGTAGATCATCCGGACCCAGTGTTTTGCCATTCTTTTGTCTCTTAATTGCTTCTGTTAATTTCATAATTGTTATACGTTCATCTAACATAGCTTTCACTGTTTCAGGTACTTTAAGTAATTCTGTTTTTTCTAAATATTGTTTTATTTTATCTTTTGAAATTGTCTCTTGATCATATAGTTTTTCATAGTAATTTTGAATCACGTTCTTTTTATCATCATTTTGGTGGTGAAGATTTCCTTCATCATCCATTAATTGGTGTATCAGTTTCTTTTCTTTCTCCTTTTTCAATTTATATGCCAATCATCTTCCTGGTTTATTTGCATTTTTAAAGAAGTTTTGTTTGGCACTTTTAATTTTTTGTGCTAGTTCTTCTTTATCTATAAAGTTAATCTTATGTTTTATTAATACCATTTGATTTTTTAAATTCTTTTTTTGTGGTTCTTTTTGTAGTTCTATCTCTAGTCTCTTATATTCTTCTTCTAATTTCTTTTAATTTTGTCTCTTCTTTTTATTTTTATTTTCCATATATGTTATAGTTAATCCTCTAATATATGCCTTAGCTGTGTCCCATACATTTTGTAATGAGTCTCTTCTTTTCTATTCTCTTTATAGAAAAAGCCCAATTCTCTTTCCATAAATTGGATAAATTCCTTTTCTTTTAATATTGATTGGTTCAACGTTCATCTTGATTTCGTTTTTTGGCCCTTCCATATAACTTTTATCAGGTTGTGATCTGCTCGATTGGCTTATTTCTATATTTATTTCTTGCACATTAGATTTTAGCTCTGCTGACATCCATATCATATCTATTCTTCACCAAGACATATGTCTGTTTGAATAAAATGAATATCGATTTTCCTTAGGATGCCTCTCTTGCCATACATATTGAATATCTAGTTCTTCTGCGATTTTAAAGAAAGCTTTTGGAAGTGTTTTCCTAGCTTTTTTATTTACTTTTCTAGTTTTATAGTCTAATTCTGCATCCACAATTGCATTAAAATCTTCTATTATACATATATTTTCATTCTCCAATTCTATTATTTTCTTATAAAGTTTACCATAAAAGTCCTCTTGATTGGTATTTGGTGTGTACATTGCTACCAAAAGTACCTATTGATAATTTATTGTTATCTCCACCATCAAAATCCTCCCTTCCTCATCTGTAAAAATTTGCTTGACATTTATTGTTTCTTTTACATAAAGACCTATTCCTCTCTCCTTTTTTGTGATAAAGAAGTATATAACTTCCCAATTTTAGGATATTCCAATATTTTGTTGTGTTGTTTTTTAATATGAACTTCTTGCAAACAAATTATATCCAACTTTAAATTTTCCAATTTACTGAAAGTCTTTTTCCTTTTTATTGCAGACTTCTTTTACTTATAGATGGGTTTTGTTGTTCTACTCGCTCTTATCTCTCTCGGTTCTTTTGCCTTCATTCCTTTTGTTTTCACTATTTCCTCCAGATATCTTTTCTCTTCTTTTTGTTGTATATTTCTCTCTCCTGTAGCTTCCTCTTGTCACCTATCCTCTTTTTCCTCTCTTATTCTCATTTCTTCTTGTGGTCCAAAATAGTGCTCGTAAAAATGTTCTATTTTTTCTATGTAATCCAATCTATGTCTTTGCTCCATCCAGGTCACCAATATTCCCTCAGGTATCAGCCATCTAAAATCCACTCCATTTTTAATTAGCTGTTTTGTCAGACATTGATATTCCTTCCTTATTTCTCTAATTCTTCTCGGAATCCGTTTTAAAACTACTATTTCTTTCCCTTTGTATTTTAAAGGGTCATCTCTCGCTCTTTGTAGGATCTCTGCTTTTATTGCTTTTTTAGTGAATCTCACATTTACCTCTCTAGGAAATCTGTTTCTTGTCATGTATCTGGTATGAATTCTAAATATTTCATCAATCTCAGCAAGAACTTTTTCTTTGGTCACCTCTAGAGCACCCGCCAGCAGCTCTGCCAATATCTCCACTAGGTTTTCTCCCTTTTCTTCCTCAATATTCTGAAACCACAAGTAATAATCAGCCCTGCCCATCTCAAGTGATATTATTGTTCTTTCTTTATTTTTATCTGCCAAAGTAAATCTGTGATCAACTTCTTCTACTCTTTTTTCTGTTTGTTCAGCTTTCTCTTTCTGGATGCATTGTTCACTATTCGCCATTATTTGATGAAAATTCTCTATTTTATCCTCTATTTTCCCTATTCTTTTCTTCATATCATCATGCATGGCTTGATGCATGGCTTCATAACTTTCAACTTTGCCTGCATCACATTCATTTTCTCTTGTTGTAACATGGCGTTCAATGACCTCTGACCTGATGAACTAGATGTTGCTGATAACAATGCTGAAGATGGTGCAGATGGTGTTTTCAGTACATTTTGAGGTGTACTGATACTTGTAATCCACAAAACATAGAGGATAAAGCTATTAGTTGTAATCTGAGGAAAAGGCAAAAGTATAGGTTGGATTACAACCAATTCTTGTTGTTCTTCAGGTTTTTCAAACCCTAATCCCTTCTTATCATGAAAAAATTATAAATTGGTAAATTATAATCTGCATAGGCCCACCAGTTATTATATCCACAAATAGGGAGATCACAGAGTAATAAAAGAAAGGGAAGTATTTTACTGTTTTCAGCTTCTGCTTCTCTTTATCTGTTTAGTTTCCGCTTGAGGTCCAAGTGGAACTGTTTAAAAATAAAAAATCTCAGTGTTTCTCTCTCTGTCTCAGCTATTCAGCATAAACAATTTACAGTGTGAAAATTTGTCTAGCAGTCAGTCCTTATCTTCAGTTTCTCAAGGTTATATATTTTCCCCTTTTCTCACTTGCACCTCCCAGCTTTCACTTCTGCCTGTAGGTGGCACTGTTGCTCTACTTCTCTCTTTTTCTTCCTTCTTTTGTATAATATACTTTGATCCAAATTTTATAAAAAGAAAAGGTCTGTATGTTCAAATTTTATGATATCCAAAAACTTCTAAATTAATCAATGTTATATTGAGGTTCCCAGTCGAGCTTCCAAGTTACAAAGTTTCTTTTCACTCTTTAAAAAAGTTCTTTGACTTTACTTCCTGTTCTAAAAATGGCTCTTAGGCTTTACTTGCAGCTTCTCTTGGGAGGTGGAAGAAAAACAGTTCCACCTCCTCTTTTTTAGGTCTCACTTTCCCCCAGATGTTATTCAGGGGGCTCTTTCTTCCATAATAATTAAAAGTTAAGAGTCTCCTCACCCAGAGCAATCACACTGTTCTTCCATCTTCTATGCTTTCTTTTTTGGTGGCTGTCACAGCTTCGGTCTGGCACACAATGGCCATCTTTTCCTTCCTGTCACATTTGAGAGCCTTCACCAGATTAATCAGGGAATTTGTGGGCTCCCTGAGATCAGAAGAATGTGCTCTCTTTATTCATCACCCGTCCTAGGTGATTTAGATCTGTCCGGACTGCCCGGCAGTTCATATTTCAGTGAGATCCCACGGAGCCCCATGAGATGCATCATGTCACCCCTTCATCAGCCACACCCCTCCCCTATTTTAATATTCTTCAAAACACACAGTGGATATCTAAGGTAAAAGTAGTCAGAGTAATAAATAATACATGTTGTTTTTACACAATAAGATTAACCAATAAAATATGTTTAGCCTTTAGTATATTCATTGTATAATGCGATTTAAGCTTTATAGAAGTGAATACAGTTTTCCTGAGACCAATGAAAATGTTGGATTCTCATGCTCAATCCATTTGAATGAAATGCATTGATATTCTCCTCTATTTTTGTCTCATATTACAGATTTTTATTGTGAGAGAAAATATATTAACTTTCTAAGCCATCTTATAAAATATTAAACACAGAATTTCCAATTACCTAAAATATTTATTTTAAAATCATCAAATCATTTTTGTAAGACTGAGAATTTAACATACTGCTATTCCATGGGGTTTTATTCAATTGTACAAATTTTGTACAAATTTTTGTAAGTTCATAATATACTACAGTCCTGCATATAGGCCACAAATAGACCAAAAGAAGGGAAATGGGTTTATGTAATAACAAATTGTCATTACTTAAGTTAATTTTCTCCAGATATGTTGAGAATTATGTGAATTATATTTTCATCAGATTGATTGGAAGAGGAATAAGAAGGGGCTTTGAGTATTCAAAGTATTGACTATTATTTTTAGATATCCTATCTAAAAATATCAGGAAATAACAGCAAACTTACAGCAAATCTACTGAAAAACAGCCCACATTACTAAGTGTTTCAATTCCAAAATAACAACCCAACCACCCACAAGAAGAGTATAAGAATGTTATCCAGATGAGTGCAAATGGACTGCAGCAACCCAGAAAACCAGAAAAAGGAAATAGACTGCCAATAACAAAATAGATACCTACATATTTTTATCAAAAAGTGCATGAACACTCAACCTACTACAGTACAACCAACACAAGCTATGGAAAGGATAACACTACCATACATGGCATTACCATAATTCACAAGACCCAGGAGTCCAAGAAGAAAAACTGGAGGCATCTTCTATAAGAGCCACTATGTAGGATAGACAAGCAGAAGACTAGCAGAGCATACCCATGAAACCAAATAACAGTCAGAAGTTGCAATGAAAATTCCTTAATTTCACATGGACAGATTCAACCATAGTTTCAATTGAGAGACTGTGAACATACTAGACCAAACTAAATCCAAAATCCCAGGGAAGAAGCTTGCATTCAGGCAAATCAATCATCAATAGAAATATAGAAATAAACCACATTTACACACCATTCAAAAAGGACAATAAAAAAGCTAAGGAGGAAACAAAAAGTCAAGAACACATCCTCTCCAGTGGGAAGCATCCAGATAAGCAGGGGTTAACACCGGAGAAACAATCAAGTAGAAAATATTCTTTTGTGGAGAAATATTATAAGGAACTACCGAGAAAACCATATCCCATACTGGCAGAGCAAGTTGCTGTATATAAACAGGGAGCAAACTGCACACTCACCAGCCCTGAATTTTTTTTAACAGATTAACAGAGTTGGAAGGGACCTTATAGGGTCCCCCACTCAAACAGGAGATCCTACACCATTTCTGACAAATGGCAGTCCACTCTTTTCTTTAAAGTCTCAAGTGATGAAGCTCCCACAACTTTCTAAGGCAAGCTGTTCCATTGGTTGATTGTTCTCACTGTCAGAAAGTTCTTCCTCATTTCTAGGTTGAATCGCTCCTTGGTTTCCATCTATTATTCCTTGTCTGGCCTTCAGGTGCTTTGGAAAACAGCTTGACCCCCTCCTCTCTGTGGCAGCCCCTCATGGTTGTTACCTAGTTGGTTAATAAAATGTCTGCAAAAAACAACAAAGTTCAAAGGGTACCAAGGACTCCACTGTATTGATATTTGCATTCATTGTGGTGGTTATTTGTACATTTTATTAAATTTTATTTCATCTGCTTCAAAAATTCAAGGTGATCTTATCTCCTAGGAGGTATGTTGAACTATGGATATCATGAGACTGGAGACTAAATCACAAATGTGTATGAACATCATATAAATATTATAACTTTTATCTTTATACTAGACTTGAGACATATATACATGATTGAATTATTTATGAGAGGATGTCGTCATATGTTGTTAATTTGGTGGCCTGTTGTTTGCTATAGATGCCAGTGGATTAGGTCATTGTATTAATTACACTGTGAGTTTCAATGGCTGAACCTGAGTATCCATGTTCTTAGTCCAACGTTTTATTCATAACACTGGGAAATATTCACAGAACTATTTCACATTGCCTCTCTGAAACCTCCATAAAGGCTAGTACAAGTTGCATTTTTATGACTCTTCGTATTAGTTTCATCCCATTAATGGATATCTTGAATCTTGACACTAATATTCTGTTCATTATGGCTCTTGACTTTTGTTCATGTTTCCACAACTACTAAGAAATCTGGTTTTCTAGAAATCTGATCTTATGATAGTCTATTCCCTAGACTATAACAGTTGATTAAACACCATACAATATTATAGTTTGCCTTTTCATATAGTTTCATTTTTGCTTTTATTTATGGCAATAAGTGGAAAATGAAACCCAACAATAGTATTTAACTATTATATCTTTGTATTTTACTTACATATTGCAAAGATTTTAAATCCAGTACTGAGTGCAATTGAAAAATTATGTTGAACATAACAAAGGAAGGAGTGCATTTAATTATTGTTTATAGTGTATCAGAGCTTTTGCTGAAACATGCTTCTTCTAAATATTGGCTTATTTTACTAAACAGCCCAGAACAAATATAAATTTATTTTACATTATCAAAGGAAGGAAAAGAACTCAACTGAGAGTTTGTTCTCTTATTGACATTTAGCCTCAGGCTCACATTATCCTAATTTTAGATAAATACTGCTGTGCATAAAGGAATGCGAATGATTTGATGATATATACAAAATGGTTTTGTTGATTTTATGACTGTCACTGCTGTGGAGTAGTGTGGTATCTGAAAAAGACTACTGTGTTTCAATCATACATACTTTTAAAAAGGGCATTTATATCTATGTCATTTTAAGTCTATCCTCAAGCCAAATGTTTCATATTTATATTTATTAGAATTATTGATTAAAAGCAATTGTAGATGACATGCTTATATTTTGTTATGGATGTCAAAGGACTGATTAAGAATTCATGAATGATGAATGCTGGAATTACTTATCACAGAAGAAATATAACTAATTAAAGATTCAGCACCTAAACTTAAAGAAGTAAAATACTGAGCAATGTGAACCCAACTAACATAATTTGCTTAATGTTCAGGTTATAAACATGACAGAAATAGTATCATTGTCTCACATTTATTTTTATTACAGCCAAAAGCCAACCATATTACCCATTAACACAAACTCAGCACCTAACAGATGAATTCACAAAAACACAAATATATATACTTTAACCTGCATTAAATCATGGCAGTCTGAGTAGCTGTTCTCTCCTCACTGTTATTAAAGACAAGATTATGTGATGTTATGGGTAATGTTGTCATCATTATTTGAAAAGTACAAGAAAATAAAGCAATTCAAATTGCATGGAAATGTTACCAGAATTGGAGTAATGTAATTAAATTGACTACCTGTTCAAAAAGTGCAATTTTAAAAAATTGCTCATAATCTGCTAGTGAAGAAACAATCTTTATATGAAATATTGACTATATCTCTATGTATAACTGTTTACGGAAATATATGAAGCCATGCTTTTGCAATACTCTTATTTGTTCTGATATCAAGAAGATGTAATGAGGTATTCTATAGTATTATCCAGTCTCTAGCTTCGCTGCCTCAGGAGGTAATTATCTTGCTGAAAATCTTAAAAACTTTAAACCGTTGCTACATAGATGTTGCTACTCACTTGTAGCCCAAGAAAAGAAGCACTATATGGCATAGGTCTACAGAACACACTTTAACAGTGGTCTGTTTCCCCTGGGATGGAAAACTCTAAATAAATATGTAGAGTCCCAGACCCAATGAAGAAAAGAATCATTTTCGGCAATAACAAATAATGCTGGATTCTAGTTTTTCTCTCACCATCCTGACTTCCAATAGTAAAACTAATTAGATGTATACCTAAGAAGTTGCAAAATTACTCTACTAAATCTATACAATAGCAATAGCAATAACACTTGCACTTTACAGCCTCTCTAAGCGGTTTACAGTGTCAGCATATTGCCCCTAACCATCTGGGTCCTCATTTTACTGACTTCAGATGGATGAAAGCTGAATCAACCTTGAGCCGGTGAGATTTGAACTGCTAATCTGCTGGCAGCTGGCAGTCAGCAGAAGTAGCTGCAGTACTGGATTCTAACCACTGCTCCATCACAGGTCTTCAATACTCATTCAATCACTTTGTAATTAAAGCAAAGGCTCAGTAATGTGTGTTCTTCATCAGTTGCCAAATTATATCCATGCTTGGAAGCTTTAGGTTTATTTGTAATGTACACTCAAACTGATTGGCCTGGGAAACCTTCAGACTATTATTGTAGCAAAAGGTTATTTTAAGTTGTTTTATTTTGCTTTGTTTTGTGTCTTTGTGCATGATTTTTATCTGAGAAGGCTGAGAGCTATTCCAAAGTAGAACAAGCCAAAAGAACAGGACCATTCTTTATTTATAGAAGTGGGTAATGTTGCTTCAGCATACAAGTAAAATAATAAATCTTGGAATTATAATATTAGATACCTACATTACATTGTCTAGTACATGATTAAAATTATTTTAAAAATGGGAAATTCTGTATCTAAAAATGTTTGGTGATATCTATAGCCTAAAACAGTAACAAAAGGGTGAAAATACCATATTTTCCACTCCATAAGATGCTCTGGACCATAAGACACACCTAGCTTTTCAGGAGGAAAACAAGAAAACAAAGAATTGTTTTGTTTCGGCCACAAAAATCTTGCATCGCTTTGTCTCAATCTTTTATCTTTGGTTGCCTCTTGTAACATGCTGTTATACAGAATAACAGAGATGGAAAGGACCTTCTAGTCAGGCAGGAAACCCTATAGCATTTCAGACAAATGCTTGTCCAATCTCTTTTTAAAAAGCACCAGTGTTGGAGAAGGAAGGAAGGAAGGAAGGAAGGAAGGAAGGAAGGAAGGAAGGAAGGAAGGAAGGAAGGTAGAATAGCAGAATAACAGAGTTGGAAGGAACCTTGGCAACAGGTGGCAGTGGCGATAGGTGCAGCAATCCCCACCATTTGGAACAGCTGATCTGCGGTATTCCAGGAGGCTGATCCAACTGCCATCGGCGAATGGTGGTGGCAGTGATAGGTGGTGGTGCTAGGCAGCAGCTGCAAGCGGCGGCGCTAGGTGGTGGTGGCAAGCAGCAGCAATAGGCGGCAGTGGAGAGCTGCGGCGATAGGCGGTGGCGATAGGCGGCAGCAATAGGCAGCGGTGATAGGCAGCAGCAACAACAGGCCGTGGTGGCGATAGGTGGCTGTTCGCCACTGCTGCCTGTCACCTCCATTGCACCAACCCCCTCCCTCCCACCGCTGCACCCCAATCTGTGATTCAATATTCGCTCCATAAAATGCACAGATATTTCTACCCACTTATGGAGTGTTATGGAGCTAAAAATACGGTAAGTATTTGTGTGGAAAAAATTGTTGCCTACATGGAATAATGCTGTGGAAGATAAATTGTATGAACTGATTGAATGAATGTGTCAGATCCCTAAAAGTGATACTGCCATTCAATCGGAGGGGGGGGGGACATTTGGATTTGCTTCCCTAGCATTGCCTGTGTCAACAGATACTTTACAACCTACATCCTAGCGCCAAAGAGCCCTAAGATCTTCTTTACCTGCAGGAATTTTTATGATAGCCATGTGGGTTGTCTCACTTTAAAGTATAATGGTGGGAATGCATGTTTGTTCGGGTTCTCAGAGGAAATAGTAAAGAAAACATCTTCACACTTGTGTATTGGCTAAAATCTGCATTCTGACTTAAAGGGAGGGGTCTCTACCACTTTAATTTAATTTAATAATTTAATATTTAAATTTATATACCACTCTTCTACCGAAGGACTCAGGGCGGTGAACAGCCAGAAGTAAAAAACATCAAATACAAAATTTAAAAACAATATAAAAAATAAATTAAACATTTTGGCCCGACAGTTAAAATCCTCCATTAAAAATCCAAATTAAAATAAACAATTGGAGAGATTAGGCCAGCCCGACTTGATGAAATAAAAAGGTTTTGAGGGCCTGACGGAAAGTACACTAATTCCGGAATAATCCGTATCTCCGGGGGGAGCTCGTTCCAGAGGGCAGGTGCTACCACAAAGAAAGCTCTCCCCCTGGGGGCCACCAGTCGGCATTCTTTGGCCGATGGCACCTGGAAGAGCCCCTCTCTGTGGGAGCGTACTGGCCAGTGGGTGGCTCTCAATGGCAGAAGGCAGTCCCATAAATATCCAGGCCCTAAGCCATGGAGCGCTCTAAAGGTGGTCACCCACACCTTGAATCGTACCCGGAGAACCACCGGGAGCCAGTGCAGCTCACGCAGGAGAGGTGTTACATGGGAGCACCATGACGTTCCCATAATCACCCACGTGGCCGCATTCTGGACCAGTTGGAGCCTCCGGGTGCTCTTCAAGGGGAGCCCCATGTAGAGAGCATTGCAGTAGTCAAGGCAGGAAGTGACAAGGGCATGAGTGACCGTGCGTAAGGAGTCCCGATCCAGAAAGGGATGCAACTGGCGAATCAGGCGAACCTGATAAAAAGGCCCCCTGGCCACGGCCGTCACATGCTCTTCTAAAGACAGCCGTGCATCCAGGAGGACACCCAAGTTGCGAGCCCTCTCTGTGGGGGCCAACGACTCGCCCCAATAGTCAGAGATGGTACCAACTGACTATATCGGGACACCGGAAGCCACAGCCACTCGGTCTTGGATGGGTTGAGCTTGACCCTGTTTTTCCCCATCCAGATCCGTACAGCCTCCAGACACCGGGACATCATGTCAAGGGCATCATTGGGGTGGTCCGGGGTGAGATGTACAGCTGAGTGTCATCAGCGTACTGATGGTACTTCACCCCGAAACCACAGATGATCTCACCCAGCAGCTTCACATAAATGTTGAACAGAAGGGGTGAGAGGACTAACCCCTGCAGCACCCCACATACAAGGCGCCTCAGGGTCAACCTCTGGCCCCCCGTCAACACAAACTGCGACTGGTCAGAGAGGAAGGAGGAGAACCACTGCAACACGGTGCCCCCCACCCTAACCCCTCCAACCGGCGCAGCATGATACCATGGTCGATGGTATCAAAAGCCGCTGAGAGATCTAACAGGACCAGGACAGAGGAACAGCCCCTGTCCCGAGCCCTCCAGAGATCATCAACCAATGTGACCAATGCCGTTTCTGTGCTGTGCCTAGGCCTGAAGCCCGACTGGAACGGATAGAGATAGACTGCTTCATCCAGGTACTGGGGAAACCGTCACACCACCACACTCTCAACAACCTTCGCCAGAAAGCGAAGGTTGGAGATTGGACGATAATTTGCTAAAACAGCCGGGTCCAGAGAGGGCTTCTTGAGGAGGGACCTCACCACTGCCTCTTTCAAGGCAGCGGGAAAGTAGCCGTCTCTCAAAGAAGCATTAACAATCCCCTGGAGCCAGCCTCGTGTAACCTCCCGGGAAGCCAGCACCAACCAGGAGGAACACAGGTCCAATAAACAAGTGGCCGCGCTAAGTCTACCCAGAATCCTATCCATGTCTTCAGGGGTCACTGGGTCAAACTCCTCTCAAATAACACTCTCAAGACCTGTCTCCATCACCCCGCCTGTATCTACCCAGCCAGAGTCCAGGCCTTCCCGAATTTGAGCGAATTTGTCATGCAGATACTGCACAAAATCCTCAGCCCTACCCTCCAAAGGGTCCTTCCGCGCTCCCGGATGGAGCAGGGAACGGATCACCCTGAACAGGGCAGCTGGGCGGTTATCTGCAGACGCGATAAGAATGGAAAAATAATTAAACCTTGCCGTTTTTATCACCACTAGGTAGGTCTTAATATCAGACCTTACTAGTATTCGGTCAGATTCAGAAAGGCTAGCCCTCCAACTGCTCTCTAGGCGTCTTTTCCGGTGCTTCATCTCCCTCAGCTCCTTGGAGAACCAGGGAGCTAAGTGAGATCGGCGGCAGGTCAGAGGCCACAAAGGCACGACACGGTCCAAAGCTCCAGCGGCCACCCTATCCCAGACGGCCACCAGGTCTTCAGCTGGGTCGTGAGCCAGAGCCTCAGGGAAAGGCCCAAGCTCCGTTTGGAACCTATCAGGATCCATCAGGCGCCTGGGGTGGAACCACCTAGTCGGTTCCGCCTCCCTGCGGTGGGGTGTAGCGGTTTGAAGGTCAAGTTGAAGGAGAGAATGGTCAGACCATAACAAGGGTTTAATCACTACATCCCCTATATCTAAACCATTCAGCCACTGGCCAGAGATGAAAACCAAGTCCAGAGTGTGTCCCCCTATGTGTGCAGGGCCATGAACTAACTCGGTCAGGTCCATGGCCGTCATGGAAGCATGAACTCCCGAGCCGCCTCAGACATTTCACCGACAGAAGACAGGTTGAAATCCCCCATAACCATAAGTCTGGGGGTATCAATCGCCATCCCGGCTATCATGTTGAGCAGTTCAGGTAGGGCCACCACCATGTGGCAGGGAGCCAGGTACATGATGAGCAGGCCCACCTGCATCCCATGACCCCACTTCACACAGAGGGACTCACATCCAGTTATCTGAGGCACAGTGGCCTCCTTCGGACCAAGACCTTCCTTTATAACAACCGCTAGCCCCCCTCCCCTCCCCTGAACCTTCGGCTGATGAAATGCTTGGAAGCCTGGTGGGCACATTTCAACAAGGGGAACCCCCCCTCCTGGCCCAACCAGGTCTCCGTAATACCCGCCAGGTCTGCTCCCCCCTCTTGAACAAAATCACAAATGAGGGGGGCTTTATTTACAATGGACCTGGCGTTGCACAACATCAGCCGAAGGCCCGGGCCCTGAGGATCTGTGCAACCCGGGGAACGAGAGGAGCATTGGGGCTGGAGTGTGCCACCGCTCGGAGACAGTGGGCGCATGCCCCCATAATCGGATATGGCCCCTGCTCCCGCCATATCTGCCCCTCCCACTTACAGTACTGATGGTATCGCCCTCCTCAGTACGGACTCCAACTCCCTCATTGACTCCGAACCCCGTACTCCCCGTTACGTAGCCCACTGTCAGACCCGGCCTCCCCCTCAGTGAGTTATCCCCCAAACCCACAACCCTACCCACCCAGAACCCCTTAAAACTTTGGTTAAAAAAGAAGTTAAAAAGCCCCTCAGCCCCCTCTTCGCCACATGCTATCTCTTTGGATTCCAAAACCCGAGACTTTAATCCTACTACTTTGCCTAAGAGTATTCAGATCTTGCTTTAGCTGGATGGCTTTCACTTCTGCTTAATAAAAGAATCCTTTTGAACAACCACGTTTCAAGGGTTCGTACTTTCTTAAGTTGGAAGGAGGGGCGATCCTTACAGAATGACTACATAAATTAATAAATAAATAATATTAATAAATGTACTTCCACCATGTGATTTGTGGCAAGGAATCATCTGTATACAAGAAAGAAATTTTTTTAAAAATTACTGATATTATTAATAGAAATATACGATCACAGTAAATTAACTTGTAGGTAAGAGCTCACTAGTATATTCTGCATATATAGCAATAGCAATAGCACTTAGACTTATATACTGCTTCACAGTGCTTTACAGCCCTCTCTAAGTGGTTCACAGTGTCAGCATATTGCTCCCAACAATCTGGGTCCTCATTTTACCAACCTCGGAAGGATGGAAGGCTGAGTCAGCCTTGAGCCTGGTGAGATTTGATCTGCCAAATTGCTGACAGCCGATTATCAGCAGAAGTAGCCTGCAGTAGTGCAGTCTAACCACTGCGCCATGGCGGATATATATACATGCATTATATATGTATGTACAGTATACATATATATGTGTACAGGTATATATAGATACATATATTCTGTATGGTGCAAGATTAAAATGCACTATTGCAAGCAAACTCTGCCTTCAACCAGGACTCAAGATTGACTCAGCCTTCCAGTCTTCCAAGGTCGATAAAATGAGGACCTAGATTGTTGGGGGCAATATGCTGACATTGAAAGAATGTGATATAGCATTATGGAGAGGTATATATAAGTCTAAAAGCTATTGCTATTTATTAGCCTCCAGACTAACATGACTGCTATATTAATAATCAATATAGAAGCATTTTACTATTATGATGGGGTGGTGAAGAGAATGGAAAGAAGTTAACCATGTAGGATAGTTAAGTAGGGAATAATGACAAATTGGTAATAAAGTAAGATTCCTTCTGAAAATATCTAGAGAAAATTCAAAAATGGATATATTTTTGAAAGCATTCTCTGCTTGAATTTCTTTAATATCATCAGTAAAAATCCGTGCATATTTGCAAGTCTTAAAGTTATGTTTTTTTCATTTTCTTTAATGCATACACTTTTGCACTTAAAAAAACAGTTTAAACATAGTAAACATGAATTGTGAAAAGAACCAAACTAGCCATAAAAATGTAATAAAACAAGTATGGTCATAATTCAGGTACTATAGATGAATAGACAGATAGAGATAGGTGTCTTCCAATAGAAATATTTGTAGTCTTTGAAATAGAAAAATGCATTCATTTTTGCCATTAGATAGCATTATTTTTCCATTACTGTCACTCAAAAGAAATATAAACTATACAGTGCAATTAAACATGTTTTACACAATACAATATTGTGGCCTCCAATTTTGGATGTGGCAAACAAATGAACCTAAATGTGTTAAAAGAAAGTGTCAGATGTAAATGCCTTATTCCCTAATGTGTAAATAATGTATATATGGGATATCAGGGGTTAACTTATTCTTTGGTTCTTGATGTATTCATAATTCACCACTCCCACTCTTGGCTCCACCCTTTGTATATATAAGGAGCCACCTTCACCATTTTCTTTGCTTCTATCTGTGAATATTCAGTGAATATAGAATGCCTACTATAATTAAAGAGAAATATATTTAAACCTCTAACTCTCATTATTATTATTGAGTCTGATCCTAAAAATATTGCAACAAGCTGGTAGCAGAGGATGGTTAATTGACTCAATAAATACCTAAAAATGTCTAAGAAAGATAGGCCCAACACCAGGGCCTACAGCAAAGAAATAGAAACTGAACAAGAAATAATCAACGAATCCACAAACGCGATTTCGAGAGAATCCGAAGAATACACCACTGAAGAAGAAGAATTAATAAATGAAAATGATGGCCAGGAGGAAATCGAAATAGAAAATAACGAACTCAGGTCAGAGATACTGAAGCTATTAAAAAGCCAGAAGAATGATGAAAGCCTCATCGCGAACCTCCAAGAAATGCTGAAGAACAGCGGAGCAGCGAGAGAGAAAAACATCGCTAAAGAGAAACCCAAAGACCAAAAAACTGTGAGTGATATGACTACAGAGAAAGTCGTTATGAAAAAGAAAAGATGTGACCCCGCGCGAAATTTTGAATGGCAGCCATCTTGGTTTCAACAAGCCTCCAAAGTGAGCGAAGCAGAGCCAATCAAAATGCTCAGTTCAAAATTTCTGGCGCGAAAAACGTTATCAGACAACGAAAGTGAAAAGGAGGATTCAAACTCTTCGGAAGAGCCAGAATCAGAAAATGAAGACGACTTAACGAAATCCCAAGTAAAGTCAGCAATGAAGACGCTTTTTGCTGCATTTGGGCCAAAATTAAAAATTTCCAAAGCGCCAACGAAGAAGCAAGCGAACAAGCCGATACTTCAAGACCTGCACGCTCCCATCCTGACTTCGAGAACGACGACGCCCGAGCCCAGAGAGCCATGTCGATTCCGCCCTACACCGCAGACCGAAGCAAGTGCCAACGCACCCAAAAGAAAGAGAAGAACAGTCGCCGCCATCAGAACTCCTAAGACCGAGCCAGAGACCGACTCGTCTGAAGAGGAGCGGAGCGAGCGAGCTACAATGGAGAGAACCTTCCACGACGACGTCAAAGAAGAAATGAACAACGCGCATGTGCGAAACTACGTAGACGGTCCGGAAAGACTTGAACTGGCCAGAGAACCGCGCAGACTCGTTGCGAGCATTCCCATGCCGTTTTGCAATTTCCTACACTTGCGAGACCACGGACTACCTCAGGTTGTAAGTAATGGACAAAATAATGTGGGTAACTTACCCAGTGACTTCCCAAAACTTAGGGTTGATGGCATTAATTTACAAGAATGGTATCAACAGCTCCAGGTTGTCTTTATGAAAGAAAATTTACTATTTTTTATCACTAGTCCCCCAAGAAGACCTTGGACTTTAAAAATAGATTGTTTACACCATAAGGCATTTTTCTTAATAATATCTAGCGTGTCTCCTGCAATGTATCATAGCATCAAACCAAATCTAACTGTTTCAGAAATAATTCAATGCATGTTTAATTTGTTTCACAGCGATAGTGTAGCTACCACCACAAGAATGTCTAAGGACTTCTTTTCTTCCAGAGTAAAACCAGGGGTTTCCATAAGTGAGCATTTAATATCTTTAAACAAAATAAGAGCTGAGCTGCATTTGAGGGGGGAAGTGATTTCAGATCAAACAATGAAAAGTGTTATTATCAACTCACTTGATTCATCATGGGATAATTTTATGTCACACTTAGACACCATCAATCTAGGATATTTGTCAATAGAAAGTCTGTCTAACAAATTGATAGCAGAAGACAATTCAAGAAAAAATCGTTATAGCAATCACACAGAACACAAATCTTTTAGGAAGGTAGCTTTCCAAGAAAAATATAATGAAACTTTTAAATGCCACAATTGTGGGTCCAGAGAACACAATAGAAGAGATTGTCCCAAAATTTCAAAGGAAAGACATAGGTCAGAATATAGGAATAAATACAATTATAGACAGTCTTCCACAGATAGACATAAATATAGAAGCCCACCAAATTACAGAGAAAGTAGAGGGGGCAGAGAAAATTCAAAAGAGAGAAAATCTGGTTCACTGAATGGACTAAATAAACAAGACAGCACTAAAACGCAACCAAATGAGAACAATAATTGGCTTATTGATTCTGGAGCAACTAATCACACCACTAATAACAAAAATATATTGTCTTCATTTACAGAAGATAAGTTTGTAATAAAGGTAGCTAATCAAGAAAAAGTTCAAGTATTAGGCAGAGGGAATGTGACCTTGCCTGGTCTAGGAAAAATAGAGGGGGTATTGTTAATACCAGAAATACCTCATAACATACTAAGTGCCATAAAACTAAGCAGAGATTCTGACATCAATATAGTTTTCTCAAAGGGAAAAGCAACTTTAGAGAAGAATAAAACAAATGTAGGCACTGTGATGATTAAAGGAGGCCTACCC
This sequence comes from Pantherophis guttatus, assembly GCF_059756535.1. NCBI lineage: Eukaryota > Metazoa > Chordata > Lepidosauria > Squamata > Colubridae > Pantherophis > Pantherophis guttatus. Next base: position 62,585,468 of record NC_142070.1, on the reverse strand, counting down.
TATCTGATAACAAAAGAAAGATGGTTACATAACATTGATTCAAATATGGAAGATTGTATTGAGGCAGATGATGAAAATATTAGTAACAGTGACAATGATGAATGTAAAATATCTCATGATCACACAGATACACACAATGAGAAGAAACCAAAAATAGGTAAACCAATTCATGACGAGTGTGCTCATATCTTACATAGGAAGTTAGGACATGCAAGTTTTCCTGTAGTACAAAAAATGACTGAACACGCAGAAGGTGTCAAAATAAAAAATTGTGAAAATTATTTGGAATGCTCAGTATGTAAATCTACTAAATTAAAAACTAGTCCCAGGCCAAAAAAATCCACCAGATCAACTAACAAAATTTTTGACTTAGTACACATGGACTTAGTTGGTCCATTAACTCCATCAATCACTTATAGAAAACGTTACTTCCTAACAATAGTAGACGATTACAGTCGCTATGGTTTTGTTTACACATTAAAACACAAGGATGAAACCTTTCAAAAATTTAAGGAATTTTACAAACGCATAGAAACACAATATAATATCAGAATAAAACAAATTATGACAGATAGGGGATGTGAATTCATGTCTAAAGAATTCTCCCAATGGTTAAAGGATAGAGGAATGCTACATTACACGTCTAGTCCATTTTCTGCGTTCCAGAACGGGATTGCAGAGAGAAAGAATTCCACATTACAAACCATGATTAGATGCACATTAGAGGATGCTGGTTTAGGCAAACAATTTTGGTCAGAAGCCCTACATTATTCAAATTACACTCAAAATAGAACCTGGTCCAGTATTGTGAATAAGACACCATATGAGGTGATGTATAATAGGAAACCAAAATTAGCACACATGCACATATTTGGGGTCACTGCAGACGTACACATACCCAAACAGTTGAGAAGAAAGGGAGAAAACGTATCCAGAAGACTAAGATTTATGGGATATGAAACTGGCACCAAAGGGTACAGATTCATTGATAATAATAATAAATTTATAGTTTCCAGAACAGCTGTGTTCCATGAACAGGCCAACTGGTCTAAATTACATCTTAATGAAATATTTCCGAATAAATGCAAAGATACCAAATCTCGTGAGGAAGGGACGATAGAAAATCAAAATGTTAACAAAAATAAAAACAAAACCAAAACATGGACAAATAGTCAACACAAAATAAAGACAGACACATTAACAAAAAAGGAAGCAAGATATTTGCATGACTACCATAGCAAACCAGAAAGAGCTATTAGGAACAACAGAAATCAAATACCAAATAAATACAGAGATTACATAATGCATATGGATGGTGAACAAATAACACCTAATACATATGAGGAAGTATTAAAACTACCTCGTGAAGAAAAGGAAAAATGGGAACTAGCTATGAAAAAGGAGATGAAAAGTTTGCAAGGATTAAATGTATTCACACCTGCGATTGCACCCAAAGATAAAACAATTATTGGTACCAGGTGGATTTATAAAATTAAGAACCTAGAAGGAGGCAATACCTTATACAAAGCTAGATTGGTTGCACAAGGTTATGCACAAAAATATCCGGAGGACTATACTGACACATACTCCCCCACAGTAAGAACAGAGAGTGTTAAAACAGCTCTAGTAGTAGCTTCCGCACTCAATCTTGATGTATTTCAATATGACATACAGACTGCGTACCTACACGCAAAACTAGATAAGGAAATATATGTAAGAGCACCTCACAGTCAATACACTAATAAAAATGAAATTTGGCTATTGAACAAGAGTTTATACGGATTAAAGCAATCTGGCAAAAGATGGTACGATTGCTTGGTAAAAGTACTTAAGACCATGGATTTCAACGCTATCACTGCTGATAACTGTTTCTTTGTCAAAAAGAGTGATGATCACATTGAATTTGTATTGATTTATGTAGATGATATTTTATATATAGGAAAACACAAAGAGAGAAGAGAAATCTTTGTAAACAAGTTAAATGAACATTTCTCGTTGAAATCTCTAGGTAAAGTAAACAAATACCTTGGTGTACAAATTAACAAAACTAGAAGGGGATTCAAACTTACTCAGAAAGATAAGATTATTGAACTTCTAAACAAATGCAATTTAAACAATGCCAAACCCTGTGACACTCCTATGCAAACTGATTTCCTTAGAAATACTGATGAATCTTCCCCTGAATTCAGGGATAATACATTTTATAGATCAGTCATAGGTTCACTTCTTTATATATCTAATTGGACCAGGCCAGATATTGCATTACCACTCAATTTATTATCAAGGCACGTTAGTAAACCAACAATGTATCACTGGGAAGCTGTCAAAAGAATTTTAAGATATCTGAAAAGTACATTAGACTTTTGTCTAGTATTAGAACCTAGTGATAATAAAGAACCAAGACTTACATGTTACGCAGATGCGGATTGGGCTGGAGATACATCATGCAGAAAAAGTACTTCTGGTTATATTTTTCTGTTAAATGACTGTCCAGTTTACTGGTACACTGGTAAACAAGAACTGGTAGCCACTTCAACCACAGAAGCGGAATATGTTTGTTTATCCAAAGCTGCAAATAACCTTGTATGGTTTAATGATTTAATTTCAGATGTTTGGAAAAAACCTGCTTTGCCTTTTGTTATGCATGAAGACAATAAAGCGGCCATTGAAATATCTAGATCCGATGCCATTGGACAAAGATCCAGGCATATAGATATAAAATTTAAGCATGTGAGACAATTGTCTCAAGATGGATTTATCAAAGCAGTGCATTGTGATACCTCTGAACAATTAGCTGACATATTGACGAAGCCTTTACCTTCTAAACAGCACAAATACTTAACTTCCAAATTGTATGTCTTATATTGTCCTGAATCTGAATGTAATTGGTGTTGTATAGCGAACCGGCATTTAGAGGGGGATTTGTCAGATGTAAATGCCTTATTCCCTAATGTGTAAATAATGTATATATGGGATATCAGGGGTTAACTTATTCTTTGGTTCTTGATGTATTCATAATTCACCACTCCCACTCTTGGCTCCACCCTTTGTATATATAAGGAGCCACCTTCACCATTTTCTTTGCTTCTATCTGTGAATATTCAGTGAATATAGAATGCCTACTATAATTAAAGAGAAATATATTTAAACCTCTAACTCTCATTATTATTATTGAGTCTGATCCTAAAAATATTGCAACAGAAAGTTTTTAGACTAATTTATCTGAGCGATTTAGCTTCCTGGAACAAAGTTAATATATTTTTAAAAGGAAAGTGATCACTTTTCCATGAAAGTTTAGAGAAACAGGAACATGAACATACTAATGTAACCATGAAGAACTTTAAAGTCATCCCTCCAGGAGCTCTTGTGATCCACAGAAAAGTGGGTTGTGACCATAGAGTGAACGTTTTATTGAATATGGCAACTGATTTATAAAATTGCTAATACTAAAACTCCTAATATCAAAAATATTCTTCTTTTGGAGTTAGGCAAATGTATTTATATCCTTTGGAGGAGAAAAGACCCCTTTCTGTCTCCCTCCCACTCATCTTTCTATTTCTCGTTCCTTCTCAGTTTAGGAATATATTAGCTTACATATTTACAGGAAGTTTCACAGTAAGAATGTCATGAGAGAACTTGTTACAAAAATAGTTCTATTTATTTGTTTAGGAATGGAAACTATAACTCACTTGTCACATCTTACTGTAATTCTCAAGTCCTTCTTTGAACTGGAGCTGCAGTGACTCTCCAACTACTGTATTGAAGAAAACATTTTACAATTTTGCAGTAAGTACTTGGATTCTATTGGAAAATGAACATATAACTAACAATTCTTAAGTGTCAGCGTTTCTTTATTACTCTTGGTATCAGCATTTCCCAGCCTGATGCCCTTCAGATGTTGATGATAGACATATCACCTTCAAAGTCCTCAAGCCAGCAAGGTCAAATCTAGCACATCTGGAGGACACAAGACTAGAAGAGACTGATAGAGCTTTTCATCTTGTTTCCTGAATTTTTTTTTTTTTGAGATGATGAATGATCAGGTTATTAAAGTGTTGTCTGACTTGTCTTCTCTTCTGTTTCCATTTTATAGCAAGAACTAGAAGGCTAACTTTAGACAAAGAAAAATTGTAGCTTGCAGCATGGAATATTTGAGGAATATGTTTTGACCAATTTTTAAAATGGAAACATTAAAAAAAAATCTCTGTGGACTTTCCAAGTTCCAGTTGCCATAACAACTAGAAGTATTTTTAGTTACTGTAGAAACGTATCATAGTCTTTAGCGCAAATGGAAGCTTCCTGACCCACAGCTTAATAATTCTCAACATTAAAAAAAAATTGGATTAAAGAAGGCAATTTGTTCAATATAGGAGTTAAAAAAGATTCTGATGAACAGGGGAGGAGAAATATAATTCTAAGGATAAAGTGAGTAACAGATTCCATTCCAAGTCTACCAATCATGAATGCAATGGAATGGGACCAGAGTAGATTTTTAAAAGCTTAATATTAGATGTCCATGATATGTAACTGTTTTAAATAAAAATTTGAAATAATTACATGTTGTTATTACATATTATAATAATTTATTATAATAACCAATAATACATATCATTATTAAATTATTATAGACACTATCACTATATTCTTTTAGTTTTTTTTTTTTTATTGAAAAGGTTTTCAAATACAAATTTTTCCCCCTTTTCCCCCCCCTCCCCCCCTCCCTAACCCCCCCTCCCCACCCTTCCCCCCCTGTGACTTCTTCGTAACAAAAAAAAACCCTAATTCATAACAGATTACTTACTCCCTCCTCAAAATACTGACCTTTACTTACTAAAAGTATTATAAATCCCCCTTTATCCATACATTTCAGAAAAGAAGAAGAGAAAAAAAACAAAAAAAAACAAACACATTATACTATAACTATTATAAAATAACTTCTAATTTAGCATAATAGTGTTTTATATCTATACATTATTGCAACAATTCAAAACCACCTTCCACTTTAAGACTATACGATAAGTCCTACTTTAGTAACATTTCAAAGCGGACTCCCCATAAAATCTAATTTAACATTTATTCCACTCTATCCATTTCCTCCACTCCCCTAAATGTATCACTTAAAAATCCCTTTTCTTAAACTAATCAGTCTGTAGCTAGCTTATTCACCCACTGTCTTACAAATTTACCATACACAACAATTCTTGATATCTTTAATTCACTGCCCACACTACTTAAAAATATATATATATATATATTCCATTATATCTAAATAAAAAAAGAAAAGACAATAACTTTAAATTTATAGTCCATATAATATCTTCTTGTAGTCTTTCCACTGGATTGTTAAAGCCAACATCCATAATAGGGTAACATAGCTTGCTGATGCAACAGTTTATTCAAGATCTCCAATCATATCTGCCCCCATCAGTAGTAAACATCTTCTTATATATATAAAAGTAAAAACAACCACCCGAGTGACATTATAATTATATTCCATATAATAATAATTGTGGGTTTCATCAGGATTATTAATTTCCATCATCGTATTGGGTAACAACCCGATCTTCTGCATGTCCCAATGTGATTCTCTTGCCTTATAGTTCAAGATAATTATAATATATTTATCAACACAAAAAGAAGTTTCAAAGTAGATAATTCAAAACCATCAATTTGAGGCTCTTTCCATGTCCCAAAATTACGGCAATGCAGAGATCTGCCACTATCCTCAGGATGATATTGACCAATATGTCGCCTCCTCTATGTTTTCACATAATCATTCATATTTTAAAATCACTGGCTTCACTGTTGCTTGGATTAGAAATTTCTATTTTTGTACAACCTATTTCTTTTTTTGTTTTCTTTTTGTGGGTTTGACTTCCATCCTAATTTTTTGTGTCTCGCATTTCTTTTTTATCCCTTGTATATCCTCTAATTGGTTTCCATGCTTGTCCTTGCCTTGATAAGTCATCACATTAAAATCAGATGGCACTTCTCTCAAATTTGTAGATAATCCAGCTGGGGTATCCGATAAATCCAAAGGCAATTTATCTGGTACAGTCTCTGTCTTTAGTTCCAGCTCCTTCTGCTTATCCTGTATTATATCTGAAGACGTTAAATTCATTTTCAACCTATTTTGATAAAATTCTTCCGCTCTTTCAACAGTATTTAACTGGTATCTTTCTCCTTGATATCTCAATATAATACCAACTGGGACATCCCACCGGAATTGAATATTTCTCCTTTTTAACTCAGACACCAGAAAGCCAAATTTCTTCCTTTCCATTAATATCTTAGGTGGGAGTTCCTTGTAAATCCAAATCTTTCTTCCATACAATTGCAAATTAGAATTGAAGGAATTTTGCACAATTTTATTCCTAATTTCTTTATCTGAAAAATAGATTACCACATCTCTAGGCAATTGCCTTTGCTTGGCAGTCCAGGAGTTTATTCGATAAGCTCTGTCAATCCTACAAAACACTTCCTCAGGTTGAATCTTTAAAATCCCAGCTAGAAATTCAGAAGATATTTTCCTTAAGTCATCTCTGTTATTTTCCTGCAAACCTCTAAGTCTTATTGCATATTCTGTGAAATTATATTGTATCTTTAGAACCTCTTTTTCAATCCTCTGTTGCAGATTTTCTACATTACCAGACTTTTGGTCAGCATCCATTTTAAATTTTTCTTCTGAACTATAATCCTGAATGTTTAACAAATCATTTTCAATTTTTTGAATTCTATTGTCCAATTTATCTTGAATTTCATCCATTTTTGACTCTAGTAAATTAGTATTTGTATCCAACCGAATCATGAATTCTGACACTTTTAAAATTTTTTGCTGCAAAAAGTCAAACTTGGATTTCACCAGTTCCTTAGTTTCCTGCTTAAATTTTTCAAGTTGCTGATTCACAATCTCATCCCTTCTTTCAATCTCCTCTAAGAGAAATTCTATTATATTAAAATCAGGTTTCTGGGACTGAAGAGTTAAAACTTGTTCCTTTAAATTCTTAGTGGGGGAATCCCCCCACCTATTTGTTTGTCTGGCTTCACAAGCCTCAGTGCCATGTTTCCGCCTAAGCAGGCTTTGTTAGAAGAAAAAAAAAAAAACAAGACAAAAGACTTCCAGCCAGCAACAATCCGGCCTCCAGGGGAAAAAGAGAAAAACAAAAACAGGAGCGGAGTTTTGTCTACAAATGTAGCCAGTGGTATTTATTCCGCTACATTGTAATAATAAAAAACGGAAGAACTTTCCCTCTCAAACTCTTCTCCAGCCGCGGCAGACGCCATTTTAAAAAGAAACTTTTTTCCTCTTTCTCTTCCTCTATTCTCTTAAGTAATTTTTAAAAGATAAGTAAAATACTTGCGCTTCAGTATTACAGGTCCAGCTCACATTTTCTTTGAGTAATCTGTCAAATTCGCAGGCTTGCTTTTGACGCCTGGCTCTGCATTAGCAGAGGTCTCCCAAAGCCCGGAGCAGCGGCTGGGGATATGGGGCATCTCATCCGCTCCATCCCAAAAGTAAAAGAAAAACTTTTGGGACTCTGCAGAGAGTTCTACCCACCCCTGCCGGCTCTATCTCCGTTTCCTCATGGGAACGGAGTTTTTTCGAGCCGCCGTTCTGTTGTGAAGGCGGCTCTGACAGGCAGTGGAAGCTGACGATCCCAAAGGAACGTCTGGCGGCGGCCAGCAGCAAACATTCTTTTAGTTTTTTAATATTATGGCTTTATTGCTGGAAAAAGTGAGGGGAGAATTTTATAGTGTATCATGCATATAGATAAAAAGATAGTTGGAAAGAATGCAAGGTAGAAAATTGCAGTCAGTCTATTAAAGGATTATTTTAAATAGCTTTTTAAAATGCATCTTCTCCAATTCTTAGTTATATATGTTTAAACTTAATCTTGCAGATAAATTGGGAATATGGAGCTTCTTTTTCCATTTGATTCATCTGCAAATTACTCCTTTCCTTCCTTTGTATTGTTACATGAGCTCCAAGTTTTGTCTTATGGTCTCACATGCTCACATCCCTGGAAAATAGCCACCTTCAAATCACTTTTGACTGAACACTGAGATACAACTGCTTCTTTAGACTATACGAGAAATATAAAATAGCAGCAAAACTTTACTAGTTACAACATATATATTTGATCTTTCTTACTTGCACACACAAACTCATCCATAAATCCTTCTTAACTAGGTTGGTAGGCACTAGCTAGAGGGATGAAAGCTGACAAGTCTGGATTCAAAGATTACTTTTGGGTGGGTTTCAAGAAATCTTTTATCCCCAGATTGACCAGTTGGCATCACAGCAGGACGGTTATGGACTAACAGAGCTCCATGGAGGCTTCGCGAAATCAACTGATACTTGCCTGCCTAGAAACCCTATGGGGCCAAAGCACCCTGGAGGGGTGGTGAAGAAAGGAGGAATAGATCGCGAGGAAACAGAAATTTCCTCATTTGATCCAAAGGAAACCCTCCTGATCGGCAGCAGAGACAATAGCCATTTTTGGCAAGACCGAAGCTGTGACAATTGGGACAAGAAGAATATGTGCTGGAATAAGTTGTGGATTGAAACCGGGTGAGGCAACTTTCAATTTCTATACTAGAGACTTAAACCCAAATAAAAGAACTCTAAAAAAAAAAGTCTCTCCAAAACATTAAGAAAGCGGCAATTTATTGCATGGAGAAAGATCACAGACCTAAAAGTGAAACAAACTATCAAGGGAAGATTGTGAAGCTTTAAAATAAAGAAGGACTGGACTGGAACTGTTAGCAGTGTGAAAAGGGATTTAATTTGTGGATAATATTTCTTGATTATTGGAAGAATTCATCCAAAGAAAGGGGAATTTTGCTTCTCATTACTCCTATTTCCCCCGCCCCCAAGTTTTACGGTGTTTAATGGATTTTAGGGTGGAGGCACCATCTACTGGTTAAATAAAGTATTATTATTAGTGTTTTGTGGGAATAACCTTGGACTAAGAATTACTTGATATAATACAAGAATAACAAAGAGGAGTAGTGAAAGACAAACAATACCTGGAAGGCCTTTTTATTTGGTTCCATATCAAATAAAAAAAAAGCTTACTTACTTACTTATCAACTTGAGTTTTGGCTGTCTGGAGCCATTTGAAGATTTTTAAGGCAAGAAACATCTTTGAAACTGCATATCTGACTTTGTGGATTACAGGCATTTGGGGAAATTTGGTAGGCCAATTTGGAATACTAAGAAGAAAAAAGAAAAATTGAATAAGACTTTAAGAATAAGAATAAGTTTGGAAAATTCAGAGGGTACAAATTTGAAATTTTAAGGACTATAAATTTAGGGCAGTTTGAGGAACAGTTCCATGTAAACTTTATTAATACTGGTGTGTTTGGTGTTTCTGGACAATTGGGATATTGAAATTTTGGTGGAATATTGAGCAATGATTAGTGTAGTATATCAGCACAAAATGTTTCAGCAGGAGAAAACAAATGCAGTCTATAAAGAAATAATGTTCATGTTTCAATGTATTAAGGAAGATATAACAACGAATCATAAGGAGATGATGGAATTGATGCAAGATACAATGAGACTAGGAAAACACCAGCAAAGGACAATAAAACATGAACAAAAAATTCAGAAAATAGAGGAGAAACCAGAAAGTGTTGAGGAAAAAACAGAGGAAATAATTCAAAAAATGATACAAGTAGACAAAGAGATGGAAGAGATAGCAGTAATTTCAAACACAGAACAAATTTAAGAATTCAAAATAGAAAAGACAATAAAGAGAAAGATGGAGGAATTGAGGATGGGTACTCTAGAGATCCAACAGCAAGAGACAGATGCTATGGCAGCGAAAATATTTAGATTAAATAAAAATGACAAAAGGAGTTACAGGATACCAGAGGAGAACCAGGACAGTCACCAAAAAGTTAATAAGAGTGGAAATTCTAAAAAGGGCAACAGATGATGGATAGACATAGAATAGTTTTTAACATGGTGGTTATTCTAATAAGTGTTAGAAAAAAGAAATAGGAAGTAGAAATTGGGAAAATAATATTATGTGTACTGAAATATAATAGAACATATTATGATTACTATGTATACACAAATGTTAGACATTGAAAAAGTATGATTATGTATATTTAAATGGTAATATCACTATTAGAATGTTATGCAAAATATATTGACTCAGATAATACACTGTTCACCAAGTACTTATGGATGTTAAAGAAAACAATTATAAATAAAATTATATGTCTTTCTTTCTTTCTTTCTTTCTTTCTTTCTTTCTTTCTTTCTTTCTTTCTAAATATAAAGAAATCTTTTATCCCCCAAAGTCCTTGCTTTGTTGACTCTCAACTCTGATAGCTTTTGATGGGACTTGGATTTGGCAAAGGGTTTTCCACGTGCTCAAGACCAATTTCTTTTCTTTGGTTCAGGTGACATTTTTTTCCTTTGTTTCCTTAACAACTTGGTTCAATCAAAATGAATCAATCAAAATAAAGCTGGAAGGGACCTTGGAGGTCTTTTAGTCCAACCCCCTGTCTCAAGTAGGAGACATTTCAGACAAATGCTGGCCGTTTTTTTTTAAAGATCTCCAGTGATGAAGCACCCATAAGTTCTGAAGGCAAGCTGTTCCACTGGTTAATTGTTCTCACTGTTAGAAAGTTTCTTCTTAATTCCAGGTTGCTTCTCTCCTTGATTAATTTTCATCCATTGTTTCTTGTCTTACCTTCTAGTGCTTTGGAAAATAAGTTGACCCTTCGTCTTTGTGGCAGCCCCTCAATTACTGGAATACTGCTATCATGTCACTCCTAGTACTTCCTTTCTCTAGACTAGCCATACCAAATTCCTGCAACTGTTCTTTGGATCCTGAGCTTGTTTTCTGGGATGTTGGCTATTCCTGCTGGCTTAGTGTCATCTGCAAATTTGATGAGTTCTCCCCTTCTATTCCCTCATCTAAATCATTTATGAAGTTACAAAGAGTCCTGGGCCTAAGACTGAACCTTCTGGTACCCCACTGCTTACTTCCCTCCATGTAGATATAGTACCATTAAGGACTACTTGTTGAATATGGTTTGGCAGCCAGTAATTAATCTATCTGCTGGTAATGACAACTATCCCATATTTTACTAGCTTACAAAGCAGGTTGTGGTCTACTTTGTAAAATTCTTACTGAGATTCAAGTATGCTATGTCCATAGCATTTTGCTGGTCTACTAATTTAGTCAATTTGTCAAAGAATGAAATAAGTTTGGTTTGGCATGATCTGTTTTTAACAAACCCATGCTGGCTTCTAATTATAATTTAATTTGTTTTTAGATGTCTGCAGATCTGTTTTTTGTTTATCATTTCTAGGATCTTCTCAGGTATTGATGTCAGACTGATTGGTCTGTAGTTTCCTGACTCTGGTTTTTTCTTTTTTCTTTTTTGAAGATGAGAACCACATCAGCTCTTTTTCAATCCTCTGGTAATTCCCCAGTGCTCCAGGATTTTTGAAAGATATGGTACAATGGTTCTGAAATAACATCTGCCAGCTCCTTCAGAACTCTGGGATGACAGGTTCCATCAGATACCAGTGATTTATATTCATCAAGACCAGACAAGTGTTCTCTTACCATTTTCTTGCTTATTTTAATTTTTATTTCTAGTCTGTCTTTCACTTGATAATGCCTCTTTTCTAGGTGTCCACATACCGCTTTCCAGGAAGAGGCTATGAAATCTATTGCTCAGTTCCAGTGGGGCTGTACTTGAGTGTACTGAATTAGACAGCAGGGATCTTATACTTGGTTGCTGTTTTTTGTATGAGTGACATGTTTCCATAGATCCTCTTTTAAAGGTTTTAAAGGTTCATTTACAGGTTCATTTCTATTAGAAGTTGTTTGTTTCTTATTATGTTCAGTTTGGATATAACTTTCTTGCTTAGGTTGGAATTTCTCATTTTGTAGCTTGAATTTCAGAGTAGTTAGAGTTTCCTCAAGACACTCAATTAATTGACATTTGGCACATGTGTAATTTGGGTCTTCTATGAACATAAGCATGTACATGGATTTACAAATCCAACTATTGTGATGTACAAATCACATTAGCAATAGCAGACTTATATACTACTTCACAGTGTTTTACAGCCCCTCTCTAAGCAGTTTTACAAAGTCAGCATATTGCCCTCAAAAATTTGGGTCCTCAATAGTAATGGGTTCCTTCTAAATTACTTCCCCACTGGGTCCTTTAGACAAGATTCCTGGATTTTGTCCATCCTACTTACATTTTTAGGTATGCTCCATTTTTAGGTATGGCAGCTTCAACCTAATCTCACAGTATCTTGTAGTTAAAATAAGTATTAGCAAAGAGAAGCAAGCCTCCTGGAAAGAGATTGCACTGTAGGAACCCCTCCGTAACTGAACATTTATGTCTATAATGAAATTATATTTATATTTGTATTGCAGTATTTAATGTTTGTATCGTTCTCAGTATTAAAGGATTAGTCATAACCTTTTTCAACAAAGTAATTTTTCTTTTTAAATTTGAAGAATTAAAAGAAAACTGCAGCAAATGGATTAAAAACCAAGTTTAAATATTTCTGAAGCAAAATGCACATGACTTCCTCAGCTAAACTACATGTAGTCCTTATTTAGCCATCTGTTTAGTGACCATTCAAAGTTACAATATACAACAGTTACTGAAAAAAGTAACTTATGACCAGTCTTCACACTTATAACTATCGCAGCATCCCCATGGTCCCGTGATCAAAATTTGGGCACTTTGCGACTGGCATGTACAATATTAGGATGGTTTTAACATCCCACAATCACCATTTGCAACCTTCCCAGCTGGCTTCTGACAGGCAAAGACAATTGGGGAAGTCAGATTTGCTTAATGATCATGTGATCTACTTAAAAACTGCAGTGATTTGCTTAACAATCTTGCTTAGCATCTTGCTTGGCAACATTTTGCTCATCTGTTCTAGGTTGTTTATTATCTAATCTTTGCTTGCTGATCTTATTTTCCAGCCCGATCGTCCATTTTGATGGCTGCACTCTTTGGCTTTCTTTCTTTCTTGATTTTGCATCCCAGGTAGTCAGTTATAACTGCAGCTGTGTTGTATATTAATTGGTTTGTTTTTTGCAGTGAACTGGTGCTTATATTTGATACTACAGAATTGGCATCTTTTAATGCCAGACTTAACAATTGTTGATAAGAAAGACAAAATCTGGTTAGTGGATGTGGCAGTACTTGGAGATAGCAGAATAGAAGAGAAAGAACTGGAGAAGATAACAAAATGCAAAGACCTGCAAATAGAAATAGAATGACTGTGGCAAAAGAAAGCAAAGATAATACCAATAGTAATAAGTAGGTGCCTTGGGTGCAGAATCAAAACAATGATGATATATAACATTATCAAACATCAACATCTACCTATCCCAGGTCCTTGGGGAGGAGTGAGTAGCAAACAAAAATGCCAAATTCAATGTGAACATCTCTGTCTCTCTGTCTCTGTCTCTGTCTCTCTCTGTCTCTCTCTGTCTCTCTCTCTGTCTCTCTCTCTCTCTCTCTCTCTCACACACACACACACACACACACACACACACACACACACACACAGATGACTTTGAAGAACAGGAAGCGGAAGACAGGAAGAGATCTAACATTTTCCACACATGGGACATATTTGTCTAGATCTTTATTTTTCACAAATTATTTGCTACAATCTATGGGACATATGTATGGGTAGTTTACCTTTTTATCTGAAAGAATAAACTTTATATTGGATCCAAAATAGTGAATTAGAGGCACTTTGATACTATATTTGATCCTGATGAGTCTGGCTTTAGATCTGGTCACTCTTTCCTGTATCAATGTGTTATATTACATCATCTCACTAAGAAATATTATAACTTGCTTAAAGGTGCTCTTTTTGTTGCTTTTGTAGACCTAAGGGCAGCCTTTGATTCAAAACTTATGAAAGACTACATCAGAGTACTACTTTTTTTAAAAAAATTGATTTATATGCCGCCCTTCTCCGGAGACTCAGGGCGGCTTACAATGCGTTAAGCAATAACCTTCATACTTTTGTATATTTATACAAAGTCAGCTTATTGCCCCCACAAACTGGGTCCTCATTTAACCTACCTTAGTCAAAGATAAACTGTCTAAGTGACATAACTAACCTATCACTAGTTGCAAAGATGTCAAATAAGGCTTTATTCCTCCCTTACTACTATTTAATTTTTATATTAATCATATTGTTGATGTTTTTGCCAAGCCAGGATTCCATGCTTTCTTCCATACCCACCATATCAATTCTGTTCTTGACACTGATGATGCAGCCATTGTCACTGTTGTCTTTGCAAGTAGGCTTGCAAAGATCCCATAAAGCAGGGGTTCTCAACCCCTGGTTCATGGCCCAGTGCCAGTCCATGGCCCTTTGGGTGAGTGCCCGTGCAAAGCTGCATTTGTGTAAGCAGTACATGCACAAAACTATGTCCTCCCTCCTGCTGCCACTGGACCACAGAGTTGGAAAGGTTAAGGACCACTGCCTTAAAGTGTTAATGCTTTATTGTGCTAGACAACATCTTGGAATTAATTATTCCTATACAAAGGTCCTGATATTCTCTAGGAAGTGCTTTAACTCTCCAGTTAGTCAATTGCCAATGACTAATGGCAAATTTATCTAACATATTAGATCAGGGGTGAAATCCAGCAGGTTCTGACAGGTTCTGAGGAACCAGTAGTGGAAATTTTGAGTAGTTCGGAGAACCGGTAGCGGAAATTTTGAGTAGTTCTGAAAACTGGCAAATACCACCTCTGGCTGGCCCCAGAGTGGGGTGGGAATGGAGATTTTGCAGTATCCACACCCACCAAGCCACACCATGCCCACCAAGCCATGCCCACAGAAACAGTAGTAAAAAAGTTTGCATTTCACCACTGTATTAGATCTTTTAAACATTTGGGTATTCAATTCCAATCTCGTTGGTTAGTCAATTCCAGTGATAAAGCTGCTTCCAGTGATGAAAGCTGCTTCCAATTCCAGTGATAAAGCTCTAAAAGCATCTCTTGCAATTATTACATATACAAATCAGATTGCAAATAGCAATGCCCTAATTGCCATTAAATATTTAAACCTGAAGTTTAGCATAGCTGTATGTCTCAAGTTTAGAAGTTATCCAATCAAAATTCCTAAGAAGTATAACATGTGTTCCTTATGCAACTTCTAATGATTTTATACAGTTAGAATTAGGTTGCATCTCCTATGGGGCTCAAATCTCTGCCAGTTCAAATTCTGGATGAAGCAAGCTAATCCATCTCACCTTGTTCAACAGGCTTTACACTGCTCTAGGGAGACATATTAATAATGACTTGGCATGCTGTTGCCTTTCCTTGTCATCATTTTCTGTTGTTGGATATAATTCAGCTATAGTTGAATGGAAGCAGAGGATTTGGGTCTTACATATTCAGATTGACAGAGACGTATTTCCTGTCCTTTCTATATTATAATTGCTCCCTTTCCTGGAATGTCCCTATTTGCTTCTATATTTTCTCACAGGAGACTTTATACTCTGCAAATTCTGCATGAATTCAGGTGCCACACATTAGAACAATGATTGATATATGTACTGATTCCCATAGAAAGCTGCTCATGCTTATACTTAAACACAGATTGAATTTGCATCACATGTGCTATTAAAATTCCTAATATACACCAATAATAATCATTATTCATAGCAGCAGTTGTCAGTAACTTTAATTGCTACAATGATTATGAGACTACTGTTCTTCTCTAATTCTCATAAATCTTTAAGATTGCAAAATTTTGATCGCCTGGCTTTCAAAAATCACTTTGTACTGCCTTCACATAATTGTTTCAGATTTTTACACTATTTTATGTGATTGCATTTTTTCTTTTATTGCTATATTCTAATTATGGACCATAAATAAATAGCCTTGGACAATAAATAAACAAGTAAACAAACTATTATCCATCAAGCCACTGAATCTCAAATCCTGCTATGTTAGTGGTTTAAGGTACTAGAAACCAGGGGACTGTGACTTCTAGTCCCACCTTAACCATGAATGTCAACAGGATGACCTTGGGCCAATTACTTTCTCTTAGCCCAGCTCACCTCACAAGATTATTGTTGTGGGAAAAATAAAAGGAGGAAGGTATATTGGATATGTTTACCACCTTGAGAGATATTTGTAAAAATAATAAACATGAAATATAAATAAATAAATAAGTCATTTTTGTGGTAGAGGATCTTTCTGGGAGGGATGAGCAAAGAATGTCAGGAGTGTATGCTATGAGTATTTATTCCTGGAAGGGTCATCCAAAGCATGAAGGCACTTGTATTGGGTAAGGGGAATATAGGAAGAAGTCAGAGACAGATTATCACTTTATTGACAATGACAAAGGCATGCACAGATGAAGGAAATGGTAAACCATCACTGTATTTTGGCAAGAAAAATATGTGGATAGAAATATAAAATAATTTTACAATATAATGGGTCCCTCAGTTCATAGGGTACTCAATAGTTATATAAAAACATAGAAAGACATTGAAGGTAGAAATAAGCAGGGAGAAACAAGATCTCCTGAATTGAAGAGGTCCAACCTCAAATTGGTTGGCAAAAAATGGCAATTGCTAGATAGTAACTAATTCAAAGAAAATAAAAGATTCTAATATAAAACAATAATATTTACCTAATTCTATTTATTAAATTTATATACTGCCCATTTTGTGATTTGAGTCAACTCTGACTGACTTATTAACTAAGGGGTTAAAAATCAAGGAAAAAATAGGACTCAAATATTTCTTAGCTTCTCTATTTCTAATTATCATTTTTTTTTCACCTGTTTGAGGGAATATGTCACTGGAGGCAAAGGTATATGGTCCAAAAAGTCAACACATTGGCCACAACAGTGTGATTAAAGTTTTGGCTGGTTTTATGTATATTTTTATTTCACTATTATGACTTTCACTTTCACTTTTTGTTTTTAGCCATAGCCTGCAGACAACCCTGATTCAAGCTGAGCGTGACTTTTGATGTTTGTAAGAACACATTAAGACTGTTTTCTTGGCTGTTATAATGAAGGGATTGTTGTTACTTTCTTCTAGAGGTTGGGCTTTTGGTTTTTGGATTTTCCAGGCTAATAGATGTGGGACTTCCTGGTGACCTCCAAACCTGAATAAAGAGCTGGAATTTGAACAAATTTGACATGAGACATTGGAACAGTTCAGCTCAGGACTTTCACATTATTAGGAGAAAATAATCTGAAAAATTGACTCTTGGGCTTTATAGCAGGATAAAGAAGAGTATTAACTAAACATGGGTGTTCAAGAATATTCCTGAGGATATGATGGACAGCTAAGAAAACAAACAAATTATTCAGAGTTCTCATTTGAGGTACAAATGATCCTACTTCAGACACATTATGTGAAGACCTGGCTCTCTAGAGAAGACTCTAATGCTGGGCAAGGTGAATGGAAAGAGAAGGGGAGAATGAGCAGAAGGAAGGTGGATGGGCTCTGTTATGACAGCAATGGTTACCCTTTGGGAAAATTGAAGGGCAAGGTTGTTGAAAAAAATCTATGGGATCACTAAATGTTGACACTGACTTGACAGAAGATAATGTCAATGAATTGAGGCCTTTGAACTATGGTGCTGGAGAAGACTCCTGCGAGTCCCTTAGACTGCAAGGTGATCAAACCAGTCAGTCCTAAAAGACATCAACCCTGACTGCTCTTTAGAAGGCCAGATCCTGAAGATGAAACTCAAATACTTTGGTCATCTAATGAGAAGGGAAGGAGTCACTGGAGAAAAGCCTAATGCTGGGAAAGATTGAGGGCAAAAGAAGAAGGGATGGCAGATATGAGATGGCTGGATGGAGTCACTGAAGCAGTAGGTGTGAGTTTAAAT
The DNA here is from genome assembly GCF_059756535.1 of Pantherophis guttatus. Taxonomy (NCBI): domain Eukaryota; kingdom Metazoa; phylum Chordata; class Lepidosauria; order Squamata; family Colubridae; genus Pantherophis; species Pantherophis guttatus. The sequence goes on along the minus strand of NC_142070.1, from coordinate 62,567,576 downwards.
GGCCTCCAGAGGATGGTAGAGGACAGGAAGGCCTGGAGGAATGTTGTCCATGGGGTTGCGATGGGTCTGACATGATTTTGCAACTAACAGCAAAGACAACAAAATGTCAATGAAGGCAACTATCCTTCATTGGATACAGGTACAGGTAGTTGTCTCAAAATTCTTCATAGAAATAGTACATTGCTTCATGGAAATAGTACATTGCTTTTTTTTTACAGAGGATGTTTCACTTGTGACTTGCAGCAAAAAACAAATGTCTTATCAGTAAACTGGACTGTTTGGTTACTGCAATACATACAGAACTTTAGTGGAAAAAACAGATTGGATCTGCACACAGTTCAAAAAAGCTTTTCCAGACATTTTTCTAGAGGTCCCAATAGGCAGGGAGGGAAGACCCCGGTAGAGAATAAAAATAAATACAGGACAGAAAATAAAAGATAACTAAATAGGTAAATAATAAGAACAAGAGTGGAACATTAGAAATCAAGGAAGAATAAGGTCAATTAAATAAATAAGGCAAATCTTAAATAACAAGGTAGGGAGAAATTTTTGAGCTCCAGCTCAAAAAAATAAAAAAATAAAGGAAAGAAAAGGATAAATAAAACTAACATCACAGTAAGCAAGTTAAATAAATAACAACATAGAAAAACAAGCACAAAAAGACAGAAAAAAGAAAGAAAGAAAGAAAGAAAGAAAGAAAGAAAGAAAGAAAGAAAGAAAGAAAGAAAGAAAGATAGCGTTTGACCCTTAAAAGAGCCAGCAAAAAGAAACAAACTCATGGAACAGGTGACTGATACTATTGTGGTATGCAACATATGCCCAAAGAATACTCAAATTATACATGTATTAAATGTAAACAATATGAACTACTAGAGGAAAAAATAAGGGATCTAGAGGCAACTCTAGCCAATCTCTAACAACTCAAGAAAGCTATACCCAAATTGAACCAAATAATGAATAAATAACTCCCAGAGGATTTGATCCTACTGATAAACCCTTTGAGGAAGACAAATGGAGGTATACCACATATTGAAACATAATAATCAAAGAAAGAAACAGCATACATCTAACAAACCCCTACTGCCCAATCTAACCCAACCAGAAGCAGCCCCATTAAAACTGAGCAATCAATTTCCCCCCAGATGAAAATACGCAGACTCACAACCTCCCCCTCCAAGAAAACAAACAGATACCTAGAAAAGAGACAGCATCAAATATCCCTTTAAAAAAAGTCACATCAACAAACACACCTGAGATAAACAGAAAAGCATTCCAGATTGCACTCCCCAAAAAAGGAAGGCAAGTGTTGGTGATAGGATATTCTATTCTCAAAGGAACAGAACCAGCCACCTGCAGACCAGACACACAATCTATGGAGGTACATTGTCTCCCTGGAACAAAAATCAAGGATGTGGCTGAGAACCTAACCAAAATAATTAGGCACCTGAGTACAATATTGAGAGATTACAAGCAACTAGGCAACAAAGTTAATGAGCCAGGAGCACAAGTAGTGTTCTCCTCAGTAGTCCCAATGAAATGTCAACTTCCATTGAGGGGAAAAAAGAATTCTAGAAATAAACCACTGGCTAAAAGGGTTAGTGTCACCAAGAAAACTTTGGTTTCCTGGACCATAAACTGCATTACCTTCACAAAGGTCTCTTGGCAAGGGATGGGCTGCACCTCATGAAAACAGGGGAAAATGTACTCGAAAATTGAAGGGGAAGGGTGACCAATCTTTAGAATCTCTAGAACACAAAACGAATCATAAATCCCAAGAAAACAAATCAAACAAATGAGGTAGGGAGTGATGAGAAAAAAGAAAAACTCAAGCAACAACTAAGAGATGCATGAAACATACCCATGGAAGGCTTAAATGCTTGTATACAAATGCTCACAATTTGGGGAACAAACAGGGTGAATTAGAAGCAATAGTACACAAGGGCAGGTACAACATAGTTGCCATTACAGAAACCTGGTGGGATGAAACCCATAACTGGAATGTACTGATAGATGAATACAAATTGTTCAAAAGAAATAGATCAAGAAAAACAGGAGGTGGAGTTGCACTATATGTAAGAGATCACTACATATCTACAGAATGCACATGATCAAAGATGAAACACCTCCAGAATGTATATGGTCAATATAAAAAGGGGGGAAAGCGACATTGCCATAGGTGTATATTACAGGCCATCCCAACCAATTAGAAGAAATAGATGAATTCTTTGCCAACCAGTTTACAAATGTATGTAGAAAGCATACCACAGTAGTAATGGGAAACTTTAACTATCCAGATATCAACTGGGAGACACGCTGCAGCAAGTGGAAAATCAAATAGATTCCTAACCAACCTGGCTGACAACTTTGTCATCCAAAAGATACAGGACGGAACTAGAAGTAAAGCTATACTGGACCTAATTCTTACTAATAGAGAAGAAGTAGTAGAGGGAGTTGAAGTTACCGGAACCTTGGGTAAAAGTGACCATGTCATACTGGAATTCAATATAATGCAAACACAAGCAATAGAAAATAATCCAACCTGTGTCTTAAACTTTAAAAGAGCTGATTTTAATAAACTCAGAGAGACCCTAGGAAAGATTCCATGGATGAAAAGGGGAAAACAACTCAAGAAGTGTGGGAAACTCTGAAAAGTGCAATCATAAAAGTACAGTCCAGCACAATACCACTGAAAAAGAAAAACAAGAAATTCAAGAAGAAACCAGCCTGGCTGCACAAAGATCTCTCTGACTAATTGAAAAATAAAAAGGACAAGGACAAAAATGGAAAGAGGGACAGCAGATAGCCAGAATATGCAAAGATAAAGTCAGGAAAGCAAAGGCTCAGAATGAACAAAGACTTGCAACAAATGTCAATGATATTTTTTTTAAAAAGTTTCTTTCAGCATATTAATAACAAGAAAAAAGTCAAGGAAACAGTAGGTCCACTAAAGAGAGAAGATGGCAAAGAAGTAACAACCAGTAGGGAGAAAGCACAGTTGCTTAACTCATTCTTTGTATCAGTCTTCACCCAAAAAGAAATTAAAGCCCAAACTACCAAAAAAACTAATATAACAGAAATCGAAATAAAAAATAAAATAAGCAAGAAAATGGTAACAGAACACCTATCTGACCTTGATGAATATAAATCCCTGGGGCCTAACAGATTACATCCCAGAGTTCTGAAGGAGCTGGCAGATGTTATCTCAGAACCATTGTACCATATCTTTCAGAAATCCTGGAGCACTGGGGAAGTACCTAAGGATTGGAAAAGGGCTGATATAGTTCTCATCTTCAAGAAAGGGGGAGGGGTGAAACAGACACAGGAAACTACAGACCAATCAGTCTTACATCAATATGTGGGAAGATTCTGGAAAAGATAATCAAAAAACAGATCTGCAAATAACTAGAAGCAAATAAAGCTATAACTAGTAGCCAGCATCGGTTTGTTAAAAACAGGTCATACCAAACCAATTTTATCTTGTTCTTTGATAAAGTGACTAAATTAGTAGACTGTGGACATAGTATACTTAGATTTCAGTAAGGCATTTGACAAAGTGGATCACAACCTACTTCTTGGTAAACTAGAAAAATGGAATAGACAACATCACCACCAGATGGATTTGTAACTGGCTGACAAACTGTTCTCAATGAGTAGTCCTTAATGGTACTACAGCCACATGGAGAGAAGTAAGTAGTAAGGGTACCACAAGGCTCCATTTTAGGCCCAGTACTCTTCAATATCTTCATAAATGACTTAGATGAGGGAATAGAAGGGGAACTCATCAATTTGCAGATGACATTAAACTGGCAGAAATAGCTAACACCGCACAAGACAAGCTCAGGATCTAAAAAGATCTTGACAAACTTGAATAATGGGCCCTATCCAACAAAATGAATTTCAATGAGGAAAAAAGCAAAGCTTTACATTTAGGCAGGAAAAATCAAAGATATAAGTACAGATTAGGTGAGACCTGGCTCAAAAACAGTTATTGTGAGAGGGAGCTTGGAGTCTTAGTGGATAATCACTTGAATATGAGCAGCAGTGTGCAGCAGCAATCAAAAAAGCTAATACCATCCTGGGTTGTATAAACAAAGGCATAGAATCAAGATCACGTGAAGTATTAATACCAGTTTATAAAACCCTAATAAGACCACACCTGGAATACTGAAACCAATTTTGGTCACCATACTACAAAACAGATGTTGAGACTTTGGAAAAAGTTCAGAGAAGAGCAACTAAGATGACCAAAGGCCTGGAGGCTGGAACATATGAAGAATGGCTGCAGGATTTGGGTTTGGCTAATATAAAGAAAAGAAGTATTAGGGGTGACATGATAACAGTATTCCAGTACTTGAGGGGCTGCCACAAAGAAGAGGAAGTCAAATCATTCTCCAAAGCACCTGAGGGCAGGACAAGAAACAATGGTTGGAAACTAAACAAAGAGAGAAGCAACCGGGAATTAAAGCGAAACTTCCTAATAGTGAGGACAATTAACCAGTGGAAGAGCTTGCCTCTAGAAATCGTGGGCACTCCATCACTGGATGTGTTAAAGAAGAGTCACTTATTTGAAATAGTATAGGTTCTCCTGCTTGAGCAGGGGGCTGGATAGAAGACTTCTAAGGCCCCTTCCAGCTCATTCATTCTATTCATTTCAGTAGAAGCATTTTCAAGTATTTTTTTTTTAATGTGATTTATATGCCGCCCTTCTCCGGAGACTCAGGGCGGCTTACAGTGCATTAAGCAATAGCCTTCATACTTTTGTATATTTTATACAAAGTCAGCTTATTGCCTCCACAAACTGGGTCCTCAATTTACCTACCTTAGAAAGGATGGAAGGCTGAGTCAACCTTGAGCCTGGCGAGATTCGAACTTACAGTAATTGCAGACAGCTGGTGTTAATCACAATGCTATCAGTCTGCTGAGCCACCAGGCCCTCTCCATTTTGGAATATGGGGACTTCTTTGTGATTTTTAAATCTGATAGAGTTTCACATTGAAAACAGGATTTATGTGCCTTGATTTATATAATATTTTGCACATAATCAATGAAAATCTTGTTGTTCTGATGATTTTTCAAAGAGAAAGAAAAAGTGATATTATTATAAAACAATAACTTACTAGGAATGTTTTTCCTTCCTTTTTTAAAAGAAGGGGTGTAATTGTCAAGAAAATATTTAGAGGTTAAATTGAAATGAATGGGTACTTTTATTACTCTTATTCTTTAGCTTAAGAAACAGTTTTCAACTATTGGCACAGCAAGATCCCATTACTTATTCAGCTCCTTTTAGGAGATCTTTGTTCTAAATTCTTTTTAGCTCTCTGTTATTGCTGAGAGCCAAAAGCTTTGACAGCTATTGCAAGTGCTGTATTATGTTGGAAACAATTGGAGAAATTTCCTAGCAACAGTACAGAACCCAGTTAGTATCTTACTATATATTAAATTTCAAACTAGCCTGGACCTCTTTGAAGAAAATACTGTGACATTCAAAATGACATTTTTAGTCTACCCCTGTGCATGGATAATAATATAAAAATGCTGGAAAGAGTGAGAGTAATGGAACTGTTTGCCTTATGTGTACACAAACATATTTTTGCACATCATCTTATAGAGCCTAGAGGCACTTGCTAAGAGGCATGCATTAGAGATGACAACCAATTATGTAGGAACAATTTACCCAGAAAAGTCAATTTTTTAATTAACAGAGATATTGCTGGCAACAAGCTCACAATAAACCCAATATGTACAGAGAAATTCAGTCTTTAAAAAAGGGGAATCCTTCTGTGTTTAGATAAAAGAATGGAAAATAGAAGCTTGATCAAAAGTATCTCTTGGGGTAAAATATGCCAATTCCGTATTTAAATTTGAAATTCCTGTATTTGTATTTATACTGTTCACTTTTCTTTTAATTCCCTCTGTCTTCTAGGAGAATGGTGAACTTGGCTGGTCTAAATACTGCTTTATTTGGAGCAGGGCATTTGCAGGACCTCTAGGTAAAAAGGATATTTGTTGGCTAATTTATTTAACATATTTCATAAAAGTTACTAGTCACAAATAATATAAATAATTATTAAAATATATATATATGCTAGCAGTAATTCTTAAATCTTCAAATTGTTACATAGCAAGATAACTAATAAATCATCCTAATCCAAAAGTCAGGTGCCACTCATGCATTAAATGAATTCCCTTTTGGATACTTACTTTTTCTTCAAATGTAGTAGTCTAAACATATAATTGAGATGATGGAGATAAGAGAAGACCTCTCATATCTATCTAGCAATGGATTTCTAAGTCCTTATCACTACCTAGAAGGACATCCCAACCCTCTATCATCAATTACAGTTCTGAGCCAGGGGCCGTCAAATTAATATACCTGCTTAATTCTTAGAATATCAAAAATTAATTGTCCTACTTATTTCCTTGTCACCTCATGGCTCAACTATTGCATATAGGCTGTTCTTAAACATCACTCAGAAGTTGCAACTGATCCAGAATACAGCAGTGTAAGTAGTGGTTGAGCTGTCTTGGCCTGCTGATATGACACCTCCACCTCTCAAGCTGCATTAGTTGACAGTATGCTTCCAGGTGTGATTCAAGGGGCTGGTTATTACTATAAAACTCTACATGGTATAAAGGTCCTGTTGTATGAGGGAAAGTGTATTACCTGTGGGTTTTGCATGGCCAGTAAAAATTATCATAGTGAGTGATAACTGTTTTTCCAGGCCTTAAGGTAGGGACATTAAGCTCCCTGTTAGAAATTATTGATATTGTTTGTTTTAGTGTTAATGTTGTTGTCCTGACTGCCATTGTGTTATTTATCCTATCATATTTCTTATTTATGTTGTATTCTGTGTTCTATTGTGAGCTGTCCAAATTTGTTCTGGAGTTGGATGGCACCTAAATCAGATCAAATGGAATTTACTGGAGCCAAGTTATCTGAAGTACTGCTTCTCCCTTCTGCCTGTCCAATGAGATCTGGGAGAAAAGACATGCTGTGGGTCCTGTCTCTCAGAGAACTAGACTTGCAGACCTTCTCTGCTGTGGTGCCCACCTTATACAATTCCTCTCCCTCCCCCCAGAAGTGAGATTAGTTCAATCCCTGTTAATACTCTGAAAGTGCCTCAAAACCTGACTATGTCATCACTCTGGGGTCCAAGGTGATTGGTGAGATTTTGACGTGTTATTGCAGTGAACATTTATCCCCTCTTCTGCCTTTTTATATTTTTAAATTATTATTACTAAGGTTTGCTGTTCTCTGGCCAGAGTTATTTTGGGGGGCTGAACACCCATATACATTTGATACATCAATAGATCATTAAAATGTTTGCTCTTTTGTCAGCTTGTTGGAAGTGTAGGTAGTCTGTGTTGTGTTGTATGGTGACTATTGGACATTGGAGTCAGTTTTGAATTACAGATTACAAGAAATTCACCCATCAACTTTTAACCTTTTGTTGAATTGCCAGTAATACATGTTTTAGAAGAAATTATTTATTTTACTTAATAGCTTACTACTAAATACATACTACTTACCTGTGAAGGACCAGTTTAATTCACTCTCATTTTATGACTGCACATTTATATAGTCTTAATCAGGGTATTTCTTGATTAATTACTTTTAGTTCCCACCTTTGTTTCTCAATATAGCTACTTCACAGAAAAGTCAGAAAAGCTCATTATAATTTCCCACAATTTTTCTGTCTTTAATTAGAGGCCAATATTGGAACAAATAGGTATACATAACTGTCACATATTATTTTACATAAAATTGAAGCATGTTCTTCAAAGACACTGATTAATTTATTTCGGTTTTCTGTCACTTGCGGACAGTTCTGCATTCATCCAATCAGGTCAAGTGATGTGCTATTTAAAGACGGTATGATAAAAAGTAAATATTATTTGACTCATGAAGGTAAAACCACAAAAGTATTAACTGAGTGGTTACATTGCTTTGCAGTTAGTTATAACAATAAAAATATTTCCATTACAGTTGCCAGTCTATAGGTGAGTCAGTACTTTAAATAATTCTGGTGAACATAATGGTATGTGGACATGTATCTGTTGTGTAATCATAAAGAAGACTCTCTTTTATTCCATTCCTAACTACTGTAATACTAAAACATTTCTTATTCATTGATTGATTGTACATATTAAGGGTAACTTATCCTTTGGTCAAAGTTATATGTGGTTTCTTGGCACCCCATCTGTGGCTCCAGTACCAAAATTATGTGGAAAATTAGCTAATATTCAAGGATGTGATTTCCCCTCCCCCCTTCAAAATAAGAAATTGGAGCTGGAGGTCTGTGAGAGGCAAATCTTTTCCTTTGCCCAAAAATTATTAAAATAAAGCTAAAACTTCTTCCTTTAAAATGCCCTTTTCAGACTGTCATCTTTCCTTGCTGCATCTCTGGGATCTGAAGTCATGGCTGGGTATTCCGGAGCCCATGAACATTTTTGATGAAGGACAGTAGTTCAGACAGTAGCTGGTTTGAAAGAGGGGTCAAAAAGGCCATCTATGTCAAAATTGAGCAGCCTTCTGTCAATAGAGGGGGAGGGATATGACATCATCTATCTCCAGTCTACAACACAGTCCTTTCAACAGTTCCAAGAAGGTCCACACCCATTTGCACTACAGGTGACCCTGATGGCACAGATAAACATGTAGGTGGCCTCAATGACTCTCTAAAAGAATGCAAATGAACTACTGTCTTCAAGGAGTATAAATCCTTCCATTCCCCACCATCCAGTCAGAGCTGAAGAAGCTTCTTGAATGAGAAGCAAAATGTCTTCAAAGAAAAACCAGAGAGTCTAGTTGCCTCTTGAAAAAGCACCTTTGGGACAACCATGACCTGGATGACTGAGAATCTTCATAGTCATTAATGGAGATTTAACTAAACTAACAAGACAAAAATCAGTGTCTTCTCTTGTGTATTTTAGTTCTTAAAACATTAAATACAGATATAAGACAATACGAGAGAATTATGGGGATAAAGGTTAAGAAAGAGTCATACATGTGTTAAGAGCTTTTGATTTTGGCAGACCCTTTAAAGGAAATCAGATCTTTAATAAGAAAATTAAAATAATTTGAGTCATTAGCAGATTTCAAGACAATAAATAATTGTTGGTTGGGAAAGAGATATAAATGATTAATTTGATAACTATGTATACAAATTTGATAGTAAGAATATGACTACAGGAATGAACTTTTACAGTGGATTGGGTGACGATTAAAATAGAAGAAACTGTCGGAATAAGAAGAACAAAAAGAGAAGTAGAAGTCAACACTGAGATGTCACAGGACAGGGATGATTGATGTTTTAAATGTTTATTTGTTTTATAAAAAAAAGAAACAATAAATAAAAGACAAAGGATATGAAGTTATAAGACCAAACAGAAGTATTGAATAAAATGGGTTTCAAGATGGAAAAGAAGACAAAATATCAGGGAATAACTATGACAAGTATGAATTGTATGTTATTTCAAAAATATTATGTTACAAAAGTTACAAAAGATACATCAAAATGAATTTCCAAATACTGTCTCATAGTTAAAATAGATTGGTTTTAATCTGCTTTATTAATATATACCACTTTTGTTTTTACAAATCTTTCCATTTGGGCTCTTACTTAAAACTTTGCCTGATGCTTTTTTTGGTGATATTTCACTTGCAGCATTCAAGCCTTAGCTTCTTTCTGAAGTTCCTTCAAATTTCAAATCACAAAGTAAAGTGGAATACTAGAGAGTGTAAATTAGGTCCTTAGGTATGCAGGAAAATAAAGTTGAATGTGATAACAATGTCATAACTGAGAGATGCAATCAAGGGAAAAGTATGAAATATGAAAAGTGGATCAAGAAATAAGTTTAAATAAAGTTTACCAAGCCTCTAGAAGTGCTTCCATATGTTGGCCATTGGCTAAAATACCTGGACATTGTCAAAATGGAAATCCAAAGATTGATCTTGAAAACTGTAATATGGCCAGAACAATTCCTTTTTATGTTTCCAATACTATCAATTCAATTTATTGTGCTATGCAAATGTTCTATGTAACTTGATTATTGTATAACATTGCTGTATATCTGCAATATGATTACTTTATGGCATTTTTTCCTACATTGTCATAGCAATTGAAATTGATACTGCCATTATCAGTCACTGTCCAATTAGTTGGTATACAAACAAAAATATACTTTATTCTTAGCCTTTAAAAAGATTAAAAATTAGCTTTTCCATTTATCTTTGAATTATAGTAACATTCTCTTTGTCTTTAGAACACCTGCAAAGAATAAAGAAAGCGAAGTCAATAATTATTAGTTGTTGTGCCATTCATTATTGAATTACTAACCAAATTAGATATCCAGTCTTTCCTCCTTCCTCCTTACACATCTTATTGTAATTGAATCCAGACATTTTACAATAGATACATTTGAAATGTTAGGTTATTAAAGAGGAAAGAAAGAATATTTTAAATAGTACAATGAATTTTAACATTTGGCCACAATATTTGGAACCTAAATTTGAAGTTCATATAAGATGGAAGAAGAAGAAAAAAAGCTAAGTTTCAATTAATGAGCCACGGAACCTGCTGAATCACAGAAAGAAGTAAGTTTAAGAACAGTTTACTAATATCTATCAACCTGTAGACAAGCCACTGCTCTTTCTACAGATTGTCTGATTTGTACACTTTTCACTACAGAGGCTGCAGAGCTTTTGTGATGATGAAGCTGTAAATTCCTGCAGTGAGAAGAGTGTTAAATTAGGTGACCTTCAAGACTCTTCCAGCTTCTACAAAAATATCTGTGCCTTTTTTGTGCTTTGAGTTTCATTGTCACATCTATTGACAGGGGTCTTTTTGGGAGGGGGGGGGTTATGATTCAGTATAGAGGTACCAGGCTCCTAAAGCAGAGGAAGGCCAACTATTCAGCTCAGAACACCATGCATTGCTAGGTCAGAGACTGCCATATATACCTAATCATACACACAGTAGAATATATATTGTACAAGACAGGGGTAGGTTCTACTTTCCTTTACTACCGGTTCGCAATGGGGTCGTGCATGTGCTCTTCTGCGCAAGCACAGAAGTGTTTCGATGATGCCAGGTCAGTGGGCGGAGCTTCCCGCCAGTTTTACTACCGGTAATATAGAACCGGTGCGAACCGGGGGCAACCCACCACTGGTACAAGAGTTGAATAAAAAGTAATATAGCTTTAGTTTCAATAGTGTAATTTTAATAAATAACAAGGAATCAGTTAAGCAGGAAAAGAATCATCAAAATGAGCTCTTGTTACTGTATTTTTACACTGCTGGAATTATTAACTGGACATAAGCTGAACTGCACAGCTTGGACTGAAAAACAAGAAAACTGATGATTTTTCATTAAGTATTAAATCTCTATAGAGGAAGATTATACATGCCTCACAGAAATGGATTACATGCATTGGCTGAATGACAGTAAAAGACAGCCAAGAATATGTATTGATGCAAGTTAAAAATTGGAATTTACTAAATGTATAGGAAATAAAACAAATATCAAAATAATGTAATAAAAGCACGAACAGAATGCTGATAAGAAAAATCATTACATGGTCAATTTCTAAAAAAAGATTGAGAAGATGGATAAAAATAAAATCTGGCAATCTACAACTAGAACATTAAAAAAGAAATTGAAGGTTTGATGTTGGCTACTCAATAGTAAGCTATTGAAACTAATGCAATCAAATTCAGAATTGGAAAATCAACACAGGATTCAAAGTGCAAATTGCAAAGAAGCAGAAGAAACATATAGATCATATACTTAGCTCATGTAAGAAGATCATATAAACTGGTTACAAACAGCATACAATCACCAAAATGTTTCACTAGAATAATTGTGGAAATGATCAATAATGAAAAATTAGTGTGGAAACATACAGTTGAAAAAATAGTTCAAAATGAGGAAGTTAAAATATTGTGCGATTTCTGAATACAAACTGATAAAGGTGTGGCTTATATCAGACCAGATTTATGGTTATAATGTGTTTCCCCAAAAATAAGACCCTGTCTTATATTTTTTTTGAACCCTGAAATAAGCGCTTGGCCTTATTGCCATATGCTCAAAAGCCTGATTGGGCTTATTATCAGGGGATGTCTTATTTTGGGGGAAACAGGGTAGGTGAATAAAATATCACATCCAATCTAAAAAATCTGGCTGACTGTGCAACCAACCATAATAATTATTATTTGAGTAGCCATTAGGCCATATCAAATAATCTGGGTAATAATGATGACCCCCATGGTTCATTGCTTGACACAATGCTATGAAGAAATTCCTGACAGCGATTACAAAATTTCAGTTTTTCACTGTCGGCTGAGAGGAATCAGTTCATTAACCTTTCCCACACAAGCTAGTTGCTTGTCACAGGCTATCTACTTTGTTCTTGATCACACAAATCAGATCCATTGAAATAAGCAGGTCACCAAGAAGGGGGAAAGAAAGAAAGATTCACAATATCATTAGTTAGGTTTATTGTCAGGAAGGCAAAAGGTTAAAATACAGAACCTTGGAAATGGAATAATTCAGCACAAAACTGTGACACTTGGATTCGACTGGAAGTATCACGGCGAGACAGGGAATTAGTGGGCTCTGATGATTTATTTATTTAATATTTTTGTCGAGTACATATTAGATAATATATATAAGTATAAGCATGAATTGAATACAAAAAAGGAGTACAGTTAAAGGGAACATTAGGACAGGGATGGTAGGCACGCTGGTGCTCTTATGCATGCCCCTTACAGACCTCATAGGAATCAGGTGAGGTCAACAGTAGACAGTTTTAGGTTAAAGTTTTGAGGGTTTTGGAATGAGACCACAGAGTCTGGTAGTGCATTCCAGGCATTAACTGTTACTGAAGTGATATTTTCTGCAATCGAATTTGAGCGGTTCACTTTAAGTTTGTATCTATTGTGTGCTCGTGTATTGTTGTGGTTGAAGCTGAAGTAGTCATTGACAGGTAGGAAATTGTAGCAGATGATTTTATGAGCTATGCTTAGGTCATACTGAAGGCGGCGTAGTTCTAAATTTTCTAAACCCAGAATTTCAAGTCTGGTGGCATAGGATATTTTGTTATGAGCAAGGGAGTGGAGGACTCTTCTTGTGAAATATTTCTGGACACGCTCAATTGCATTAATGTCTGATATGCAGTGCGGGTTCCAGACAGATGAGCTGTATTCAAGAATTGGTCTAGCAAATGTTTTGTATGCTCTGGTTAGTAGCAAAATATTACCGGACAAGAAGCTACGCAAGATTAGGTTTACAACCCTTAATACCTTTTTGGCGATGTTGTTACAGTGGGCTTTGGCACTTAGATCATTTGGTATGAGTACTCCAAGGTCCTTGACAGAGTGAGGGTCATCTACAAGGTCATATCCACTCAGCTTATATTTAGTGTTCTGATTCTTTTTGCCAATGTGTAAGACAGAGCATTTGTTGGTTGAGATTTGAAGTTGCCAATAGTTTGACCATTCCGACACAAAGTCAAGGTCTTTTTGAAGAGTAGCAGCATTATCGGTGGTGTTAAATATTTTTACATCATCGGCGAAGAGAACACAGTTGCTTATAATATGATCACATAGGTCATTTATGTATAGTATGAAGAGTGTTGGTCCTAGAACGCTGCCTTGGGAAACACCACTATTGACAGGTGCAGGATTTGATAGGGCGCTCCCATTTTGACCACTTGTTGTCTGTTTGAGTTATCCAATTGTCTGCAGTTTTCCAATTATGGAGGGGTCCAGAGATGCAATAAGATTTTAGTTTTAGAAGTAGTTTGTCATGTACCACTGAATCAAAGGCTTTACAGAAGTCTATATAAATTGCATCTATTGATTTGCCCTGATCAAGATTTGTAGTCCATATGTTTTTGCAGTGTAAAAGTTGTAGATTACAGGATAATTTTTTTCTGAAACCAAATTGTTTATTAGAGAGCAGGTTGTTTGTTTCTAGGTGGAGGGTAATGGATTGGTTGATGTGCCCTGTCGTTCCCACTGAGCCGGCTCTTCAGGACCTGTCTTATTCTTTGGTGGTACTTGCTGTCTTCCTTTAATCTTTCCAGGTGACTGTGGGACACCAAGGAACTTGTAGTTGGTCTACTATCTGGCCCATTCCATCAGTCTTAATTATCTTCCCTGTTTTTACTACTATCTGAACCCATGTATATGGGTACACACACATAGATGTGCACACATATACACATACACACAATCCCTTCCTGTGGCACAGGAAAAAACTTGGAAGTCACACTTGGGGTAACTTCAGCCAAGAAACTTGTCAAAGCCGATTCACTTTCTTCATTGCCTGCATCAACTTCAACTTTTCCAAACAGAAATGGGAGGGGGATTGGTAAAGTACTGTAGGTGGTTGAACTATCTTTTGGAGTGACTTTTAAAAGGAGACTTAAGTAATCTGAGGATTACTTAATACTTCTGAGGAACTATTTATATCCAAGAAATGCTCCTACAGTATCAGCAATTAGATTTTTATGATGCTATCCTTCCTTCTAATTTTACTGAGAAGACTAGCACCCCTTTAAAAGCATAGTGGTTGCACTGTTTTTCATCTGTTTCTATTTCTCAAGCTAGTAGCAGTCAGTATCCCAAATATTAGGTATTCAGAGAAAGGAGGAATCATGTTTACTCCTGGAACCTCACATTTTCTCCTGTTGAACTGGCAAGATTGTCTGTTTGGCAGGAGGAATTGCTACAGAGAAAAAGGATACGAAATTTTGGCCAAGTACCAGGTAGATTTAGATCTCCAGCAGTGCATTTTCCCTCCTCTGGATCCTGTCCATTGCAGTAAATATTGATACTGTCTTAAATGTCTTTGCAAGTTGATCTTTTTTGAAAAAACTTAGTATGCTTACAGCAGTCTTTTTGAGTAGTAGAAGCTTATTTCAAATACTTTTTAACAAGGCCATGTAAAAAATAAGCTTTTTGATTTCGCTTTTTGGGGTTGTATATCAGTTATTAGGAAGTCACACTTTCTACATACTGGCCAGCCTTTTAGCTTGTGCCTTTTCTAATCAGACAGGTTTGGATTTTAACTTCAGACTTAGAAATTATATGAGAACAACTGGTCTGTTTCAGTTAAATCAAAACATCTGCTCAGTTTTGCTGCAGCTGGATGCTTACTCTCAAGTCATATATAGTTCTGCAGGGGCTGGCTAATTCCTGCATCACCCTATGAGTGTAATAATTTATATTAAATTATGTATCCTATTTTTCCTTCCAGGCAGATGTGTCCAAAATAGTCAATATCAATTAAAAATGGAACAAGCCATAATGTAAATCCTGATAATCTCATTGAAGTAGGGAAAAAATTACAGCAGTATACTATATCAACAAATTAATAAGCAGATTTAAAACTTTAAAAACAATCCAAAATAAATGTAAGTGTTCAACTAATAGAAAAACAAATTAAAAAATATGTCTGAAAAATAACTGCTTTCAAGCAGTAGCAAAAGAAAGAGAAAAACAGAGTTTTCGGGACACAGTGTTCCACATATTGAATGCCATTAGAGAAAAATGTGTTTTATGTGTTTTTGTTTTTGTTTTTTTTTAAATTTGATTTATATGCCACCCTTCTCCGAAGACTCAGGTTTACAATGCGTTAAGCAATAGCCTTCATACTTTTGTATATTTTATACAAAGTCAGCTTATTGCCCCACAATCTGGGTCCTCTGGTGTTGCCTTTAGCTGTATCTCAGAAAGCTATGGAAAGGACAAAACAGTTTCATTAGATAATCTTAACTATGTCTAAGGAAATCAGCAAGAACCCTCTCCCCATGCTTATCTTAAGTACCACTTAAAGCAAATTATTATGTTTACATAATAATCTCAGCAGCCATGAGGGATCAATGTTGTATAGTGACTACTTCATGCAGCGCTAATTCCCATGATAGAAATATTGCTATGCTCCATCTACATAAGCCTCAGTTACGGTATTTTATGAAGTAGTTTTAAAAATTGCAAGATTATTTTTTGATCACAAGTTTTGATTGTTTTATCAAACTCCTGGTCTATAGTGCACGCTCCCATTTTAAACTGGTTAGGATTAGGATTAGAGTATTTTGAGAACTGTCAATGCCACAGCTTTATTTTATTGACTTAATAGATGCCACAGTAAGAATTTCAAGTCACATTCTGCAGAGGTTGTTTCAGTTACCCTTTTTAGTTTACTAGATAATCCAACCCAATTTAGTCAACTGTTACTTTTTTCAGGGCAAATAAACATACTGTCAAGTTTTGAAGTGTATTCAGGCTGCTTTCATTTTTACGGATTCTTAGCTTGCCAATGAACTATTGGGGGAAGGAGAATTGGAATGAGGATTTTTAAACATCAAGCAGTTAAGCTGTGAGAACCAAGGTCATGTCAGCAGGTGTTTGGCAGACTTTCAAGACATCTTCTCACAACAATATTGTGACACTCAATTGGACAATGTGACCTGCACTAATTGGAGGGAGGGACTATTCTATACTTTAATTATATTGAATTGCCCGTGAATTAGCCAGAGCTGGTTTTGCTTTCATTCTATGCCAAAATGATGTACTCAATGAAGTTTTTCATGAAGAGATTGGATCATCTCTTTCTGGGGTTGGGTTCATCAGTTGGAACCTTGACACATACTTCTAAAGTACTGAGGTATAGCCATATCTTTATTTAGCTCTTCCGAAGCAAAGCAGAAAAATAGCTAAAAATTGTCAGTGATTTGAAATATGTGTGTGATTACGAGAAACTGGTATTTCTTTTTCATTGTAAAAAGTCAAGATTCACAACAATCCTAACCTGACTTTTTCTTGATATGATCATGTTCTAGAAAACAGGTTATAATTTTTACCCTCTGAAAATTTTATTGTGGTGCCTAAACTTTATAATTGAAATGACTAGTAATATGTTTTCTATCCTTTTAGCTGAATTTGATTCCACTTGGGAGGTACTATGCAGATACAGATGAAGACTGAAATGCTTGTGTCTATAAAAAAATTAGAAGAGATGTTTTTGGAATAAGCAAAAGGTAAAATCTTTTTCCCTTGTTTTTTTAACATTCACTGGATGTTAAAACTGAATAGGGATGATATTTTGACAGGAAGTACTCTTACTAATGTGGGTTATACTCTAAATGAAAGGTATTTTACAGTTTAGTATATTTATGTGGACCATGTTAAGGTGAAGGAGAATGTGACCACCTCAGTAAGGTCATCTCAGGGTTAAAATAAAGCACATTTCTGAAGAAGAAAAAATATAATATGGCAACTGAAACACATACACACATACACAGGCAGAGAGACAGAGAAACCGAGAACGAGAGAGAGAAATGAAGGAAAGATTGAAGGAAAAGGAAAAAGTTCTGGCATGGCATCTGAGCTATAAAAAGATTGATAATCCCTAGATGGCAGAAAAGGACAAATATTTTTTTTTCCTGAATATATTTGCATTATCCAATGGTTTTGAGTCCAAGAGAGATCTACTTGAAGTAGTACAACAAACTATACTTTGAATAAAACACAGTAATTTGGGTTCATGCCATAAACAATGTCATAATCCCAAAGTTTCAAATATCTAATGAATGGCTAATACATAAATATTTAATAAACATTAATGTAGGACATGAAAGTGAATAGAAAACCATAAGACTACAGAACCTTTCTTTGAATCAGGAACTCTTGCAAAGGCAGCAAACCTGCTTCCTAGTAGGCAACCATTGTGACTGTCACTAATCATGAAAGTAAGAGCAATTCTGCATTATTTTATGATCCAAACAGTGGTGAGATTCAAATAATTTAACAACTGGTTCTCTGCCCTAATGACCAGCTGGGTGGTCATGTGACTGGGTGGGCATGGTCAACTTGATTGGTCTCACCCTTGGGAAATTTCTCCTTAATCCAACTCACAATAAAATAGCACAATAAAATAGCACTGTTCCAATATTTAGAATAGAATAGAATGGAACGGAATGGAACAGAACAGAACGGACTGGACTGGACTGGACTGGAACGGAACGGAACGGAACGGAACGGAACGGAACGGAACAGAACAGAACAGAACAGCAGAGTTGGACAGGACCTTGGAGGTCTTCTAGTCCAACACCCTGCTTAGGCAGGCAACCTTACACCACTTCAGACAAATGGTTATCCAATCTCTTCATAGAAACTTCCAGTGTTGGAGCATTTACAACTTCTGGAGGCAAGTTGTTCCATTGATTAATTGTTCTGTCAGGAAATTTGAAGGGCTTCTACAAAAATTAGGCAGTTAATCTATTTTCCTAAACATCAAAAGACATGACAAGAAACAATGGATGGAAACAAACCAAAGAGAGAAGCAACCTAGGACTAAGAAAAATTTTTCTAAAGGTGAGAACAATCAGCCAATGGAATTGCTTGCCTTCAGAAGTTGTGGGTGCTCCATCACACACAAGCAACACAGTTACAAGATAATTTGAAATCTTTACAGTCTAATACTATAAGCTAACTCTTAAATGCTGAAAATGCAGGATCAAAATACATAAATATAGAAACAGAATTGCAACCCTATTCCAAATTAATAAAATCAATTCTGCTAATTAGAATGTGTATTTAAAAAGACATAAGAACTCTGACAAGAAACTCCTGCTCTGTATTAACATTTTTAAAACTCCTTCCCTGGCCTAATCCTGTCAAGAACAAGGAGCAATTCAACCTAGAAATAAGGAAGAATTTTCTGACATTGAGAACAATAAACCAATGGAACAGTTTGCCTTTGGAAGTTGTGGGAACTTCATCACTGGAGGCTTTCATGAAGAGATTGGACTGCCATTTGTCAGAAATGGTGTAGGGTCTCCTGCTTGGGCGGGGAGTGGCCCTAGATGACCTACAAGGTCATCTCCCTTCCAACTCTTTTAATCTGTATGATTTGTAAATTTCTATTGTTTCTCTGCTGACTGCATTCCTGTGGTTTTGTTATTGCAACTAAGTATTCGCCTGTTAAATGGTTTTTGGCTGTCTGCCAGAAGCTATTAACTGAAGGGAGAGAGAAGAAAAGAAAACCTCTCTTTTACTTTATTTTTCCCCCTGAGTTTTAAAGGGACTAGAATTTTTCTGCTGAGGAAATGGCTATGTGGTTATTTCTTCTTTTTCTTTTCCCTTCCTTTAGTTAATTACAAACGAGCAAGATCATCTGAGGTGAGTTATTGGAATCGTTAGATAGGCAGCCTTGACTATTCAGCTGGTTCGCAGAACTCCACAAAGAGTTAACAAATGGTTCTCCCGAACCGGTGTAAACCGGCTGAATCCCACCAAACCAAATAATGCTAACTCATAAACACAAACACACATTCCACAAACTGAAACTGATAGAAATATTGCTGCATTTTAGTTTTCCCCAAAACTTTTCTAGAGTTCAGAATTTAATTTCTCATTATAAGTGGATAACAATATTTCTCTTTGTACATAGAATGAAACAGTCATTTTATGCTGAATATTAGAGAACATTAAAAAAAAAAAGAAGTTGCCGCATATTCACAATGGGGTGTTTCTAAATGACTAAACCCACACTGTAATCTCAGTTTGAAATGACTAAACAGCACTCTGCTGATTGACTTTTTTTCCTACAATTAAGTGAAACCTGTAATACAATGCAAAAGAAATTATGATCACTTTTTGTAAAGCAGTATGAATCATTTGTAACTAAGAAGTTTCCAACTAACTTAGATGGGGGAATAGAAGGGGAACTCACCAAATTTGCAGATGATACTAAATTGGCAGGAATAGGTAACACCCTAGAAGATTGGTTCAAGATCTAGATGGATCTTGACAGACTTGAACACTGGGCCCTATCTAACAAAATGAAATTCAATGTAGAGAAAAGTAAAGTCTTACACTTAGGTAAGAAAAACCAAAAGCACACATATAAACAGGGGAAACCAGGCTTAATAGCAGTGACTGTGAGAGGGATTTATTTATTTTATTTATTTATTTGTCAAGAATGAATTTGGTAATAAGTATAAGCATGGATTGGATACATAAAATAGATACAAATAGAAGAAACATTAGGACAGGGATGGTAGGCATGCTGGTGCTCTTATGCACGTCCCTTACAGACCTCTTAGGAATGGGGTGAGGTCAACAGTAGACAGTCTTAGGTTAAAATTTTGGGGGTTTGGGGATGAAACCACAGAGTCAGGTAGTGTATTCCAGGCATTGACCAGTCTGTTGCTGAAGTCATATTTTCTACAATCGAGTTTGGTGCGGTTTACCTTAAGTTTGTTTCTATTGTGTGCTCGTGTATTGTTGTGGTTGAAGCTGAAGTACTCATAGACAGGTAGGACATTGTAGCAGATAATATTAAGATAATACACTTAGGTCATACCAAAGGCAGCGTAATTCTAAGTTTTCTAAGCCCAGAATTTCAAGTCTGGTGGCATAAGGTATTTTGTTGCGAGCAGAGGAGTGGAACACTCTTCTTGTGAAATATTTCTGGACATATTCAATTGTATTAATGTCCGATATGCAGTGCCGGTTCCAGACAGATGAGCTGTATTCGAGAATTGGCCTAGTAAATGTTTTGTATACTCTAGTTAGTAGTGTGATATTACTGGAGAAGAAGCTATGCAAGATTGGGTCGGATCAAAATTGGATCTTGGAGTCTTAGTGGACAATCAGCTAAATATGAACCATCAGTGTGCAGTGGCAGCTAAAAAAGCCAACGTAATCCTAAATTGCATTGAGGGATACACTCAAGATCAAGTGAGGTACTAATACCACTCTATAAAGCCCTAGTGAGACTGCACCTAGAGTACTGCATCCAGTTTTGGTTATCACACTATGAAAAACATGTTGAGACTCTAGAAAAAGTGCAGAGGAGAGCAACCAAGATGATTAGGGGATTGGAGACTAAAACATATGAAGAACAATTACATGAACTGGACATGGCTAGTCTAGTGAAGAGAAGGACCACAGGAGACATGATAGCCATCTTCCAATACTTGAGGGGCTGCCACAGAGAGGAGGGGGTCAAGCTGTTTTCCAAAGCACCTGAAGGCCAGACAATAATAATGGATGGAAACTGACCAAGGAGAGATTCAACCTAGAAATGAGGAGGAACTTTCTGACAGTGAGAACAATCAACCAATGGAACAGATTGCCTTCGGAAGTTGTGGGAGCTTCATCACTTGAGACTTTCAAGAAAAGATTGGCCTGCCATTTGTCATAAATGGTGTAGGTTCTCCTGCTTGAGCAGGGGGTAGGACTAGATGACCTATAAGGTCCTTCCAACTCTTAATCTTTTAATCTGTTAACTTCATAGTGCTTGCACTGAAAAAGTATATCACTCCATGAAAGTGTGCAAGGGGTGTAAAAGGGGTTCCAAGTTCCTGAATTCACATATTGGTTCAGAAAAAAATTGGTTTTGTGTTATTTCATTTTTGAAAGAACTGTTATACATTTCCAACTTAATTCAAGGATAGATTTTTTAAAAAAATCCTGTTGTCATGAAACAGCTCAGAAGTCTTGACACATTTAGAAAAGAAAATGTATTGCTTATTTTTAGATAACATTTCAGTGGTTTATTGAATTATTAATCAGACAAATGACTTTATTTATATTAATTTGCAGGAAAGCTACAGTATTAACTGTCTAATAGTAACAAAATAATACATTTATACAGTAAATTAGCATGTGAAGACTTGGAATTAGCAACCATATTACTCATGTAAAACTTCTTTCTACATAAATTGTTAAGTCTCCCAAACATCATTAGCAGACATATTTAATTTAATTTATTTATTTATTTATTTATATTTTATTTATTTATTTGTCAAGTATATATAAGATAACAGATAAAAGTATAGACATGATTATGAATACATAAAATGGATATGAATAAAAAGGAACATTGGGACAGGGACAGTAGGCGTGTTGGTGTGCTTATGCATGCCCCTTACAGACCTCTTAGGAATGGGGTGAGGTCAACAGTAGACAGTCTAAGGTTAAAGATTTGGGGGTTTGGGGAAGAAACCACAGAGTCAGATAGTACATTTCAGGCATTTACCACTCTGTTCCTGAAGTCATATTTTCTGCAATCGAGTTTGGAGTGGTTTACCTTAAGTTTGTATCTAGTGTGTACTTGTCCAAAATTTCAAGTCTGGTGCCATAAGGTATTCTATTGCGAGTAGAGGAGTGGAGGACTCTTCTCATGAAATATCCCTGGATTCTCTCAATTGTATTAATGTCCGATATGCAGTGTCCGAATACAGATGAGCTGTATTCGAGAATTGGTCTAGCTAATGTTTTGTATGCTCTAGTTAATAGTACAATATTACCAGAGTAGTACAATATTACCAGAGAAGAAGCCATGCAATATTAGGTTAACCGTTCTTAATGCCCTTTTTTGGCATTTTGTTTTTAAAATTGTGCAACTCTCTCTTCCAACTCTCAAGAGAAAAATAATAAACCAGTTACTTATATAAAAACTCGGTAACAGTAACTTATGTAAAAACTCGGTAAACCCCATCTTCCTAGCCATTTCTTTTGACAGCAGTTACTCTGGTGATTGTGCCAAACATGGTGCAACTCTTGGACATAACAGGAAAGAGACAAAGTGACAGAGTGAGCTTTTGGCCTTTTGGCTTTGGGCCTCTTGTTCAAAGCTTTTTCTCTAAACAATTCCAGTCCATCTGAGTATAATTGCCCTTAATCTTTTTCTCCAAGTAATTTTATTAAAGATTGTAATTACAATAATAAAAATACAACCTACGCCAAAAACAAGCCCAAGTGAAGGGGGTGGGCATAGCCAACACAAGAGGCAGCCCTTCCCTTTCCTAGTCATCTCATGGAGGCTCATATTAAAGATCAAAGAAAAAAATTAGGAAAAAAGTAGAATAGAAAGAAAAAAAGAGAGAGAATATAATAAAGAAAAAGAAAAGAAATACATAAAGAAATGACTCCCAGCCTTCATCATAACAAATATAAAAATATGAATAGCTTTAATTCCTCTTAAATTACAACAATTTTTTTCTTCTTCCTATATCCTATCTCTTATCTATTTTTTAAAAATCCATAAAATATCGCTTTTCAATCCTGGTGTCAGCAAAAGTCCATTAAAGGTTACCAGAAATAACATGTCTATTTTAACCTAGTTATCCTATTTAAACCAACTTTATATTCCTTCCTTTTATTTTTAACAATCTTATTTTTGTCCATTCAAATAGTATTGTAGAATTTATAACAGCGCTGGGAAATGTGATTTATGACCATTTTTCACAGTTACACCCTTTACAGGATCCCCATAATCACAAAATTGAGATGCTTGGCAATTGGTTCATATTCCCAAAATCATGTGATCACCTTTTGTGACTTTCTGACAAGCAAAGTCAATGGGAAAACCAGATTCACTTAACAACCGCATTACTAACTTATCAACTGCAGTGATTCACTTAACTTTGGCAAGAAAGCTTGTAAAATGGGGCAAAACTCACTTAACAAATGTCTCACTTAACATAAATGATTGTTATGAAGACTACCTGTATGCATACTTGATGTCAGTTTAAAGGTGTTGGTGGTGGCTGGAACAAGATAGCTATTCCCATATCTTCCCATGCTCAAAACCAGCTGGAGACTGCTGTCTTGCAGTTTGCAACCATAAAGAACAACTATCAGGAGCACCAGTGGGCAATCTCTGCCCTTTCCTTTGTCTGGAGTGGTCTGAAGAGCCAGTCAACTCACTGCTTTTCATTCTTCATCACAATAATCAGTTCTACTTTTCACATAGCCATCTTCAATCTGCCATTTGTTCATCCAGAAGTTCTCTGTGCCCTAACTTGTCACAAATAAAAAGGCTGTGAGTCAGGTAATAGATGATAGCTGGATCACAAGGATCACTTTGAATTAAAGACTGATCTTCAAAGACATGGCCTCCTTCTCAGACAAAAGTGACAAAAGTGTTTTTTTATACAGACTCCATTTATTTATCAAGATTATACATTAAGACATTCACTCTGTCTTGAGTTTTGAACTTAATCTATGACAAATTGGCCTTAATTCTGAACTAGATTGCACTTACTATGCTACCCATGTAGAAATTCCTAAACTTAATCCCGAATATTCCTAACTAAATTCTTTAGTTCCTAAAGAATCTTGAAATTCCACCAATCAGAGAATATATTCATGAGTCTGATTATCCCTCATGATCAGGAACATGGGAGCTAAGATTTCCTTAGGAGAATTAATATTTTTTCTCAGAGGTCCCAGGTATGATATTCTTCATGTTCTTGAAATAGAATTTCTATCATTGTCATTGCAATGGGAGGTAAAATCCATACTACCAGGAGAGTGTATCTTGTCTATCTTTCAATTAAATAGGAACCGTATAATATTAATTAATTTTTTGAATAGGTTAGTTTTATTCCCCAGCATATGTCATTTCTCCAATCATCAGAAAAGTAAGCAATAAATAATTCATGAGGTTTCAGGAGAGCAAACAGTTTAGGGAAATTTAAAAGATGAAGCACTTTTAGATCTCTATCTTAAATGTTTGCTTATGTTGATTATAAATATCACCACACATTCCTTCTCTCCCCTTTCTTTCCTTCCTTCCTCTCACATGAAGTCTCTGTTTTTCAAAGACATAAATATTCTACGGCAATATCTGAAATAATCTTTAGTAGATTAATTGCAATATGAAGAATTTGTTCATTTTAAGCGAGTAATTATGTTCTCTATTCTATATCTAGAATAGAGAATCAGCTGTTTCTCCAAATATAACCATTTTTATTTCCTTCCTATCAGGAATTTAAGCAAACAAAAGAAAAAAAGTAAATAAAATAATTCATAGATCTCCAGTTGGATGTACTACAATCTTTTTTTAAAAAACCCGATCCTAAAATAGTTAATTTTTAGAATACAGGTAACTTAGAAAAGAGGCAAAAAGAAACTTTAGGCATCAATATAGTCTACTTTCCTAAAGCTGCATCATGCTTACCTTCAATTTATGACAAGGATAATAAATTGCCATTTGATCATCAAACTTTGTGGGTATGTGTCACCTTCCTGTGGGAGCTGCATTGGCTGCCAATTTGCCTCTGGGTGCAATTCAAGTGCTGGTTGTCTCCTTTAAAGTTGTTCATGGTTTGAGACTCTTCCTGATTACATCCACCTGACCTATTAGAGCAGGAAGGCAGACAATGTTTCACATTATAAAACTTGCTAAAAATATAAATGTCTTGGCTTTACACTGAAGTATTTATGAATATTTGAAAGTGCCTAAAGGATATGTTAATTACACTTTTTAAAAAAATAGCAAGCATTTTTTTGCATGCAATATTTAATAATTTCATTTAGTGCTATTTTCCTTACACATTTTTATACAGTAGTTTCTGTCATATGTAACTTTGAACTAAAGTGAGAATTTTGCAAAATTTATAAAATGGAAAAAGAAATATGAAATACACTTAAGGGTTTTCCAAACCAGAAACAAATATTTTCAACAATTGTGCAGCTTATCAATATGACCGTACCCCAAACAATTTTTTAAAAAATTCCAATTAATTTTGCTTAAATTTTTCACATCCTTGAATAGTTGAATCCTCAAATTAGTGAGAAATTGAAACAGTGGTACTTGCTAGATTGTGCTCTTAGAGTTAATATTTAAAACAATTTACCATATTTAATAGAATAGAATAGAATAGAATAGAATAGAATAGAATAGAATAGAATAGAATAGAATAGAATAGAATTCTTTATTGGCTAAGTGTGATTGGATACACAAGGAATTTGTCTTGGTGCATACTCTCTCGGTGTACATAAAATAAAAGATACATTCATCAAGAATCATAAGGTACAACACTTAATGATAGTCATAAGGAAGCAGTCAATATAAATCTTAAGAATACCAGCAACAAGGTTACAGTCATATAGTCATAAGTGGGAGGAGATGGGTGATAGGAACAATAGAAGATTAATAGTAATGCAGTCTTAGTAACTAGTTTGACAGTGTTGAGGGAATTATTTGTTTAGCAGAGTGATGGCGTTCGGGAAAAAACTGTGTCTAGTTGTCTTGGTGTGCAGTGCTCCATAGCATCGTTTTGAGGGTAGGAGTTTAAACAGTTTATGTCCAGGATGCGAGGGGTCTGTAAATATTTTTACAGCCATCTTTTTGACTCATGTAGTATAGAGGTCCTCAATTGAAGGCAGGTTGGTAGTAATTGTTTTTTCTGCACTTCTCATTATCCTCTGAAGTCTGTGTCTGTCTTGTTGGGTTGCAGAACCAAACCAGACAGTTATAGAGGTGCAGATGACACTCAATAATTAATTAATTAATTAATAACTAATTAGCTACACATGACGCCTTCCTTTAGCTGAGATAATTATTTTTAAAACATTCATGCCAACATAACGGGTGACATGATTTTTGGTAGTCATCAGTAGTCAGCTGTGTAATGAAATATATCATCATGACTCAGAAAAATGGCATGATAAATGGCAGAGACTGGCTTAGCAAAATGTCAAAAATCCAAAAGTAACAAGGAAGTGAAAATTCAGCAATCTAAAAAGTACCAAAACCTCAATATACAGCAAATAAATGATATAACCATAAATATGTCTAAGTTAATAATGAAAGCAAAGCCTATTAATTGTGCCATACAAATTCAGGAATGATTTTATCTTGGAACATTTCTGCATGAGTTGGATCTCAAATGACCTTGTTACAATATGCTTAATGAAGGATGGTCTCTTAAGAAATGTTGCTCCCAAAATCTTGACTGGTATCATATTAATGAAGTAATCTGACTTTTGTTTTATTGAGTCTGCATCACTGGCTTGTGAACATAATTCAATTGTTAGTTTTTACATTTAAAGTCTTTCAACTCCATTCCTCCCACATGAAATTGATTTTAACCGGCTGGGCATGACTCTGCTCCCCAAAGTCTGATAGCAACAATCTGGATCAGGGGTGAAATCCAGCAGGTTCTGACAGGTTCGGGAAAACTGGTAGCGGAAATTTTGAGTAGTTCGGAGAACCAGCAAATGCCACCTCTGGCTGACCCCAGAGTGGGATAGGAATGGAGATTTGCAGTATCCTTCCCCTGCAGTGGGATAGGAATGGAGATTTTGCAGTATCCTTCCCCTGCCATGCCCACCAAGCCACACCACACCACGCCCACCAAGCCACACCACAGAGCCGGTAGTAAAAAAAATTGGATTTCACCACTGATCTGGATGGCTTCTTCTGCCCTAGCATTCTATTTGTAGAAGTCCTGTCCCTAACAGCCCCCCAAAAATTCTTAAGTGTGCTAAGCTTAATTGAATTCAATAAGAGGGAGATCACAAATTAAGCAAATTGCTTTATCATGGAGTACATTAACTAAAAGGTTCCTCTCATTTCAATTGTATTTCTTGATTGTATTATATCAGAGTGTTAATTGTTATTCTTTATGCCTGTAGATTTTGCATGCATGTATATGCACACATTCATTTTATACAGCTGATTGAATGAAACATTTTGATTACACAAGTCAAGATTTATGACATATAATTATAATATAGCCAGTTAGCAAAAAATAAGAATGGAACATTGGCTGGTATTTCCCAAGTGTTAGGCTGGTCGATCTGTCTTTGATACTCCATTATGGATTTGTTTTCCAACTCTCCCCTGACAGTGCTCTGTTGATTCAGCTGATACTACAGGAAATCCATTGCTGATGTCATAATTAATAGTCATGCTTTAAACATGTATTCAATCTGTCAGATAAAATAAACAGGAAATTATAGTTAAACTAATTTTGGAACCATGTGTTGTATAAGGCCCACACTGAAACATTTCTGGGAACTAAGTTCTATTTATTTCTTTTCATTATTTGCTTTTCTCCCCAGAGAAATAACAACAAAATGACAAACAATGTCATATAAATATTAACAATGTTATTAAAATATTAAACTAACATATGTTATAAATTAATAGAATAAAAAGCCTTCTTCCAGCTATTTGTCCTATTTCCATATTCATCATTTAAAAAAGATACATGAAATATGAAATGAAAGAAGGAACAAAAGAAGAGCAAGATGTTGAAAATTTTCTCATAAATCCAGTTCCTTGCCCCATCCAAAAACAACTTCTATAATAATAAATATTTATTTTTTGTATGTAGAAATAATTAAATAGCAATTTCCATCTGTCAATCATAAAGGCCATTCCTTGTATCTGCATAGAAACTACACTGATATATTACAACATCATATATCCTTGGGAAGAACTTGATGTATATGAAGGCCAACCGTATTTAATGAATTGGCAGCTGTGATTTCACATTTTTTGTAGTAATATAACCATCATCATCATCAACAACCTTCACTTTGTGGCGAAGGTTGTTGAGAGTGTGGTGGCACGACAACTTCCCCAGTACCTGGACGAAGCTGTCTATCTAGATCTGTACCAGTCGGGCTTCAGGCCGGGGTACAGCACAGAAATGGAATTGGTCGCATTGGTTGATGATCTCTGGAGGGCTCGGGACAGGGGCTGTTCCCCTCTCCTGGTCCTATTAGACCTCTCAGCGGCTTTTGATACCATCGACCATGGTATCATGCTGTGCCGATTGGAGGGGTTGGGAGTGGGGGGCACCGTGTTGTGGTGGTTCTTCTCCTTCCTCTCTGACCGTACGCAGTTTGTGTTGGCAGGTGGACAGAGGTCGACCTCAAGGCGCCTTGTTTGTGGGGTGCCGCAAAGGTCGGTCCTCTCGCCCCTTCTGTTCAACATTTATATGAAGCCTCTGGGTGAGATCATCCGTGGTTTTGGGGTGAAGTGCCATCAGTACGCTGATGATACTCAGCTGTACATCTCCACCCTGGACCACCCCAATGATGCCCTTGACGTGATGTTCCGGTGCCTGGAGACCGTGCGGTCTGGATGGGGAGAAACAAGGTCAGACTCAACCCATCCAAGACCAAGTGGCTGTGG
This sequence comes from Pantherophis guttatus, assembly GCF_059756535.1. Classification (NCBI taxonomy): domain Eukaryota; kingdom Metazoa; phylum Chordata; class Lepidosauria; order Squamata; family Colubridae; genus Pantherophis; species Pantherophis guttatus. Next base: position 62,538,621 of record NC_142070.1, on the reverse strand, counting down.
TTTCCGGTATCCCGATATAGCCAGCTAGCTCCATCGCTGACTATTGGGGGCGAGATCTTGACCCCCTCAGAGAGGGCTCGCAACTTGGGTGTTCTCCTGGATGCATGGCTGTCTTAAAAGACCATATGACGGCTGTGGCCAGGGGAGCTTTCTATCAGGTTCCCCTGATTCACCAGTTGTGTTCCTTTCTGGACCGGGACGCCTTGCGCACGGTCATTCACGCCCTTGGCACGTCCTGTCTGAACTACTGTAATGCTCTCTACATGGGACTCCCCTTGAAGAGCACTCAGAGGCTCCAACTGGTCCAGAATGCGGCCGCGTGGGTGATTATGGGGGCGACATGGTGCACCCATGTAACACCTCTCCTGCGCAAGCTGCACTGGCTCCCGGTAGTCTTCCGGGTGCGATTCAAGGTGCTGGTCACCACCTTTAAAGCGCTCCATGGCTTAGGACCTGGTATATACGAGATCGTCTTCTGCCACCAATAGCCTCCCACCGGCCAATACGCTCCCACAGAGAGGGACTCCTCAGGGTGCCGTCGGCCAAACAATGTCGACTGGCGACACCCAGGGGGAGAGCCTTCTCTGTGGGGGCACCTGCCCTCTGGAATGAACTGCCCCTGGATTTACGCATGATCCCCGACCTACGTACCTTTCACCGTGCCCTTAAGACTCTTTTGTTCCAACAGGCCGGGCTGGCTTAGAAAATGACTTTTAAATTGGGTGTTTGTAGCTTTTAACATAAGGGCCAAATTTATATATTTATTTTAAATTGTTTTTTAAATTTTGTGAGTATATGTTTGTTTTAATATGGCTGTACACCGCCCTGAGTCCTTCAGGAGAAGGGCGGTATAGAAGTTTAATAAACTATAACTTTAATAAACTATCATCTCAATAAACTGATATCAAGCACACTGAAGTTAAGAAGAATAGAAGTGAATGCATCCTGAGAATAAAGAAGATCTTAACGTCCAAGTGTAGGAACATCATCAAGGGATCATCATCTGGATCAGAAAACCAGAAAATATTGACAAGGAATCATGCCCTTGATCCACGCAGTGATACTGACATATTTTACTTACTAAGGACCATAGGTGTGCTTGGAATGTTGTGTTCTGTCCCCGTCCCCACACACACACAAACAGCCAGCCAGGGGTTAAAGAAGTACTCACACAAGGTTCGTTATCAGGAACTTGGCAGCAATACGATAACCGTCTGCCAAGTGCTTTACTACAAGAAGAGGGAGTGTTCCTCCACCAGATAACACCAACGAATACACACAGTTTTCAAAACAGTCCAGCTCAAACATGAAACCTTCAGCAGATTTGGCGTTGTACAAAGTGACTAGCCAGAAGTTAGCTTTGTCCATCACAGAGTCTAAATGGCCACCACATTCTCTTATATAGCCTGTGGGGTGTGGTCCAGTGACTCAGCTTAATCCCTGGCATGCCTCCTCATCTGCTGCAAACATTTAACTCACCTTTGTTGGCGTGGATCCAGGAACGACTTATCACCCCCATCGCTGTCATCGGAGACACCTGGCTCCTGGTCAATCTCCTCTCCCTCAGCAGACACCTGAGGCATTGCCAGAGAGGAGGGGTCTGGAGAGGGAGGCCTGGCCGGCTCCTCTCCTCGGAGCCTTCTTCCTCCGATAAGATAGGTTCGGAGGACGGAGCCACAACATGTTGCAATTTTTTTTAACTTGATAGTTAAAGAAAAAAGGCATTGAAATAATATTTGAAAGACATATTATTATTATTCATAGACTATGAAGATTTAAAATCACATAAAAACAAGACCTGGTAAAGTCTAGGAGACAGAGGGGCAAATTCTGGCTACATAATACCAAGCATTAAGAACAGAATCATACAAAGCCAGAACTGAAAAAACAACAACAGAAAGTAAATGCCACCTCTGCAAAGAAGCAAACCACCTAGTTAGCTACTGCAAGAATATTGCACACATAACAAAGTAGCAACAATGATGCATTGGAATAGCTTCAAGAAATCTCACTGCTCTGCAAGCAATTACTTCAAAGTAATAGAAAATGAAGAAGCTAAAGTGCTCTGGGATTTTAGAATTCAAATAGACAAGCATCTGCTATTCAACAACACACAGGCTTAACAATTGTTGATAATAAGAAATAAAAAGCAATCTGGATAGTGGACATGGCAGTACCTGGAGATAAATGAATAAAATTGAACTGGAGCAAATCATAAAATACAAAGATCTGCAACTAGAAGTAGAACGACTGTGGGAAAAGAAAGCAAAGATAAAACCAATAGTAATAGCCACCTTGGATGCAATCCCAAAACAACTAGAGCACCACTTGAACACTATTGGCATTAATAAATTTACCATCAATCATTTGCAGCTTTACTCAGAACAGCTTATACCTTGTGACAATACTTTTAACACTGTCAAACAGAAACATCTGTCTATCCCAGGTCCTTGAGAAGGACTTGATAGGTGGGTAAAAATGCCAAATTCAGTCTTATCTGTATGACGAACCATAATAATAATGCTTATTAAAGAATAAATGGAAGATTTCATCTTAAAAAAAAATGATGAATATGGAAACAGGAAAAATTTCACCTGAATATCCCACAATTCCATGAGACATTAAGAACAAAGAAAGGGTATATCAACTGATCCAAGAATATTTCGAAGAACCATACATAAAGACAAGGAAATCTGGCTCCTCAAATTTCATTGGATTCCAGCTCCCATTAATTTTAGTTCTCATAGAATTGCCATTACTACTTGAGCTCTTTGTGCTAACTGATGACAGCAATGCAGGACCTATTGCTTTATTGATCAGGACAGTGACATCCTATCATTCTATGACTGCTATAGCCATAGCTGGCATGACCAATGGTCAGAATAATGGGAACAAATTACCTGTAGGTTCACAGTTGTCCATTTCACAAACTGCTCTGATGAAGAGTAACAAAAATGATTAGAGGGCTGGAGACTAAAACATATGAAGAACAGTTACAGGAACTGGGCATGTCTAGTCTAATGAAAAGAAGGATTGGCGGGCGGACATGATAGCTTTGTACCAATATTTCAACTTAAGCTTTTGCAAAATGATAAAATAAACTTTTCGTTATCCAAAATTTTGTGATGACTTATAAATGTTTGTGTTCTTAAGGCAGAAGTGGATTGTGAAAGATTAATATATTTTATTCTTGATTTGGTGTAGTTATGCTATTATGCAAAGGCCTATACAATATTTTAGATTCTAACAGCATTTAAAAGAATGTTATTTAGGATTAGTAGTGGATGAAAATACACTAGTTCCAACAGCAATGTTTTATGTTTTATGTTTTATTAAATTTGTATACTGCCCTACTCCCGAAGGACTCAGGGGGGTGAACAGGCACAGGATAAAATACAGAAATACAAAAGTTAGAAACAATTTAAAACCAAATTAAATAATTTAGCCCAAGACAATTAAAATCCCAATAATTTAAAACAAATTAAAATTTCGGTTTAAAAATTTAAAAGAAAGCGGAGAAAATTAGGCCAGGCCAGCTTGCTGGAATAAGAGGGTCTTAAGAGCACAGCGGAAAGTGTGCAGATCCGGGATCCTCCGTATCTCCAGGGGGAGCTCATTCCAGATAGTGGGTGCCCCCACAGAGAAGGCCCTCCCCCTGGGGGCCGCCAGTCGACACTGCTTGGCTGATGGCACCCAGAGGAGCCCCTCTCTATGAGAGCATACCGGCCAGTGGGAGGCTGTTTGTGGTAGTAGGCGGTCCCGTAAATAACCAGTTCCTAAGCCATGGAGTGCTCTAAAGGTGGTAACTAAAACCTTGAAGCGCACACGGAAGACCACCGGGAGCCAGTGCAGCTCGCGCAGGAGAGGTGTCACACAGGAGCGCCATGTTGCTCCCATAACCACCCGCGCGGCTGCACTCTGCGCCAGTTGGAGCCTCTGGGTGCTCCTCAAGGGAAGCCCCATGTAGAGAGCATTACAATAGTCCAGGCGGGAGGTGACGAGGGCATGAGTGACTGTGTGTAGGGAGTCCCGATCCAGAAAGGGACACAACTGGCGAATCAGGCGAACCTGATGAAAAATCCTCCCGGTCATGGCCGTCAAGTGCTCTTCTAAAGACAGCCGTGAATCCAGGAGGATGCCCAAGTTGCGAGCCCTCTTCATGGGGGCCAGCGATTTGCCCCCAATAGTCAGCGATGGCATCAACTGACTACATCGGGACGTCAGAAACCACAGCCACTCGGTCTTGGATGGGTTGAGCCTGAGCCTGTTCCTCCCCATCCAGATCCGCATGGCCTCCAGGCACCGGGACATCACTTCAAGGGCATCGTTGGGGTGGTCCGGGGTGGAGATGTACAGCTGAGTATCATCAGCGTACTGATGGTACTTCACCCCGAAACCACACATGATCTCGCCCAGCAGCTTTACATAAATGTTGAACAGAGGGGGCGAGAGGACTGACCCTTGTGGCATCCCACATATGAGGGGCCTCGGGGTCGACCTCTACCCCCCCGCCAACACAGACTGCAACCGGTCAGAGAGAAAGGAGGAAAACCACCATAGTACAGTGCCCCCCACCCCTAACTCTTCCAACCGGTGCAGCATGATACCATGGTCGATTGTATCAAAAGCCGCTGAGAGATCTAATAGGACCAGGACAGAGGAGCAACCCCTGTCCCGAGCCCTCCAGAGATCATCAACCAACACGACCAATGCCGTTTCCATGCTGTACCCAGGCCTGAAGCCTGACTGGAATGGATCCAGATACATCGTTTCATCCAGGTACTGGGAGAGCTGTCGCGCAACCACACTCTCAACAACCTTCACCACAAAACGAAGGTTGGAGACCGGACGATAATTAGCCAACACTGCTGGGTCCAGGGAAGGCTTCTTGAGAAGAGGCCTCACCACCGCCTCTTTCAAGGCGGCGGGGAAGTCACCCTCACCCAACGAAGCATTTATAATCCCCTGGAGCCAGCCTCGTGTCACCTCCCGGGAAGCCAGCACTAACCAGGAGGGGCACGGGTCCAATAAACAAGTGGTCGCATTCAGTCTACCCAGAATCCTGTCCACATCCTCAGGGGTCACAGGATCAAACTCATCCCAGATAACATTCTCAAGACCTGCCCCAGTCCCTCCCCCTGAGAGTACCCAGTCGGAGTCCAAATCTTCCCGGATCTGAGTGATTTTGTCATACAGATACTGAACAAAATCCTTGGCTCTACCCTCCAAGGGGTCCTCCCGCACTTCCTGGTGGAGCAGGGAGCGGGTCACCCTAAACAGGGCGGCCGGGCAGTTATCTGATGACAAAATAAGAGCAGCAAAATAGCTACATTTCACTGCTTTTATCGCCACTAGGTAATTCCTAATATGAGATCTTACCAGTGTCCGGTCCGATTCTGAAAGACTGGCCCTCCAACTACTCTCTAGGCATCTTTTCCAGCGCTTCAACTCCCTCAGCTCCTCAGTGAACCAAGGAGCCAAATAAGATCGGCGCTGGGTCAGAGGCTGCAAAGGCACGACCCGATCCAGAGCTCCAGCGGCCGCCCTATCCCAGGCGGCCACTAGGGCTCCAGCCGAGGCATGTGCCAGAGCCTCAGGAAATGGCCCAAGCTCCATCTGGAACCTGTCAGGTTCCATCAGGCACCTGGGGCGGAACCATCTTACCGGCTCCGCCTCCCTGCAGTGAGGTGCAGTGGTTCGAAGGTCAAGATGAAGGAGAGAGTGATCTGACCATGACAAGGGCTCGGTAACTATATCCCCTATCTCAAGATCATTCAACCACTGTCCAGAGACAAAAACCAGATTCAGTGTGTTTCCCCCCGTGTGGGTAGGGCTGTCGAGCGGCACGAAGCACTCGACACCAAGATTCCGACCGCTGCAGCATGGGTGGCGTGCCCAATGGGGGGCGTGGCTATGGGCCACCGGGTGATGGTGAAGGGGTTAGAGTAACGCCTAGGCGTTTCTGTGCACGGGTGTTTAATGGGGTCATGTGGGCATAGAGGGGAACCTGCGAGCAACACGGCTCCGTCGAAGACCGAGATGGATGACGTCACCGCTGCGCGTCCGGAATAACAGCTGCGGGAACTTTGAATCTCCCCAGCTGAGAGCACTCAGCACTCGCTCTATAAAAGGACTCTGTAGCCGGCTCCCAGCAGCCGCGTCTTTGTTTTGCTTGCAATCCGGTCTCCACCGAGAGCTGTTGTTACCGATTAAACCAAGATACTCCGATTCCTGATCGAGTGTGTTTCTTGTGCGTCGGTGATCCAATCCAGGGGAGGCCGAGAGGAAGACACGGCTCATTCCCTCACCGGGTTTTTCAGCAGTGGGGCGCTATGGCGGAGGGCACAGAAGCACTGCCTGAAGAAACGCTGACTGAAGAGAAGGAGGAAGAGGAAGAAGGGGCTGCCGCCGCCGACACGCCGGAGACCAGCGAGCAGCCGGTGGTGAGGCCAAAGCAACAGGAGCCGCGGAAGGAGGGCGCTGGAGCGGCCCCACGGAAGGAGGGTCAGGAGTCACACGGCTTTGAAACGACCACTCAGGCTAGTGCGGGGCATTGGTGGCATAGTTCCGCCTTAACTGGGATGCGAGTGCAAACGCCGCCCCACACTGGCGCTCAGTTCCAGGGTTGGAGGGAGCGGCAGTGGATTGAGGATGAGGAAGGGGAATGGAGCTACTCCACTGGCCCAGGAGCAACTACCATGAATGTTCTACGAGACAGATTCGGGGAGGCTAGCTTCCGGGACGCACCCTCCTGGCAGCCATGGGCCCCCAGTGGAGAGCCCTCCGAGACATGGCCGGGGGCGGGGCCATGAGCAGTGGATCTGGGAGCATCAGACCCCGCCTCGCCAGTCCAAAATTTAAACTCGAACATTGCACGAGACGGGTGAGTGGGGAGCACCAACCCCCAGGAAGGAGCAGTGCCATTCCACCCGCTGGGGGGAGGGTCTATGTGCACCCACTAGAGTTCCTCCACGACCCAGTAGTGACAGAATGGTGGTTCACGCCATGGATAGTCAGCGTGATTGGAGCGATGCAGGGCAAAGACCAACCCAACCCCGCCAGCCGGATCCATTGCCGATGTGGGGACCCGGGGTATGGACTCCTCAGACCCCCTGGGGACTACCCCCCGTACAAGCTACATTTGACAGGTCAGCAGAAAAGGTGGCATTATTCCTCAGCCAAATAATTAGCCACATGGATCTGTACAGGAGGCTGTACCCCTCGCAATGGTCAATGGTGGTTGCGGTGACGGCTGTTCTTACAGGGGAAGCAGCTGACTGGGTGGCCGACCTGCATAGCGAACACGCCCGTGAACTAACAGACTTGGGACTGTTCCTAGAGGCGTTAAGAAGTCGCTTTGAGGACGAGACTCGAATGCAAGTTATAGAGGGGGCGCTAGTAAACCTCAGACAACGGGGCCGTCCGGCCAAGGACTATGTCAAAGAGTTCCGCAACCTGGCCGGGAAATTACGGTCCTGGCCAGAATGCCTCCTTATTCATCAGTTTCAATCAGGATTGGATAGAGAAATACGCCAGGCCTGTGTGTATCGAGGGCTGGGGTCTCGCCTATCGGACTGGTACAAAGTGGCTGTCAGCCTAGATGTGGGGTTGCGTGAGTTCAGACCCCGGACCACAATCCAGAACCAACCAAAACGAGGGCCGGGTGGGCGATTCGGCGACCGGGGTCTTGTCAGGCCACCCCCAGTGCTGGAGACTGCACCCGGCGAGTCAAGTAAATGGCCATTCCGGTGCTTCAGGTGTAACCAGGAGGGGCATCGGGCAGCCGAATGCCCCCTACCGCCACCACGAATGTCCACCCCGCGACCACCAGGACCGAGTTCTACTCCACGGGACCGCTCCATACGAACACCGGAACAGTCCAGAGCGGCAACCCATACCTCCTTGTTGGATACAACAGCACATGCCACTGTGAGCGGTTTGCCTGGAATGGTCCGTGTTCCTGACCACTCGGACCACAGTGGTGATGACGATGAAGCGCAAGATCCGATGGTAAGTGACCCCATTCATCCCTTCCTGATACCAGTAACCTTACAGCATCCCACAACCGCTAAGGAGTGCACTCTGGAGGCATTGATTGATACCGGGTGCACCCGATGCCTCATACGACAGTCTATCGCAGAGGTACTAGGCCTTCGAATAATAGCCCTACAGACCCCCATCAGATTTGAACAGGTTAAATGGGAATGTACGCACAAGAGAAGAAATACAAGATGGAGATTAAATAATCAATTTCTAAAGGACAAGCAAAATGTTGAGAAAGTAAAAAAATTAAATCTATTTTTTGAAGTAAATGAAAAGGAAGTAACATCTCGAGGTATCATATGGGATACAATGAAAGCGTACATAAGAGGACTAGCAATATCGTATAGTGCACATAGGAATAAGGAAAGAAGAGAGAGGCAGAAGGCACTGATAGAAGAATTAGGGAAAGCTGAGAGGGAACTACAACACAAACTAGATAATAAGGTTGTTAAAGAAAATTGGATGATTATACAGCACAAATTAAACGTTATAGATCAAGAGGAATTGGCGTACAAAATGAAACGAACCAAACAATATTATTTTGAAAATGCAAACAAACTGGGCAGGTGGCTGTCCTATAGGTTAAAAAAAGAAAAAGAGAAAGGCATAATTCATCAATTGGAAGACCCGGAAGGCCACCTTAACAATAAACAGGAAGATAAATTGGAGATTGCCCGAGAGTATTATGCGGCTCTGTATGCAGAAGAACAAATTCCTAATGAAAAGGTGGTCCAATACTTGTCAAAAGAAAGTCTTCCAAAAATCGGGGAAGAGGATAAAGAAATATTTAATAAAGAAATAACGATGACAGAATTAAGGATGGTAATATCAAAACTTAAAAAGAACAAATCCCCAGGCCCAGATGGACTTCCAGGGGAATTTTACAAAAATTCGGATTTGGAGGAAATTTTATTACCAAAGTTGTTAGAAATTTATAATGAGGCCCTAACAGAATCCAAAATTCCAGAATCATGGAGAGAGGCGTATATTACTTTCCTCCAAAAAGAAGGAGAAGACCCAAAATTAATTAAAAATTATAGACCGATCTCCCTCCTGAATATGGACTACAAAATCTATATGGGTATTTTAGCAGGAAGGCTAAAAATAATTTTGAATAAATTAATACACAGTGATCAAAATGGATTCCTCCCTGGGAGGCAAATCAGGAATAATACAAGGATGATAATAGACATATTGGAATACTATGAGGAACACCCGAACAAAGAAATGGCATTGGTCTTTGTCGACGCCCAAAAGGCATTCGACAATCTTAATTGGCAATTTATGAAACAACAAATTATCCAAATGGAATTCGGATCAAATTTTGTCAATACGATATCCACAATTTATCAAAAACAAAAGGCTAACATATTACTGAATGGAGAATTAACTAAGGCTTTCCAAATTAGAAAAGGGGTCCGACAAGGGTGCCCTCTATCCCCACTTTTATTTATTTTAGCACTAGAAGTACTCTTGAGAAAGATTAGGAACAATCATGAAATAAAGGGTTTGACAATCAGAAAAGAGATATATAAGACACAGGCATTTGCAGATGATGTGGTATTAATCATGGAAGAACCATTAGAATCAGGCACTAAAATTTTGGAAGAATTGGGCAATTACGGGGAGGTAGCAGGCCTTAAATTAAATAAATCCAAAACTAAATTATTAACAAAAAATATGACGGAGGTAAGGAAAAAAGTACTGGAAGAATCAATGGAGATCCAAACCGCCAAGAAGGTAAAATACCTGGAGGTCTGGATTTCATCAAGGTGCTCGGCCCTCAGAGAGGATAATTATTTACCATTGATTAGAAATATTAAACAGGATCTGGAAAAGTGGGGAAGACTACAGATATCATTATTAAGCAGAATCGCGGCAATAAAAATGAGCATATTACCCAAGTTATTGTATCTATTCCGAATGGTCCCTGTTAAATTAGATAAAAAAAATTTTTTGGAGCTCAATAGCATCACCACGAAATTTATTTGGGAGGGAAAGAAACCAAGAATAGCAATTAGGAATTTACAGGACAAGAAGGAAAGAGGGGGTTTCGGATTATCTAAATGGGAGTTATATCAAAAAGCTGCAAACCTAGTATGGCTGAAAGAATGGGCAACCCTGAGAAATAAAAGACTGTTAACTTTAGAAGGGTATGATCTCCAGAAGGGTTGGCATGCATATCTCTGGGATACTGGGAAGAAGATAAAAACTTATTTCCATAGACATAAAATAAGGGAGATCTTGATACAAATATGGGGAGAGATGAGACAGAAGCACTATAGGGAAATTCCGAGATGGCTTTCCACCATGGAGGCTATAATATATCCAAATATATTAGAAATGGGTAAAACGGTCAGATACAATGAATTATTAGATGGGGGAGGGAATCTTAAAACAGGGGAAGAATTGATGGAACAAGGTATTTCTATAGACTGGTGGCCATATAACCAAATTAAATCTAGATATAAAAAAGATAAGGAGGAATTTGGCATTGAAACGAGCATAAATGGATTTGACAAGATATGGATGGGTACGGACGACAAAATTCTAGCTAAATTATATAATTACTTATTGGAGTACGATATGGCAGAGGAAGTAGTTAAAAAACCGATGTTAGCATGGGCCAAAAATATAGGACAGAATATAAATCTGAACGAATGGGATTCAATATGGAATAATAATCTTAAAATGACAAAGGCGACGGCTTACAAGGAAAACCAATACAAGCTGTTTTATAGATGGCATATGGCCCCAGCTAGGATAGCGAAGATCTACCCCAATTTGAGCCCTAAATGTTGGAAATGTGACCATCAGCAGGGTACTTTTTATCATTGCTGGTGGACATGTAATCAGGCACAAAAATTCTGGAGGATGATATGGATGTGGATTAGAGAAATAATAAAAGAAAATTTTGATTTCGAACCAAAAGCCTTTCTCCTGGGAATTTTGAAAACTGAATATGCAAAAAAGAAAAAGTATTTAATTATACATATTCTGACAGCCGCTAGAATTTCCTTTGGCCAGTATTGGAAAGAAAAACAAATACCACCTCAAGAACATGTTATTGAGCTTCCGGTTTGCTGCTTGTCCCCGCTGGACGCTCCTTCGGGATCGTCGAACCCACTGCCTGTAAGAGCCGCCTTTTTCAGCAGAATGGCGGCTCGAAAAAACTCCGTTTCCATTAGGAAACGGAGATAGAGCCGGCTGGGGTGGGTAGAGTCCTCTGCCTAATCCCAAAAGTTTTTTATTTACTTTTGGGAGGGAGCGGAAGAGACTCCCCGTATCCCCAGCCGATGCTCCGGGCTCTGGGAAATCTCTGCTACACGCAGAGCTAGGGGGCAAAAGCAAGCCTGTAAATCTGTCAAATAAATTAATTAAAGAAGATATGAGCTGGACCTCTGATCCTGAAGCGCAAGTATTCTTTTTATTCTATTTTGCCTAAGAAGTGAAGTGAAGGGAAAAAAAGTTTTTTTAAAATGGCGATTGCTGCTGCGGCTTGAAGAGAGGCTGAAAGGGAAACTCTTTCCGTTTTCAATTACAAAGTAGCGGAATGAATACTTTTGGCTGTAACTGAAGGCAAAACCTCACTCTCACTTCTGTTTTTTTTTCCTTTTTTTTTCCTTGGGGATCTGATATTGATCTTGGTTGAAAAAAAGTTCTTTTTTTTCTCTTTTCCAGTAAATTTTGTCTGTGTGGAAAAATGGCACTGAGACTTATAAAGCTAGACAAACAGGCAGTGGGGGGGGGGATTCCCCCATTAATAAATTACATCAACAAGTTTTAACTCTCCAGTCTCAGAAACCTGACTTTAATATAATAGAATTTCTTCTTGAGGAGATTGTAAGAAGGGATGAGATTGTGAATCAGCAACTTGAAAAATTTAAGTTGGAAATCAAAGAAATTGGTGAATTGGTGAAATCTAAGTTTGGCTTTTTGGATCGAAAGATTTTAAAAACAGCTAATGGCTTAGCAGACTTTGTGATTCAGTTGGAAGCAAATACTAAATTATTAGAGTCTAAAATGAAAGAAACTGAGGAGAATTTGGATGACAAGATCCAAAAAATTAAAAAGGATTTGGCAAACACTCAGGATAATAGTTCAGAAGACAAACTTAAAATGGAGGCTGATCAAAAGACTGGTAATGAAGAAAATGTACAACAGAGGATTGAAAGAGAAGTTTTAATGATCCAACACAATTTTACAGAATATGCAATTAGACTGAGAGGTCTGCAGGAAAATGACAGAGATGATTTAAGGAAGATATCTTCTGAAATTCTGGCTGGGATTTTAAAGGTTCAACCTGATGAAGTGTTTTGCAGGATTGACAGAATTTATAGAATAAACTCCTGGTTGGCAAAACAAAGGCAATTGCCTAGAGATGTGGTGATTTATTTTACAGACAAAGAAATTAGAAATAATATTGTGCAGAATTCTTATGATTCTACTTTGCAATTTCGTGGAAGAAAGATTTGGATTTTTAAGGAACTCCCGCCCAAGATGTTAATGGAGAGGAAGAAATTTGGTTTTCTAGTGAATGAGTTAAAAAAAAGGAATATTCTATTTAGGTGGGACGTCCCAGTTGGTTTAATATTGAGACACCAAGGAGTAAGATACCAACTAAATACTGTCGAAAAAGCGGAAGAATTTTATCAAAAAATTTAAAAAATAAATTTAACATCTTTAGGCATAACACAGGACAAGCAAAAGGAGTTGGAAATAAAGGGAAAACATCAAATTACAGAGGCTGTGGTAGATAAACTGTCTTCGGACTCCTTGGATACCCCAGCTGGACTGTCTATAAATTTGAGAGCAGTGTCAGCTGATTCTAATGTGATGAATTATCAAGTTACAGACAAGTGCGTAAATCAACCGGTTGATATACAAGTGATGGAAAAGACATATGAGATAATAAAACAAAACCAACAAGATCAATTTACAAAGCAGAATGACAACCGATCAGCTGATACACAACTTGTAGGAAGGAAATCTGGATGGAAATGCAACCCGCAAAAGAAAAAGAAAAGAAACAGATCTCGTAGAAATAGTAGTTTCTAAACCAAGCAACAGTGAAGCCAGGGATTTTAAAAAATAAATGAATATGTGAAAAGATATTGGAGGCGAATTATTGTTTAATACTATCTTGAGGAAAGTGGCAGATCTCTGCAATGCCGTGATTTTGGGATGTGGAAAGAGCCTTACATTGTTGGATTTGAACTATCTATTTTGGATTTCTTTTACCGATAAATATATTATAACTATTTTGAGTTACAAGGCAAGAGAGTCATGCTAGGGCATGCAGAAGATCTGGCTGTTACCCACTAAGATGATGGGAATTTATAATCCTGATGAAAACCACAATTACAACTATATGGAATATAATTATAATGTCACTCGGGTGGTTGTTTTTACTTTTATATATACATGAGGATATTCATTATTGATGGGGGCAGAAGATGACTGAAGATTTTGAATAAACTGTTGCACCAGGATGCTATGTTACCCTATTATGGATGATGGATTTAACAATCTAGTGGAAAGACATCAAAGAAGATACTAAATGAATTATAAATTTAAAGTTATTGTCTTTTCTTTTTTTATAAAATGGAATGTATATATAGACATATGTATATTTTAGCAGAGTGGGCAGTGGATTATATTTAGAATTGTAGTGTATGGTAATCTTGCAGGAAACTGGGTTGAAATAGGCTAGTTTAGTGATTGATTAGTTTAAGAAAAAGGATTTTTAAGTCATATATTTTGGGGAGTGGAAGAATTGGATAGAACTGAATAAATGTTAAATTTGGAGAAGGCTGCTTTGAAATGTTATATTAATATATATAAAAGATTAAAGGTTATGTTGTTGTAATAATAATAATATTTTATAAGTTTGGGGGAGGAGAAAAAGGGTAGATTATTGCGAAAAGCGGAGAAAAGCGGAGTTATAAGAATATTATGCAAAGGGTCTTATTGTTGTGAAGAAGAAGTCACAGGGGGGGATGGGTGGTGAGGGGGGGTTAGGGAAGAAGGGGGGAAAGGGGGGAAAACTTGTATTTGAAAACTTTTTCAATAAAAAAAAAAAGAACATGTTATTGGAAAAATATTGGAGTGCGCCGAAATGAACAAATTGACTTCAGAAATTAATGACAGAGAAGATTCGGAATTTTATAGTGTGTGGGACATGTGGTACGAATGGATGGGGAAAAGAAATAAAGAAGGAAATAGAGATTAAATATTAATTAATTAACAAAATCTATATGAATAGTATTATATTTAGTCTTAGAGAGTTGAGCACTATTATCTTTAAGTGTTTTGAAATTAAATCTAGCTTTAAGAAACAATATCAAATAAAAGACAAGTAATAATGCATGTAGATGTATATATGTATATAATTGCACCAATGAACCGAAAATGTACCGAATGTATCACTATATGTTATAATAAAAATCAAATTAAAAAAAAAAAAAAAAGGACTCTGTAGCCGGCTCCCAGCAGCCGCGTCTTTGTTTTGCTTGCAATCCGGTCTCCACCGAGAGCTGTTGTTACCGATTAAACCAAGATACTCCGATTCCTGAACAAGTGTGTTTCTTGTGCATCGGTGATCCAATCCAGGGGAGGCCGAGAAGGGCCATGAATTAACTGGGTCAGGTCCATGGCTGTCATGGAAGCCATGAACTCCCGAGCCACCTCAGATGCCTCACCCACGGATGGCAAGTTGAAATCCCCCATGACCATAAGCCTAGGGGTCTCAACCGCCACCGCAGCGATGACGTTGAGTAGCTCGGGCAGGGCTGCTGCCACATGGCAGGGAGCCAGGTACGTGATCAGCAAACCCATCTGAATCCCGTGACTCCATTTCACAAGGAGGGATTCACAGCCGGCCATCTGAGGAACAGTGGCCTCCCTCAGTCTCAGACCATCTTTAATGATAACCGCTACCCCCCCGCCCCTACCCTGCAACCTCGGCCGATGGAATGTGCGGAAACCTGGTGGGCACATTTCAATGAGAGGGACCCCCCTCTTGGCCCAACCAGGTTTCCGTAATAACTGCCAGGTCCGCTCCCGCCTCCTGTACAAGATCACAAATGAGGGGGGCTTTATTTACTACAGACCTGGCATTGCACAACATCAGACAAAGGCCAGGGCCCTGAGGATCTGCGCAACCTGGAGAATGAGTGGAGCTTTGGGGGCCGGAGCGCGCCACCGCTCGAAGACAGCGGGTGCACGCTCCCCTAACACGATATGGCCCCCTACTCCCGCCATATCTACCCCTCCCACCCACAGTACTGATAGTAAAACTTTATCTGGATGAGCTTTAGCCCCCCCTTGACCCCGGGCTCCCCACCCTCCATGCCATGCTCCACAGCCATACCTGGCCCTCCCCTTAGTGGGTTATCCCCCATACCCACGGCCCTACTTCTAATCCAATCCTCCCCGCCCCCAGAACCCCTTAAGAAATTAGCTAAAACTTTATATAAAAAACCCCTCAACCCCCTCTTCGCGACATGCCACCTCTCTGGGTTCCAAAGCCCTTCATCGAGGTAGGCCTTCGATAACGTAGAAGGCCAGGCTTGCGAGAGGGGGGAGTCTCGCAAGGCAAAGAGCTCAGCCAGTGAATACATCCCTACAAGTCCGCCTGGGGAAGATGGAGTAAGGCTAAGGATTCAATGATGGTGAATTTAAAGGTCCGGGAGAGACAGTCCACCATTTCAGCGCGGATCAAAGCCGGGACTCCACTGTCCTCTCACAGCAAGTGGAGAGGAGTCTCAGGCCAATGCCCCAAAAAGCAATGACCAAGCCACCCTCTCACGGCAACTGGTATCGACAGGTCTTATTCGGTGGCAGTAGCAGCAAGGTGACTCCCTCGGTGACCGCACCCAGGTTTAAACCTCTCCTCACAGCAAGGCATTATAAATGTAACTGGGACTGATGATATAGTCGGAAACCAGGGGTCAATTATAGTCAGATCAGGGGTCCAATAAGTCCAAATGCAGTCCAATGCCGGTGCAAGTAAGGTCCAGTTTGAATGGCCACAACCCCAACCATGCCCATAACCAGGCCGCGGCGGGAAATGGGGAAATGGATACAGACCAGGGGGGGCAGGCCAGTCACCCAACTTTGCCAAACCCCCAGTCTCCATAAGGTCTTCTAGTCCCCTTTAAGTCCCCGGTCTTCAGGGGTCAGCAACCAGTCAGACTGCATTCTTCCCTTCCTCCCCTCCGCAGTAGATAACCGACCCTGGTTGAAAAGTCTAAAGTCGGTCTGAAAACAGCCAGGGTAGCGCCGTTCCACCCAGCACCGCCCCAGCGGCCATCGTTTCATCCCCAGCCGCCGCAGTCGCCGCTCCAACCATTGCCGCCGCTCTGACAACATGACAAAATAACTCTAATTATGTAATATGCAAAATACATTCAGAAGTCTGCACAAACGTTTGCTTGTTAGAAAAAATAATGTTGCACAAACAGACACTTAGGACAGACA
Source organism: Pantherophis guttatus (assembly GCF_059756535.1). Classification (NCBI taxonomy): domain Eukaryota; kingdom Metazoa; phylum Chordata; class Lepidosauria; order Squamata; family Colubridae; genus Pantherophis; species Pantherophis guttatus. Next base: position 62,522,097 of record NC_142070.1, on the reverse strand, counting down.
TTATGCATGTATTTGTATAACCCTTCCAGAGATGCCTATTACTAGCGGAACAAACCTGTCTTCCTCCGTCTACAAAAAACAGCATTGGTTTTAAAAAACATTGCTCTGTATCTAAATCTATCCAAATCCATGACACATTGAGAGCAATATCTTTCTCTGGACTTTTCATCTTAAGAGGAGAAGTGATGGAAATAGCTTACCATTTATAATTGTACAGCTCAGTAGAGATATTTGCAAAATTAGGGGCTGAATTCTAGGAAAGGGAGCAGCGTTGGTGTTGGTGCTCCTTCCCATTTCTGTTTGAAAGAAAACAGCCCCATCTTGAGGCAGATGTAAGAAAACTGGGGACAAATCATTTAGGGCATAATGCAAATTATGAAAGGGATGGATCCATTCACATATTAAAGGCAATTAACCACATTTTTTCTAAGGGAAAAGCACATGAGTGTTGTAAGGAGATGGGGTGCCCAATTCGCTACTTTTCTATTATATTTCAAATCTCCTTTTTTTCAGCAAAAATGGGATCAATTAAAAGAATACTCACTCATAGCCTAGAACATCATTTATCAAGATTTATTTATGAAGAGATATAAACCTACTACAAGTAGAAACCGCAATATAATAGATATTTTACCTTCACAGAACATTCTGTCAGTTACCTTTAAGCAAATACAAAGAATGATTGTAAAACAGCTAGATTAAATTTTATTAGGTTTATTTTCTACAGCTTAAACAGAAACCACTATTATCACATAGTATCTGTAAATTAGCTCTCCAAAGCAAAAAAGAGTGCATATATATTAAATAAATATTCTCTAAATAGCTTCTGCCTCTAGATAATTTATTTGCTTTTAGCCTTTCTTTTTTAACTATCTCCCCCAAGTACAAAATCATGCATTCCTTTCTGAAGATAAATTCCATTCATCTGTTGATGAGAACCCTATCTCGGTGCTTTTCAACCTTTTCATAGATAGTACCACTTTTAGGATGTGGAAATATTCGAGTACCATCAATCTCCTAGCAAGGTGTCAAAAACTTAATGACTAAAAAAAGGGGGGCGAAGTGCCTGTGTGGCACTGCTGTCGCTTCAGCTCATCTCCCCCCCCCCCCGCGCTACACTTTTACACTTTTTAAACATGGTTTTTATAGTGCTTTTCAACCTGTCATATGCGTACCACTTGCCAGGTGCTGAAGTACTACCTGTACCACAGACTGAAAAGCTCTGCCCTACCCATCAAAGTTTACAGCATTGTTATTCTTTAAAATGCCAAAAGATTATTTGCTGAAAGAATTTGGCCCTGCAATCATACATTGGTTTTTCATGCAATAGTTAGATAACTGTTAGATTAGATGTTAGATTAACAGTTAGATAACTGTTAGATTAGATCAGAGGTGGGTTCTACTTACCTTTACTACTGGTTCGCAACAAGATCATGCGCACGGGTGAGTGAAGCAAGCGCGCACGCCAAGCTTCTGCGCATGTGCAGAAGTTTCTGCCCATGTGCAGATTGCCTATGATGACATTCGGGGCAGTGGGTAGAGCCTCCCACCGGTCTTACTACTGGTTCTTGTGAACCGGTCCAAACCGGAAGCAACCACCACTGGATTAGATGTTAGTTAACAGTTAGATAAAAGAAAGGCTAAAAACAAGGCTAGATAACTGTAAAGGCATTTGCTTAGCTAAAAAAGCTTTTTAAATTACTGATAAAGGTGCTAAGGAAGTACAATATTACATTAAATGTGTGTATCGTGGAGTTCAATCTTCCAGCATTAGGAATAAGCAGTAGATTTATTCTGATACTTTTAGTGGCAGCTATAATTTGCAATGGCATCTCTATTATGACTTATTAAAATGAGTGCTACTAAAGAATAATTTCAGTTTCATACAGCTGAAAAGCTTCATATAAATTAATGAATGCAACAGATATTTTGACCTGCTCATTTAGCCTGCTAATATTTACATACTTCTCAGTAGATGAGGTGGCCATCCCTATAAGAAGGAATTCATTCTACATCACTGATGTGTAGGTGGATAAAATAATTATCTGCACTCATCAATGCCTGGGTTGTATTAAACACCCTGAAGAAGGAGTAGAACAGGGCTGTCAAACTCCCAGACCCCAGGCCGGATGCATCCCATGCTGGCCATGCCCATGCCCCGTTTAGCAAAGGGGGAAAATGTCCCCTTTGCTAAACTGTGATGACGATGTGAGTTTGACATTCCTGGAGTAGAGTTTCAATGGTTTTCCAAATGTACTGAACAATTTTCATAGTAATATCAACTAAAAACTTCTGTATTAGCATAATATAGTATATAACATATAACTGTATATATGTTACAATAACACTGAACATAGAAGCCCAACGAAAAGATAAATGTTGCATGTGGTAACTTCTGTTTATTTACATATATCATTTGCATTTTCCACCAATTGATGGATAATTTTCTGGAGTAAATCTTCTATAAGATTTGCAGGGCTCTGATCTAGTCCTAAAGTATCTAATTCTTGTCTAGTCTTAAAGCATATTCAGAACATTGAGTTATGTATTCTATTCAAGGAGATGTACTGCTAAAAAAACTATGAAACAAGCCTGAGATTGCCAGACTAAGCAGTATGGTAGACAAATATGATTAAACACTGTGTTTTGCACATCCCTGCTAAAAAAATTCTAAAGAAGAAAAACCCGGACTCCTATTTTAAAACCAGAAAGAGTGAGCCTGAGCAAAGTTTAAGAAGGAGTGTATTCATAATTTACAGCAACATTTTAAAAAACCAATTTCTTATTTCTCTAACATAGTTTGGAAAGTAAGGCCTTCCTTAAGAACACCATTGCTGTTATCTTGTCTACTACAATTATTATTATTATTATTATTATTAGTAGTAGTAGTAGTAGTAGTAGTAGTAGTAGTAGTAGTAGTAGTATTTCAATCTGGTCACCCCTTTTAGTTATATTGCTGAAAGAGTAGAGTAGAGTAGAGTAGAGTAGAGTAGAGTAGAGTAGAGTAGAGTAGAGTAGAACAGAACAGAACAGAACAGAACAGAACAGAACAGAAAGGAGGTCTTCTAATCCAGCTCCCTGCTCAAACATTTCAGACAAATGACTGTCTAGTCTCTTCTTAAAAATCTCCAGTGATGAAGCACCCACAACTTCTGAAGGCAAACTGTTCCACTGGTTAATTGTTCTCACTCTTAAGAAGTTTTTTCTTAATTCTAGGTTGCTTCTCTTTCCTTGATTAGTTTCCAACCATTGTTCCTTGTCCTGCCATCTGGTGCTTTGGAAAATAAGTTGACCCCTCTTCTTTGTGGCAGCCCTCAAATATTGGAGTACTGTGTCCTTCTTTTCTCTAACATCCTCTAATGTTAGAAAAATATCTCATTTTCATTTAATTGGACATGGGATTTTACAAGCCAATTTGATTCCCTCTTTTTTCAAGAACATGTGAGTTGGCAGAGGCAACATCTGAGAGGAGATTGACCCTGTTATTCTGATGAAATGGACAGTATTTGGATGACTGCTACCCTGTTTACCTGTCTTTTAGATTAATGGTTACCTGGGAGGTAATAAAGTTGTTGGATTCATGCAGTAATAAATACATACTTGAATGACAGATTAGTTCAATCTGCCTTGAAGAAGGGTGTGGTACATCCCCACATAAAAAGTCATAATGGATCCAACAGTTCTGGACAATTTGCATCCAATTTCAAAAGAAAAGTTATCAAGAAACTGATGAAAATGCAGCTTGATAGGGCCCTGCAGGAACCAGATTATTTGTACTCCTTTTAGTTTAGGAGTATTTTCAGTTTAGGCTGGGATATAATATGGATATTGCATGGATCATGCATTTTGATGGCCTGTGGTAGAGGAGTTCTGGAGTGGTGTAACTAGTTATTCTAGATCTCTCAGCAGCTATATTCAGCAGCCACTGGTAATGGTATTGTTATGATTGACTGTGGACATTAGGAATGAAAGGCATGGCATTGCAGTAGTTCTCTTCCTTTTCTCTATGGCTGGTTCAGTCCCAGCATGACAAGTGTGAGGTCCCTGATGTCTCAGTCTTTGGGGATATTTTCCTTTCTCAGAAACCAGGTTTTGCCATCAGCTGACTAACCCCTCCTTCTCATCTTAGGTTTTGCAGGAAGATGTCTTCTGCAGCCAGCTGGGTCCAAGGTCCCATCTTGGGCCTTGGATCAGGATGTCATCCCTCTAGGCCCTAGCTTACCTTCTTCCAGAGAAGCCACCATAGACCTTTTTTCTCCCTTCCTGACCAGGAATCAACAATTGCTCTGCACATTCATGTAACTTCATTCTCCAAATTTTCTCTCCAGAAACTCAGTTTTGCACAGTAGTTTTCTTTCCTCTCTTTTATCCTATCTAATTTTGAGGGATGTGCATATACCTTCAGGACTCTAATCCTCAACACCTATATACTATGCTGGACCATTGGGACTGTTGTATGTACATCTGCCCACAACTCTGGCTAGCAGGAAGCTCTTGTGATTGCACAGCTGTCCTTCAAGGCCAGAATTATGCTTCTGCTCCCCTTTTCTCTATCCAGTTGCTGACTCACAACAGCAGAACAGCAGCCATGCTAGGCCACTAAAAATCTATATGCAGAATGATATGAGCAATTGTGGTATATTTATGTAATATCTCTGCTGTGTGAGCTACACTTCTTACCAGGTGAACCAAGCAATTTGTTAGCATGTAGTTAAAGCCAATTCCACCTGATTCTAGGATAGGATCCATTATGTGTCCTCATCCCCTTTGTGCCATAAACATAGACATGAGGGCACTTGATCAATTCACTGTCCTGTGTTTCCTGGCTGGAAATTATAAGAGCCAAAGGTGTCCTTTTCATATCCCATCAAGCTAATCGATCATGACCTACTTGATTACATCTCACTCTGTGGAGTTCTTAGATGGAAGAGAATAATCAAGTTTAGAGAGCACCAAGGATTCCACAGTTCATCCCATGCTAGATATATTTTATTCTATTGGGATCTCACCCTCTTATGTTTTGGAGTGTTTACCAAAAAATCTAAATTTCAGTTAAATTATAGCCACCCATCAGCTGTAACCAAATTCAAATAAACCATATGGAACTAAAAGTAACTTATCCCAGAAAAACAGGTTACAAAAGGAGCCATCCAAGCCAATCAGGACATGCCTCCCAAATCCTTCTAAACTTCCAGTCATGGATTACGTTATTATCCATGGATAATCTTATTCTTCTGAGAATACAGAAAAAAACTCTATCAAAATAAATAAAATTAAAAAATTGGAAAACACCCATATATCCCTGGAAAGAATATCCAGACTCATATTGATGGAGCATAGCAATAGCAATAGCTCTTAGACTTATATATCACTTCATATCACTTTATTCTTTAAGCGGTTTACAGAATCAGCATATTACACCCAACAATCTGGGTCTATATTTACCAACCTTGGAAGGATGGAAGGCTGAGTCAACTTGAGCCACTCAGAATCAAACTCCTGGAGTGAGCAGTACAGGGGTGGGTTCTAACCGGCTTTACTACCGGTTTTCTTTGTGTGTGCGCTTTGTGCGCGATCGCCTCTTTGGTTGTGTCGCTGCGTGCATGCGTTGCGAAGCTGCCCAGCTGAGGTGCGGCAATCCGCTCTGCCGCACCTCTCAGCTGGGCGAAAAAAGAAGAAATATAAGGTCAGAATAACGCAGGAGTGGGCAGGAGGGCCCAGCTCCCTAAGACAGAGAACCAGTTCGGTGACGTCATATCGTCACCGCTACCGGCTCTCGCGAACCGGGCCGAACCGGGAGGAACCCACTACTGGAGCAGTGAGTTAGCCTGCAGTACTGCATTCTAACTGCAGCACCACCATGGCTCTTCATTAATGATGCTCAAGCATCATTGAACCACATGCTCAAATAAAAGAACTCAATATATTGTCTCTGGCAAGGGAAGATCAAAACTCCCTCCCTATTAACCTTTTTTCACAATGTCCCAGGTGTATCATCATTCTGGAGTACTGTTGGACAGTTTGATTGGCTTATGATATCATTTCAAATGACATGAACAATTCTGCACCAGTTATTTTCTGCTGAACTTCCTAATACCTATTGTCAATGTACTTTTTCACTTTTTTGTCCTGGTGCATTTATGGACTCTTTTGTTGACATGGTGGCTAAGATGTTGTTGAAAAAGACAAAAAAATACATGCTATTTCATATGAGAAAAAATGTTAAGTCTTATACGCCATGTAACATAACTGCAACTATAGAAAGTAACTTTTAGGTGCTTAGATAAACAAAATACAGTTTCCTTTATTAGTACGTTTAATAATAGGTATCTGGTATTTCCAGAGAATGTTTCTCTCTCCCCCACTTCCCCCCTCCCTCTCTCCCCCACTTTCTGAATTCTAAAAAAACCCAGCTACCATAGCAACCATTTTAGTACATTGGTTGAGAAACCTACGAGATAAAACAGCAATTTATTTAAATAAATTTATTTTATAATGTGGATGTTGAATATGAACAACATTCATATTGTTCCACATTATAAAACAGATTTATATATTATTACTGTATAATATATATTATATAGTATTATATATATGAACAATATATAAAATACTGCATCATATATATTAGAATATATAATAGTTCTTTAAATATATCTATTTTATAATGTGGGATAATTTTTCATAAATGGTACTTTCTAACAATAATGTAAGACCAGGGAATCTGAAATTCTAACATTTGGAAATAAATTCAGATAAGAAATGTTTAGAAGAGATACCGGTTGGAAATACTGTATATTCAAGTTCGTATAATTTTAATAGAAAAATCAAAAAACAGATGTCATGTTAAAAGCATATTCAGAAATGTGCTTAGAGAATCTCACTTTCTCCTTTTCTGCATTTAATAAATATTTATACCTACTGAAAATGAAGATGAAATGTTAACAAGTTAGCTTTGATTAACTATATACTTAATAATTTATAATAATATATAAATTTATAAACTATAAAAATGCAAAAAAGATGAAATTAAAGGAAATTAAAAAATTATTTTTCTCATGCATTTGCTGTAACATTAATAAAATCCTCCTGAAAAT